>NW_004443990.1:11046810-11071379 GCF_000243295.1 Trichechus manatus latirostris
ATTTTGGCATTTTGTTCCTGCATTATTTTCCTGAATTCTTCCATTTTTTTGTCTGTATTTTCCATGAATTTGTCTATTTTTTCCTCATGTTTGTCTGCTTTTTGCCTCAACTCTTGGATAATTCTGAGTATTAGAGATTTGAATTCCCTATAAGGTAGTTCTAGTGCCTTTTCTTCTACTGGAAAGTCATCTGGTATTTTATTTTGGACGCCTATTGGAACCATCCTGTCCTGTTTTTGTAAATGTTTTGATATTGTCTGCTGTCTTCGAGGCATTTAGTAGTTATTTTTCTCGTTTATTGACTGTAGATTTGTTTGTGTTGCCCTGTTTTTTCTTTTTAAATTTGGCTATGTCTGAGCAGGCAGGCTGTGTGTTCTTTGTTGTTTGCTCATCTGTGGGCACAATATTTTTTGCCTCCTTCTCCAGTTGCAGGGTCAGTCGCTCAGACATGGTACAGCAGGGCAGGTCTCTCTGAAGAGGAGTTGCTGGGATGGGTTGTTTGTGGCACTTACAACAGCCACCAGGGCGGGTCAGTAATCCATGCAGGGCAGGTTCCAGTATGTCGTGCCTGTGCTGCTTGGTGGTGTGATGTTAAGTGCGCAGTGCAGGTAGGCAGGATGGGGAGGGGAGATTGTGATGTGTGGAGCTAAGATGGGTATGGGAGAGAGGAGAGAGGAACAGGAGCCAAAAACATACAAACAAGCAAAACAGAGTGCTAAAGAAGCTTGCTGTTGGAGTGGAGAGATGAGAGAGTATGAAATGGGGAAAAACAAAAAGGGGAAGAAGAAGAAGAGAAAAAGAAAAGAATGAATAAATGAAAATTAGAAAGAAAAAAGAATAGCAAAGCTCCCAGGGATCCCACTGGTGCAGTACAAGGTCTGGGAAAGTTGTTCCCAGGTGTTGCAGTACAGCCTGGCTAGAAGACATGGAGGAATTCAGCGCCAGGTATGCAGGGGACAGGAAGAGAAGGAAGGTATAGAGAGACGAGAAACTGAGTAATGAAGAAAGACAAAAAGGGAAAAAGAGGGAAAAGAAAACAAAACAAATTTAAAAAAAAAAAAAGGAACAAGAAAAGCCCCCCTAAAAAAAGAAAAAAAAAAAAACCATGAAAAAAAAAGAAATGCCCTCAGGGATCCCTCTGAGGTGTGCTCAAGCTGAGGGGGTGGGTCCCAAGCCGCACAGCACTGCCTGACCAGAACGGGCTCCCAACTCAAGAAAAGGAAAAGAAAACAAATAAACAACTCAGAACAAACAAACAACTCAAAACAAACAAACAAACAAAAGCCTTCGGATCCCACCAGCGTGGCAGCCCAGACCAGGAAGCAGTTTCACACTCAAACGGAGCTCCGCAGTCCCCCAGGAAGACGCAAAGATGGCACATGGAACCAGGTATTTGAGCGGAAGGAGGGGGAGGTGGTGAGAGGTAAGGAAGAAATCTAAAGAAGTGGAAAAAAGCAACACCAGCAGCCAACAAATGGCACGCAGGGAGTTGGTCAGTAGGGCGGGTGGAATCCAAGCAGCTGGTGCTTCCTTGCCAAGATACTGTGGCTGCGGGAAGCAGAGGAGGCCAAGTGGGGGTGAAGAAGGGTAGGGGGTGGAAAAGCATATATCGCCAATTACTGGTTGTTCTGTCTCCTGCTGGAAGCTCCTTGAAGCTGCTTTCTCGTACCCCCTATTTGCTGGTCTCTGATAGGAGTCAAAGATGGCGGATCCGTGCTGCGTTAGCTGATAGGGGACCTCTGCATGAACCTCTCCTCGCTCTCTGTTCTCTGTCAGTTTTCTCACTCCATTTGATGCTTGGCTGAGTTCTTTATCTTTTCATTTGATGTTTTAGGGTTTCAGGATTGCTGTTTTCTCTGCTTGGCTTAGTTTTTTGGATCTTTGCTGTGGAGGGACGGCGTGGTGCTTCTGCCTAGAGCACCATGTTGCTGGAAGTCCTGTAAACTTTATTTTTTGAGAGTGGTGTTGTTATTGTTGTTGGATGCTGTTGAGTCATCTCCGATTCATAGTGACCCCATGTACAACAGAACGAAACACTGCCCAGTCCTGTGTCATCCTCACAATCATTGCCATGTTTGAGCAACCGCGTCATCATTGCAGCAAGTGTGTCAATCCATCTCATTGAGGGTCTTCCTCTTTTTGCTGACCCTCTACTGTACCAAGTATGATGTCCTTCTCCAGGGACTGGTCCCTCCTGATAACATGTCCAAAGTATGTGAGATGAAGTCTCATCATCCTCACTTCTAAGGAGCATTCTGGCTGTACTTCTTCCAAGACAGATTTGTTTGTTCTACTGGCAGTCCATGGTATATTCAGTATTCTTCGCCAACACCATAATTCAAAGGCATCGAGTCTTCTTGGTCTTTCTTATTTATGGTCCAGCTTTTGAATGCATACGAGGTGATTGAAAATACCATGGCTGGAATCAGGAGCACCTTAGTCCTCAAAATGACATCTTTGCTTTTGAACACTTTAAAGAGGTCTTTTGCAGCAGATTTGCCCAATGAAATATGTCGTTGTTAGTTTTTGAGAGTAGGATTTTAATTTTAATTTCTCTAAAGGATAAAACTTGCATTTTAAAGAACCCTGTGGCATATTGTTTGGTCAAGGGAATAACCATCTAGTATTGGAGGTGGTCAGCTCTAATTTTATAGGTTCTTTTTTTTTTTTTAATAATCCATTCTGTCACTCTCCGTCTCTTTTTAGATTAATTTAATTTTTTTATCCGTTTTATTTTCTTAAGGGAGAGTGGATAGGAGGTTGGTTGAGCAGATGAGTACTCTGCCCCTGCACTTTGCTTTTGTTATTACACATCTTCATTCTCCTTTGGATCATGGAAGCAGCAAGGAATATTGGAAAGTACTCGCTAGCTTAGCCCTTCCACTAACCAACCGTGAAACCTTAGGCAAGTCACTTAACGTCTCAAGGTCTTGATTTCCTCATGTGTAAAATCAGGAATTGAGCCACATGACTTTCAAAGACCCCTTTCATCTCCTGAGAGTATGTTAATATGATGTAAGACTGGTTTGGGATATATATTTAGCAGCATTAAGAAATAGAAAATTGATTTCATTCCCAGGATAATTTTATTGTATCCTCAATAGCAGGTTTTGGAAATGGAGTCAGTGATGTAAGTATCTCTCTATATTTCTGACTTCTCATCTTTACGAAAAAGCAAATAGAACTGCGTGGATTTCTTCGTCTCAGCATAGGAGGGTGATGTTACACTGACTCACCTTCAATTATTAATATTTTCAGTTATATTTTTCCCAGAAATTGGAATGTGTAGAGTTTAATATTTACTCAGAGGCTGATATGTGCCAGACACCCTGCCAGACACTGGGGACACAAATAAGAATAAACTGAAGCTCCTGATGGTAAGGGGCTCACAGTCTTAAGTTTAGAGACAGACATGTAAATTAGGGGTTACAGTTTAGCGTGATAAGGGATGTGAGACGGGTGTGATGAGATCCATTGATTGCACAAAGAAGAAAGCAACCAACAGTCTTCCATGTCAAGGAAGGCTTTGCAAAGGAAGACTTCTTTTGATATAGGTCTCAAAAGATGTGTAGGACTCTTCCAGGACGACAAGATAGAAAAGGTCATTGCTGGTAAATTTAATGTACTAGAATCTGACCTGCTACAGAATAACAGACTGTAAACCCCTAGCCAGTAATAAGCACTCTTATTTAGCATTTTGTCTATGGCAGTCCTTATTATTACCATACTTCAGAGCGGTGTAGTGGAAAGTGCACTGGGCTCGGAAGATCATGGTTTGAGTACCAACTGTCTGATGTTTGTCAGTCACCCAACTTCTTGGAGCCTCAGTTTACTAATCTGAAAAATAAGGACAATAAGACCTATGTTACAAAGTTTTTGTGAAAATCAAATTCTATAATGGACCTACGTGTGGTTTATAGACTATGAAAGTGTAGTAAGGTACTATTATTGTTAACGTTATAATTTTGTATCAGGGTATTAGGTTTCAAGGAAGGGACCACTACTCTGGGTTCCTAGTCATCCTTCTAGTACAGGGAGGTACTGTAAGCCTTTCTAAGATACGTTAACAGCACACTGTACATGAAGGTATAACCTGAGTGCAACCTGCATATATACTTCACTACAGAGGGGGTTTGTTTGGGTAAGGTTCAGCCATCCAATATGGACTGCTTCTGTTAGGTGGGGTTTTGCACCAAATCTTCTCAGAGGTACATAGTTTTCCTGGTGTCACACGCTAATTCCTAGCCCAATCACCACACGTGTCTCAAGCCAATTGAGCACTTCGGAAGTACCTCTGAAGCTTGAGGACTTATCTGGTGGTGCAGTGGGAGTCCTCATGCTGGGTGAAGGCATCAAGGGAGTAGGTTGTAGAGAAGTTAAAGACAATAATGAAACTTACTGAAAGTTTGATATGCTTTTTATTATCTTTCTACGTTGGAAATTCTAAAAATGCCGGTGATAAAATACTCCTCCCTGAAAAAATCTTGTTTGTGTAAGCTCTAAACACTTACTGTGGTTAATGCTGAGTTTTAATAATACATGTATAATCTTCAAATTAGCGAATTTTTGTTACTTATCCTTTAATAAGAATTGTATTCTACAGGGAATTTAATTCTGGAAACTCAATTATTCAGTCAGCCACCAACACACAGGGACTCAGCTACATGTGTTTGTTCCAAGAAGAAATTTCTAAGGATTCAGAATGGATGCAGGTCACAACCCCTGTGGTACTATATATTTCTGTATTTAAACAGTCAATTCAAAATAAACAACATTACCACTATGATTATAAAGATGAAGAAAGCAAACTTGAATTACACCAATTATGTTTTTCTATGTGACTACTTAGAGTTTTTATTTTGTTTTTAACATTTAAAACAGGGAAGCAGTGTGAACCACAAGGTATAATATTTTTGTTTGGTCAGTGCAATTTTCAGTTCATACATGAGATATTTGATTGAATCGGAATGATGCCTGTGACATTGAAATTTCTTTGTAAATTGTTGTTTGCTTTAGAACAAAAGAAAGATCAAGAAAAGTGAATGTTGTTACTGAAAATAATTATATTGTTTGGAGGAGGGATGTTAAAAAATAAATTGTTCAAGGTTTGGTGGAAACTTCTTGCTTGGGGGAAGAAAGCTGTTTTGGGGGAATGTTATATAATATATAGGTGGTATAACTGTACTCATATGTGCAGAAAAACTGTATGATCCATAATAGATAGAAGCAAAATGAAATAGGAGGAATACTGAACCTGGAGTCTGTTGACCAGCTTCCAGTACTGGTTCTGTTCCAATTAATTATGTAATCTTGGCAATTACATAACCTGTAGATCCTAGTTTCCTCAACATTCTAGAAATTGCACTGGATCATCTCTAAGGCCTGGTTTACCTTTCTTCTTTGTTTTTTCTTCCTCCTAGTATTAGCAAGGCACATGTGTATGCACACACACACACACACACACACACACACACACACACACAGGTTCAAGATTAAATTCCACTATTACCTTTATAATCAACAGCTCCATAGAGAAGGAAAATTATAATCCTAAAATAAAGGCCTATTTATATTGAGAAAATTCAGATTTTAGTTAGGATGATTAAAAAAAAAAATTTGATCTGCTGGAGGTGTCAAACACTCTAGATATGCCACTGTATACACCATTAAGCTCAATAACTATTCTGTGAGAATTCATTCAAGCACTGGGCAACTCAAAAGCAGAGCCCACGGCTGCCTCTGGTCATGAATCACTTGGTTTTCTCTAAGTGAAGCTAACTGGCTCCTGGAGGGTTAAAATCTATGGCAATGACCCCATTACGCCCTGGCTTCCCAGCCAGAGGAACATCTACCCTTCCCTCTTGGCCAAACCTTCCATTTGCAAGACATGCCTTGGTTGCCTTCACAAACCACAGGCAGATGCAGTTTTATTGAGAAGCAGTGTGGTGAGCTGTTGGGAGTTACCTTATAAAGGTAAATACTGTTCATTGAGTTGTTGTGTGATAATGGGATTGTTTACAGAAGACACAGCAGGATGCTTCAACCCAGGTTGTCCCTTTTTGTCAGGTGGCAAATAATCAAAGGCAGCAAGACCATATAACCCCCAGCCAGGAACCCTACTTCTTATAGCTGCAAAATGATACCTGTGAACTCTGTGGAAATGTAATTTTCTCTAACATTCTTACAAAAAGACAGATTATTTAGCAAAAGCTTTAAGGCAGCATGGGGTACACTTACTTCCAAGATGCAGCCTCAGGTTTCAAAATACAAGCTAGCCAGCTCCCCTCCCCCAACTTAAACCGGGTTTGCAGGGTCCCAGTGTGATTATAAGGGCTAGGGGGTTTGTTTCTCCTCACCCTCCCACCTCTTACGAGTGGGCAACATGACGATCGTGATGATTTTTGCATTCCAACTCCAAATTACCCAGCAAGTTGGCGTCTCCCCTCATTGAATAGAAGTAGGTCACCTGTTGCTGCCAAGTACCAGCCATTGACTCCTCTTCAGTCCTGACTGCAATCACTAAGTTTCTCCTTTCTGACGTTTCCCCTTCCTTTCTGGAAGAGTGCAACGTTTCTAAATCCACGGTTTCTAGATCTCAGGTCTCCTTTGTAATCTTCTGTGCCTGCTCTTCCTCAGGTCACCTCCTAAAAGATGGCACTCTGGAGCATCTTCCTTTGCCTTCTCAGCTTTCCCACTGTCTCAGTGGTCACCTGCTTCATTTTAGAAAGTGTTATATTTAAACCATGTTTTTCTTGGAAAATATTACCTTTTGTGTGGTTAATCAGAAGTAAATAGGCCATATCATCTGTATCATAATATAGAACATATCAGTAATGCATCACATTTTTATAATCTATTATGTATGATAAATATAAAAGGAACCCTGGTGGCGCAGTGGTTAAAAGCTTGGCCACTAACCAAAATGTGGGCAGTTTGAATGCACCAGCAGCTCCTTGGAAACCCTGTGAGGCAGTTCTACCCTGTCCTAAAGGGTCGCTATGAGTCAGAATCAACTCGATTGGCAGTGGGTTTGGGTTTTTTTTTTTTTTTTTTTTTTGGATATATGATAATATATATATATCAGTGGCATAAACATTTATACTTCCTGGTCTTCAATTGCGCAGTTTGTGTTATGGTGGCTTTTTCTTGAAAACATTCTTCATGGAGCCCTCTAACATTCTGTTCTAATTTAGACTGATTGTTTTCTAAACTTGCTGCTCAGCTATCACACTTTTTTTATTTTAACCTCCTGGGTTATTTCCACCCTTTCTTATATACTATGGCATTCCCTGTCTTGAATTCACTTTCTTTCTTTGTTTTTTTTGGTTGTGCTTTAAGTGAAAGTTTACAATTTAAGTCAGTTTCTCATACAAAAATTTATACACACATTGTTATGTGACCCTAGTTGCTCTCCCTATACTGTGACAGCACAGTCCTCCTATCTACCCCAGAATTCCCGTGTTCATTCAACTAGCTCCTGACCCTCTCTGCCTTCTCATCTCACCTCGGCACAGGAGCTGCCCATTTAGTCTCATGTATCTACTTGAGCTAAGAAGCACACTCCTCACGAGTATCACTTTATGTCCCATAGTTCAGTCTAATCTTTGTCTGAAGCGCTGGCCTCAGGAATGGTTTCAGCTCTGGGCCAACAGAGAGTCCGGGGGCCATGTCTTCTGGGGACCCTCCAGTCTCAGTCAAACCACTAGGTCTGGTCTTTTACTAGAATTTGAGTTCTGCACTCCACTTTTCTCCTGCTTCATCAGGGACCTTCTGTTGTGTTCCCTGTTAGGACGTTCATTGGTAGTAGCCAGACACCATCTAGTTCTTCTGGTCTCAGGCTGATGAAGTCTCTGGTTTATGTGGCCCTTTCTGTCCTTTGGGCTAATACTTTCCTTGTATCTTTGGTGTTCTTCATTCTCCTTTACTCCAGGTGGTTGGGACCAACTGATGCATCTTAGATAGCCGCTGGCTAGCTTTTAAGACCCCAGACGCCAGTCACCAAAGTGTGGTGCAGAACATTTTCTTAATAAACTTTGTTATGCCAGTTGGCCCAGATGTCCCCTAAAACCATGGTCCCCAGACCGCTGCTCCTGCTACTCTGTCCTTCGAAGTGTCCCTTGAAGTGTTGGTTGTATTCAGGAAACTTCTTAACTTTTGGTTTAGTTCAGTTGTGCTGACTTCCCCTGTAGTGTGTGTTGTCCTTCCCTTCATCTAAGATAATTCTTGTCTACTATCTAGTTAATGAATTCCCCTCTTCCTCCCTCCCCACCCTCGTAACCATCAAAGAATGTTTTCTTCTGTGTTTAAACCTTTTCTTGAGTTCTTAGAATAGTGGTCTAGTACAGTGTTTGTGCTTTTGCAACTAATTTCACTCAGCATAATGCCCTTCAGATTCCTCCATGTTATGTTTCAGGGATTCATCATTGTTCTTTATCTTTGCATAGTATTCCGTTGTGTGAATATGCCATAATTTCTTTATCCGTTTGCCCATTGATGGGCAGCTAGGTTGTTTCCATCTTTTTGCTATCGTGAACAGTGCTGCAGTGAACATGGGTGTGCATATATCTATTTCTGTGATGGCTCTTTTTTATCTAGGATATATTCCAAGGAGCGGGATTGCTGCATCGTATGGTACTTCTATTTCAAGCTTTTTAAGGAAGCGCCAAATCAATTTCCAAAGTGGTTGTACCATTTTACATTCCCATCAATGGTGTATAAGTGTTCCAGTCTGTCCACAACCTCTCCAGCATTTATTGTTTTGTGTTTTTTGGATTAATGCTAACCTTGTTGGGGTGAGATGGCATCTCATTGTAGTTTTGATTTGCATTTCTGTAATGACTAATGATCGTGAGCATTTCCTCATGTGTCTGTTAGCTGCCTGAATATCTTCTTTGGTGAAGTGCCTGTTCATATCCTTTGCCCATTTTTTAATTGGGTTATTTGTCTTTTTGTTGTTGAGATTTTGCAGTATCTTGTAGATTTTAGAGATTAGACGCCGATAGGATTTGTCGTAGCCAAAACATTTTTCCCAATCTGTAGGTTGAGTTTTTACTCTTTTGGTGAAATCTTTTGATGAGCATAAGTGTTTGACTTTTAGGAGCTCCCTGTTATCTAGTTTCTCTTTTGGTGTTTGTGCATTGTCACTTATGGTTTGTATTCTGTTTATGCCATGGATTAGGGCTCCTAGCGTTGCCCCTATTTTTTCTTCCATGATCTTTATTGTTTTCGATTTTATATTTAGGTCTTTGATCCATTTTGAGTTAGTTTTTGTGCATGGTGTGAGGTATAGGTCTTGTTTCATTTTCTTGCAGATGGATATCCAGTTATGCCAGCACCATTTGTTAAAGAGACTATCTTTTCCCCAATTAACAGACTTTAGGCCTTTGTCAAATATCAGCTGTTCGTAGATGGATGAATTTATGTCTGGATTCTCAATTCTGTTCCATTGGTCTATGTATCTCTTCTTGTACCAGTACCAGGCTGTTTTGACTACTGTGGCGGTATAATAGGTTCTAAAATCAGGTAGTGTGAGGCCTCCCACTTTGTTCTTCTTCAGTAATGCTTCACTTATCTGGAGGCTCTTCCCTTTCCATATGAAGTTGGTGATTGTTTCTCCATCTCATTAAAAAATACCGTTAGAATTTGGATCAGGATTTCATTGTATTTGTAGACCGCTTTGGGTAGAATCGACATTTTCACAATGTTGAGTGTTCCTATCCATGACCAGGGTATGTTTTTCCACTTATGCAGGTCTCTTTTGGTTTTTTCCAGTAGTGTCTTGTAGATTTCATCGTATAGTTCTTTTATGTCTCTGGTTAGATTTATTCCTAAGTATTTTATCTTCTTGGGGGCTATTGTAAATGGTATTGATCTGGTGATTTCCTCTTTGAAGTTCTCTTTGTTGGGTAGAGGAATCCAACTGATTTTTGTATGTTTATCTTGTATCCTGATACTTTGCTGAAATCTTCTATTAGTTTCAGTAGTTTTCTTGTGGATTCTTTGGGGTTTTCTGTGTATAAGATCATATCATCTGCAAATAGAGATACTTTGACTTCTTCACTACCAATTTGGCTGCCCTTTCTTTCTTTTTCTAGCCTAATTGCTCTGGCTAGGACCTCTAGTCAATGTTGACTAAGAGTGGTGATAGAGGACATCCTTGTCTGGTTCCCGTTCTCAGGGGGAATGCTTTCAGACTCTATCCATTTAGGATGATGTTGGCTGTTGGCTTTGTATAAATGCCCTCAATTATGTTGAGGAATTCTCCTTCTATTCCTATTTTGCTGAGAGTTTTTCTCATAAATGGGTGTTGGACTTTGTCAGATGCATATTCTGCATCAAATGATAAGATCATGTGGTTCTTGTCTTTTGTTTTATTTATGTGATGGATTACAATGATTGTTTTTGTAATGTTGAACCATCCCTGCATACCTAGTATAAATCCCACTTGATCATGGTGAATTATTTTTTTTGATATGTTGTTGAATTCTATTAGCTAGAATTTTGTTGAGGATTTTTGCGACAGTGTTCATGAGGGATATTGGTCTGTAAGTTTCTTCTTTTGTGGTGTCTTTACCTGGTTTTGGTATCAAGATTATGCTGGCTTCCTAGAATGAGTTTGGGAGTATTCCATCCTTTTCTATGCTGTGAAATACCTTTAGTAGTAGTGGTGTTAACTCTTCTCTGGAAGTTTGGTAGAATTCTCCAGCGAAGCCATCCAGACCAGGGCTTTTTTTGTTGGGAGTTTTTTAATTACCTTTTCAATCTCTTCTTTTGTTATAGGTTTATTTAGTTGTTCTACCTCTGTTTGTGTTAGTTTAGGTAGGTAGGTAGTTTCTAGAAATTTGTCCATTTCCTCTAGGTTTTCAAATTTGTTAGAGTACAATTTTTCATAGTATTCTGTTATGATTCTTTTAATTTCAGTTGAGTCTGTTGTGATATCACCCATCTCATTTCTTATTCAGGTTATTTACTTCATCTCCTGTTTTTTTTTTTTATCAATCTGGGCAGTGGGTTATCGATTTTGTTGGTCTTTTCAGAGAACCAGCTTTTGGTCTTGTTAACACTTTCAATTGTTTTTCTATCCTCTATTTCATTTAATTCTGCTCTAATGCTTATTATTTCCTTTTTTTCTGGCACCTGAGGGCTTCTTTTGCTGTGCTTTTTCTACTTGTTTGAGTTGTAGGGCTAATGTTTTCATTTTGGCCCTTTCTTCTTTTTGGATGTGTGCACTCATTGCTATAAACTGACCTCCGAACACTGCTTTTGCTGTGTCCCAAAGGTTCTGGTAGGATGTGTTTTCATTCTCATTTGATTCTGTGAATTTCTTTATTCCATCCTTAATTTCTTCTATAACCCAGTAGTTTTTGAGCAAGGTGTTGTTCAGTTTCTATATGTTTGATTTTTTTCCTTGCTTTTTCTGTTGTTGATTTTTACTCTTATGGCTTTATGGTCAGAAAAGATAATTTGTAATATTTCAATGCTTTGGATTCTGTTAAGGCTTGCTTTATGACTTAATACCTGGTCTATTCTGGAGAATGTTCCATGTGTGTTGGAAAAGAAAGTATACATGGCTGCTGTTGGGTGGAGTGTTCGGCATATGTCTATGAGATCAAGTTGGTTAATAGTGGCATTTAGATTTTCCATGTCTTCACTGAGCTTCTTTCTGGATGTTCTGTCCTTCACCGAAAGTGGTGTGTTGAAGTCTCCTACTATTATTGTGGAGGCATCTCTCTCTCTTTTCAGTGCTGTTAGAGTTTGTTTTATGTATTTTGGAGCCCTCTCATTGGGTGCGTAAATATTTATTATGGTTATGTCCTCCTGGTGTATTGATCCTTTAGTCATTATATAATGTCCTTCCTTATCCTTTGTGGTGGATTTTACTTGAAAGTCTATTTTCTGAGATTAATATTGCCACTCCTGCTCTTTTTTGATTGTTTGTTTGCTTGATATATTTTTTTCTGTCCTTTGAGTTTTAGTTTCTTTGTGTCTTTAAGTCTAAGGTGTGTCTCCTGTAGGCAGCCTATAGACAGATCGTTTTTTTTTTATCCATTCTGCCACTCTGTCTCTTTATTGGTGCATTTAGTCCTAGTCCATTTACATTCAGTGTAATTATTGATAGGTATGCATTTAGTGCTGTCATTTTGATGTCTTTTTTTATGTGCTGTTAACAGTTTCTTTGTTCCACTTAATTTTCGGTGCTGAGTCGTTTTTCTTTATGTATTTTCTTTTCAGGTTTTTCATTGTTGTTCATTTTGTATTTGCTGAGTCTTTATGTTTTTCTTGTTTTTTATTTTGATGTGTAGGATTGTTAGTTTCCTTTGTGATTGCCTTAATATTTATCCCTATTTTTCTAAGTTAAAACCACTCTTTTATTTCTTTATATTGCCTTGACTTCCTCTCCATATGAAATATCTGTGACTACATTTTTAAGTCCCTCTTTTTTATTTTAATGTTGTCATCTTTTACATATTGACATCTGTTTCCCTATTTTCAGTGTTTTTGCTTTGATTTATTTTTGTCACTTCCCTATCTGGGTTGATATCGGTTGCTCTGTCCTGTGTTCTAGTCTTGGGTTGTTATCTGATGTTGCTGATTTTATAACCAGAGGATTCCCTTTAGTATTTCTTGTAATTTTATTTTGATATTTGTAAATTCCCTAAACTTCTGTTTACCTGCAAGTGCCCTAATTTCACTATCATATTTGAGAGACAGTTTTCCTGGATATATAATTTTGGCTGGCAATTTTTTTCCTTCAAGGCTTCTTATATGTCATCCCATTGCCTTCTTGCCTGCATGGTCTCTGCTGCGTAGTCTGAGCTTAGTCTTACTGAGTCTCCTTTGTAGATGAGTTTTCGTTTATCCCTAGCCGCTCCTAAAATTCTCTCTTTATCTTTGGTTTTGGTAAGTTTGGTTAATTTCTTTTGGTATCTACCTTATGTGGGGTTTGATGAGCATCTTGGATAGATATCTTCTCGTCTTTCACAATATCAGGGAAGTTTTCTGCCAAGAAATCTTAAACAATTCTCTGTGTATTTTCTGTTATCCCCCCCGTTCTGGTACTCCAGTCACTTGTAGGTTATTCCTCTTGATAGAGTCCCACATAATTCTTAGGGTTTCTTCATTGTTTTGAATTCTTTTATCTGATTTTTCCTCAGATAAGTTCGTGTCAAGTGCTTTGTCTTCAGTCTCGCTAATTCTGACTTCCATTGCCTCAGTTCTGCTCCTATGACTTTCTACTGAGTTGTCTACTTCAGAAATTTTATTGTTAATCTTCTGGATTTCTGATTGCTGTCTCTCTATGGATTCTTGCAGCCTGTTAAATGTGTCATTATGTTCTTCTCTAATCTTCTTAAGTTCCTCTATTTTTTTATCTGTGTGTTCCTTGGCTTGTTCTGAGTTTTGAATGATCTCCTTCCCGATCTCTTGAAGAGTTTTTTATATTAATCTTTTTTATTCTACTTCTGATAATTCCAAGAAATTCTCTTTCTCCGGAAAATTTCCTGATTCTTTGTTTTGGGAGCTTGCTGAAGCCATCATTGTCTGCCTGTTCATGTGATTTGATTTTGACTGTTGTCTCTGAGCCATCGATAAGTTATTATATTTATTTATTTTATGTTTGCTTACCATGTCCTAGCTTCTTGTTTTGTTTCGGTATGCCCAAATAGGCTGCTCATGTGAGCTATTATTGGTGACTTTGGAGCTCTAACGTCCTGTCACCAGGTGGTTAGATCTGTTACTAGACATGTGAGCTCAGGAGTCTGTTTACTTTTCTTGTATGGATTCAGCTCAGGTTTCCAGGTAGCTGGTCACCAAGTGTGTGGTGCAGGCACTCACCTACAGTGCTAGACAGGCAGGGGTGATTGGTGTAGGCACAGGTATCTGGCTACAGTAGGGAGTCACACACTGATCATGGCTGAGGCCAATGCCTGCCTCTGAGTATCTGGGAGAAAAGCATGTCCCTGTTCCCTAGAGCATGTAGGTGGGTGGGTTTTGCAGTCAGACTCGTAGTTGTTTGCTGTGAGGATGAGGAGGCACCGCTTATTCTCAGACCCCTTTCGTGGGTGGCTAGGTGGCCTGAGTGGAGCCACCAATCATCAGTCACCTGATGTGGGTAGGTAAAGATCCTGCTTAATGGGCAGAGCAGTGTCAAGTGTCATGAATCTGCCACTTCAGTATTTAGCTGATACAGCTGAAGTTAGGCTTCAGGTATATACCCTGATATACTGTGGTAATGAGGGCTTATGCTGTTGAAATGGGCCCACACAGATCTATGCAGGTGTGAAAGTCATTCGAAGTCCATGGACCCCTTATGCCTGTGCCTAGGCAAAGGAGCTGTGGCTACCATGAGTTTCTGGCTTAGAGGAGCCAGCAGATTATTTTTTCCTGTTTGTTATTTTGTTCTCTCTCCAAGGCCGGGAGAATGGCTCAGGGCACATGACGGGTCCTACTTCCGGCCCACGGGACTCAGCAATCACTGAAGTCGGCCTGGGACCCGGTGCAGAGCAGGGAGGGAGCAGGTAAATGGGAGAGACGTTTTTCCCAAGGGGGGTGTTTTTTGATCTTTGTGGTAGGTCGGATGCATGTATTTATCTTTTTCTGATTGAGCACCGCTTTTCACTGGTTCTAGTGGCCCGAGTAGACTCTCCACCACTAGGTCTCCCCCAGTGTAGAAAATGCCTCCTGAGCACCACTGCTTACCTCTCTGTGCACACCAGCCAATTTGGCCTGAAGAGTGCTGTCTCCCGCCGTGTCAGGTCCGGCAGCTCCTCACTGCTTTCAGACCGTCTCTCCCTCCCCTGCCACTCAGTCCGATTCCTCAACTTTGCCTATGATGTTGGAGGGCTCCTAGATTGTCATATATAATTGATTCTCTGGTTTTTTCAGGTCTTTGTTGTAAGAGGGACTACAGAAAGCATCTGACTACTCCGTCATCTTGGCTGCACCCCAAATTCTCTTTCCAACTTTCTCAACTCTATACTTAAGTTTTGTTTTTGTTTTACAGAAAGGGTATATCGCTGATAAATTTCCTAGGTTGTCAGATGTCCAGTAAAAGGTCTTCTTTTTGCCTTCACACCTGAATGATAGTTTGTCTGGTAATAAAATTCTAGTTTCAAAATTACCTTCCTTCATCATTTCCTAGGCATTACTCTACTGTCATCTAGCAAACAGTGTCCCAGACGAGAAATCTGATGCCTTGGTAGATAAATGCCCCACACCAGTCCAGGCCCCTACTAGCTTTTAGGACATAATCTTTATTCTTGAAATTTAGAAATGTCACTGGAATTTATCTAGATGTATATGTCTTTTTTTTCTTTCTTTGTGCTCAGCACTCTGAAATGTAGACTCCAACAGGGCACAGATTTTTGTCTGTTTGATTCACTGGTATATACTTAATGCTGAGAACAGTGCTTGGTGCAAAGTAAGAGCTCACTAAATGTTACTGAATACATGAATTAATATTCAAGTGTCTCCTTATTTCAGGGAAATTTTCTTCTATTATTTCTTTCATTGTTTTTTCCAATATGTTTCTTCTGCTCTATCATTCTTTATAGATTTTGGAATCATTACTCTTGTGCTTCGCCCACAGAATGCTCCTTCTCCCTGTACTTTTGCCTGCACGTTTGGTGTTTCTCTGAGGAGCTGATGAAAAGTTAGGAAGTAAGGCTCTTTCTGCTGCAAGGCTCTTATACTCTGTTCTGACTACTTATTCATTATTTCATTAAATCTGATCCTGTTTGCTTGCTATCTTCCAAAAATTCCTCAAAATTCCTGGTTCTGATAATGGTACTTATTTATAATTATCAGTTCCTTTTCTAATATATTTTTCTGTAATTATATCTGGGATACTCTTTTCCCACCAAACCAGCTCTTGAGAGGAAAAGTCAATGGCTGTTCATGAGGATTTTTGAATGTCTGTCTTGCTTGTTTTCTTTCTTCTGTTCCATGATCAATGGATACATTTTGATCTAGGTGCTGGAGGGGCTGGCTATATGGTAGTGAACAGAACAAATATGTCCCTGTTCTCTCAGAGCTTACAATCTACTGAGAAGGCAAGTATCAACTAGGTAAGCACATAATTAAATACATATTTACAAAGTATGGTACATTCTATGAAGAAATAAGAGTGATAAAGTCTTGCTGGAAAAATTCTACTTGAGGTGTGTAGAAGTTAGTCAGCTGATTAGGGTTATAAGAATACTGCAGCAAAGATGGAAGGTCCTTTAGGTGGGAAAGAGCTTGGCATGTTGCAGTATGTTAGAGAAAGCCAGGGAATGGATTGAGGTGATAAGTGACATTAAAAGAGACTGGGAAGCTGGGAAAAAGGTGTCTCCTTGGCCATGTTTGGAATTTTAGATTTAAATCTTTATTCAATAATGAACAATTAAGAAGTATTAAGCAGGGGAGTGGCGTGCATGATACATGTTTTTTAATGATCATTTTAACTATTGTGGGAAGAATAGGCTAGAAGAAGTTAAGAGTGGACTTAGGGAAGCCAGTTAGAAGACTATTACAGAAGTGTAGGTTAGAAATTATGTGTAGGTATGTGAGAGGTGGCACTGAAGTTGGAGATAAGTAGACTGATTCTAAGTCTGTTGGAGGTAGTGTTCCCAGGGTACAGCGACGAAGAGAGTGATGAATGATGACTCTTAACTTTGGGACTTGAGCAACTGGGCGAATGGTGGTGCTGTTATCTGAATTGGTGAAGATTGTGGGGGAAACAGGTTTGAGGATGGGGAGAGTCAAATATTCTGTTTTAACCGTGTTAAATTTGAGATGCTTGTGAAATATTCAAGAGGAGGTATCATGTTGGCAAGAGAGGTCTGAGAGGATTTATACTTTTGCTTCCTGCCAACATACAAATGGTATTTAAATCCACTGAGTGACTGAGATTGCCTAATGAGAAAGCATAGCTCACAGAGGGAAGATTAGGAACTGAGAAAGGCTAACATTTTAGGGGAATTGGCAGAATGGAAGAAGTTCCTCCTACTGTGACAACCCAAGTTAATATAAGGCTTCATGAACATGAGCAAACATTTATATAGCACTTACTTTGTGCCGCCACCACCCATCTGTCAGTTTGTCGTACTGTGGCTGCTTGCATGCTGCTATGATGCTGGAAGCTATGTCACCGGTATTGCAAATACTGGCAAGGTCACCCATGTGATCAGGTTTCAGCAGAGCCTCCAGACCAAGACAGACTAGGAAGAAAGGCCCAGTGATCTACTTCTAAAAATTAGCCGATGAAAACTCTATGGAACACAATAGAATATTGTCCTACTGGACTGAAACATACCAATGATCACGAAGATGGAGCGGGACCAGGCAACATTTTGTTCTGTATACATGGGGTTGCCATGAGTTAGAGCTAACTCAGAGGTAACTAACAATAACAACTTTGTGCCAAGCATGATTCCAAGCACTTTGTAAATGTTACCTCATTTATTCCTCACAACCACCCCATGAGGTAGTTATGATTATTAACCCCATTTTATAAAGTGTTATTATAATAAGATAAAGATATGGAGGCATATGGAAGTTTAGTGACTTACTCAAAGTTACACAGCTAGTAAGTGCTGGAGTGAGGACTCAAACAAAGGCTGTCTGGCTTCAGAATTCACACTCTTAACTATTTAGCATCCTGTGGTCTTATCTGGATTCAGTGAGATCCAGTGATAATTGAATATGGAAGGTGGGAGTGGATGGAAGTTCCTCTACTGTTTTTTGGCCTTGTAGACCTTGATTCTTTCTGACTCTTGACACTTAAAAACAATCTGTTACCATGACCCATGGTCTTTAACTCCAAAATAATTCTTATATCTGTCATTTTGTTATATTCCTTCTGCTACTCCTAATTTTAGGCTTTCAGAATATTGTGATAAACTGTTACCTAGTCTTTATTTTCTTCCTGCTCCTATCTTTTTTACCTGTGGCAACCAGCTTAAATCAAAGCACAATTCTGTCTTGTTATCTCCTTGATCAGAACTGTTCATTGACCTCACATTTCTTCCAGGATAATGTCTGCACTCCTCTCCTGGTATCCAAAGCCATTTGTAATTTGGCCTCCACTTCTAAGCTCGGCAGTCACAATTCCCCAGCATGGAGCTATTGCTGTCAACCCGGACTAATTAACTATTCCCTGGATTTGTCCTCGGTATCCTCAGCTCAGCAGCTTTATCACACCTCTCAACACGTTTTGGCATAGTTGGTTAAGTGCTTGGCTGCTAACTGAAAGGTCGGTGGTTCAAACCCACCAGACTCTCCTCGGAGGAAAAATGGGGCAGTCTGCTTCTGTAAAGATTTACAGCCTTGGAAACCCTACAGGGCAGTTCTACTCTGTCCTTTGGGGTCGCTATAGTTGGAATTGACTCGATGGCAACAAGTTTTTTTGGTTTGAGCACATTTAGCATCTTTCCCTACTCTACCCCACCCCAAGGGCTCCTATCCCTGACTATTAGAATCTGACCCATCTCTCTGCACCTAGCTGTAAGGTCCCCAGTTTCATGATTTCCTGACTTTTAGATGGAATTGGTCAAATGCTCTCCTGAGCTCTTACGCTCTGTTTGTGCAATAGTCATCACCCTCTGAATATCATTATATTTATACATACAGATCATCAAGTCCAAAAGAGCAGTCCTCTGTATCTTTCCACCCTTCTGCCATGCCTGCACAATGCCTGGCTAACAGTTGGAGCTTCAAGTATTTATGTATGCAGTAAACAGATGCAGGCTTTCCCTCTCAGCTGCGTTTTCCTGTCTGCTGGTACACTGTAGAGCACTGCCCGCTTTTTCTTGCTTTCCAGTGGAATGGCTCTGCTTCTCAAATGCATTCACATCGTGAAGTGATTTATTACGTCTGTTCCCCAAACATACACTCAGACCAGGGACACTAAGTAATTAAATCCCTAGTTAAAGCTTTTTGCAGATAAGATGAACTTGGGACAAGACTTTTTATTTTTTTATTTTTTTTTTTAACCTATTTGGCTTTCAGCAAACTGCCTTTCAGATTTTCCAGGAAAAAAAAGAAAAGACCAACAAAAGTTTTCAGGTATCTATGTATAGATGGGAATCAAGTCCTGAAAACTGATTTGTTTTCTTCTAAATAAGAATAAGTGGAGGAGCTCTGATAGTGCAGTGGTTAAGTGCTTGGCAGCTAACAAAAAGATTGGCAGTTGAAACCCACCAGTGGCTCCACGGGAGAAAAGACCTGGCGGTCTGCTCCCGTAAAGATTATAGCTTTGAAAACCCTATAGGACCATTCTGCTCTGTCCTGTAGGGTCACTATAAGCTGGAATTGACTGGACGGCAACGCGTTTTTTTGGTTTTGGTTTATAGATGAGAACCGAATCCTGAAAACTCATTTGTTTTCTTGTAGGTAAGAATAAATAGAACTTTCTCAGGCTTTCATTTTACTGAGAAAATGTTTGTTCACCATAAAGCATGTTTTCTTACTGGAGTTTAGTTTTAAGTTGGAAAGAGAGTAATTTTGCAATATTTATGAACTAGGTCTTTCATTGGGATTTTTTTGACCAGGACAATAAACACCATATATTAAGTTTTAACTTTTTAGTTTTAGTAATAAAAGCATGATAGTAAATTGAATATACAGAATGATTCAATTTTGTTATATATTCTCTTATGACTATATAAGAAAAACCCTGAGACTATTTCTGGACTCTCTATTCTGGTTTATTGATGCCTCTCCTTTCACCAAAAGACATTGTCTTAATGACTGTAGCTTTATAATAAATCTTGAAATCAGATAATGTAAATATATCTTCTAGCTTTGCTTTTCTATTTCAAAATTCTTTTGACTGATCTAATTTGCAGCCAAATTAGATATTTGCATTTTGATATAAAATTTAGAATCAACTCATCAAATTCTACAAAATAAAATATAAAATATAAAAAGTGTTCATCACTGGGTGATAGGGTTATTTTCTTTTTGTGTGTATTTCTTCATTTTCTGATTTTTTATTATTAGCATACATTACTTTTCTTTTAAAATTTTACTAAAAATACAGACTGTATTTATTTCCAAAAGAAGAATTTTGGAAAAGGGAGGTGATGTTGAAAATTTTTATGGAGCCCTGGTGGCACAGTGGTTAAGTGCTTGGCTGCTAACTGAAAGATTGGCAGTTCAAAACCACCAGCTGCTCCTGGGAGAAAGATACGGCAGTCTGCTTCCTTAAAGATTACAGCCTGGGAAACCCTATGGGGCAGTTCTACTCTGTCCTATAGGGTTGGTATGAGTCCGAATCGACTCAATGGCACACAATAACAACAGCATATGAAATTCAGGGCTTGTGAAAAACCCCGTAATCTTTTTTGTTGTTGTTGTTTAATCCATTATATTGAGGTATAATTTACATCAATTAAATTCTCTAATTTTAAATGTATAATTCCACGAATTTTGACAAAAGTATACAGCTCTGTAACTACCACTATAATCATTTAACATTTTCATCATCCCCAAAAGTTCTCTAGTATTTCTTTATAGTTGATCAACTCACCTCACCCCTTTGCTTCTGGCAACCACTAATATATTGAATGAAATCAATATAATTGTACCTTTTCTAGAGGTTCATATCAATGGATTCATACAGCATATAGTTGTTTGTGCCAGGTTTTTTTTCTACTTAGCATGATGTTTTTAAAATTCATCCATGTTGTTGACTGTAACAATAGTTCATTCCTTTATATTGCTATTCATGCTATATGAATATACACACTGAGTGATTTTTGGATATTTGAGTTGTTTCCAGATTTTGCCATTATGAATAAAGCTGGTGTGAATGTTCATGAGCAAGTCCTTGGGTGAAATCATGTTTTCATTTCTTTTGAGTAAATGTCTACTACAGGGATTCGTGGGTGGTTTATATTTCATTTTATAAGAAGCTGCCAAACTGTTTTCTAAAAGTGACCATACCATTTTACGTTCTTACCAGCAGTGTATGAGAGTTCCAGTAGCTCCACATCCTTATCAACACTTAGTATTGTCAGTCTTTTTAACTTTAGCCATTCTAGTGAGTGTGTAGTGTTAGTTTATTATGGTTTTAATTTTGCATTTCCCTAATAATGTTAAGCATCTTTTCATGTGCCTATTTACTATTATATCTTTTTTGGTAAAGTATCTACTCAAATGTTTTCGTCATTTTTTAAAATTGGGTTGTTTTCTTTTTTGTTGATTTATAACAGATCTTTATTCTGGATACAAGTCCTTTATTGGATATATGTTTTGAAAATCTTTTCTTCTAGTCTGTGGCTTGTTTGTTTTAAAATTATTTTCTCAGTTTTGAATGGAAAACATTTTAAATTGTGATGAAGTCCAATTTATCATTTTTTTTCCTTTATGGTCCATGCTTTTTGTGGGCTGGGAAATTGTTTAATTCAAAGTAACAAATATTTTTTTTCCCAATGTTTTATTCTAGAGGTTTTATAAATGTAGATTATGCATTTAGGACTATACTCTATCTAGAGTTAATTTTTGTATATAGTTTGAGGTAAGAATACATATGAATATCTAATTGTTCCAGCCCATTTGATGAAAAAACAATCTTTTCCCATTGAAAAGCCTTGGGGATCTTTTTGAAAATCAGTTGACCATGTTTCTGTGAGTCTATTTCTGGACTCTCTATTCTGGTTTATTGATGCCTCTCCTTTTACCAAAAGACATTGTCTTAATGACCATAGCTTTATAATAAATCTTGAAATCAGATAATGTAACTATATCTTCTAGCTTTGCTTTTCTATTTCAAAATTCTTTTGACTGATCTAATTTTCAGCCAAATTAGATATTTGCATTTTGATATAAAATTTAGAATCAACTTGTCAAATTCTACAAAATAAAAAAAATTAATAAACGTTTTGGGATTTTGACTGTAATGGAGTTGAATCTCTTGATTAGTTGGGGGACAGTTGACATCTTAATACTGTTGAGCCTTCTGATCCATGAACACAGTATATGTATATGGCTTTTCATTTATTTACATAGTTTCAATTTTTCTTAGCAATGTTTTCTGCTCTGCAGTGTACAGGTACTGCAGATATTTTGTTAAATTTATCCCAAAGTATTTCATATTTTTATTCCATTGTAAATTATGCTTTTTTCTTAAGTTAATTTTTAAATTATTTTTACTACACAGAAATATATATACATATATATAATATGGGACAGCCAGGACCTCCAGGACAATGTAGAATAGAAGATTTGAGAGCATATATTGCCTTCATGTTTCCCATCTTAGGAGGAATACATTCAGTATTTTCCTGCTAGGTATTATGATGATAAATTTTTAATTGATGCTATTTATCAAGTTGAGGGAGTTCCTTTCTGTTTCAAGTGTGCTGAGGATTTTTTTCATAAATGGGAACTGACTTTTATCAAATTATTTTATGCATTTATTGAGATATTCATGTGATCTTTCATTTTTAGTCTGTTTATGGTGCATTATACTGATTGATTTTCAAATATTGAACCAACCTTGTATTTCTGGGATAAACATCACTTTGTCATGATATATTATTTTCGAACATATTGTCAAATTCCATTTGCTAATATTTTGTTAAAGAATTTTTCATATATGTTCATGAGATATAGTATTCTATAATTTTCTTTCCATATATGTGTTTGTCTGATTTTGTTATCAGGGTATTTCTAGTATCAAAGAATGAGTTGGGAAATGTAGCATCATCTTTTGGAAGAAATATTTGGTAAAATCCATTAGTGAAGCCATCGAGGCCTAGAGAATTTTTGTGGGAAGTTTTTAAACTAATAACTCAATTTCTTGAATAGATATGGGACTATTCAGGGTATCTATTTCTTCTTGAGCAATCTTTGATAGTACATGTTTTCAGAGAATTTATTCTTTTTATCTAAGTTGTCAAATTTATTGATAAAGTTATTCATTATATTCCCTTAGTAAAGTCTGTAGGATCTTAGTGATGACTTCTTCCATTTCTCCTATTGATAATGTGTGCCTTTTTTCTTTTTTCTCAATTAGCCTCTAGAGGCTAGAGGCTTATCAATTTTACTCATCTTCTCAAATAACTAGTTCCTGGTATCATTGATTTTCATTTTCTTTCTTTTTTTTTTTTTATGTTTTCTATTTTATTGATTTCTTCTCCAGTCATTGTTATTTCCTTTCTTCTGTGGATTCTACCTGATACTCTGTGTATTCAGAAGTCTTTTCATTTTGGCTGGTGGGAACATGAACTATTACCAGCCCTGTATGAGCTTCAGCAGTTGTTCCAGCTATACTTCCCAGTTGTTCTTTCCCTGGCTATGGATAGTTTCTTCTCCTGCATGTTGAGATTAGTACTCAGCCAAAGAGTCAAAGAGACCTCTCTGTATTTCTCCAGAACTCTTTCTTAATGACCTCCCCTTCTCTTCAGTATTCTGTCTCACAATGGCTAGCTGTCTTGACCTCTCTGAACTCTGAACTCTGTCTCATCAACTCAGCAATACCACTGGACTCTGGATTCCCCCTCCCTGTACTTTAGCGTAGAAACTTTTCTAGGTAATGATCTGGGGTACTCATAGGGCTCATCTTGTTTGTTTCTCGTCTATCAAGGATTAGTGTCCTGTACAGCCTGTTGTCCAGTGCCTGAAAACCATTTTTCATGTATTTATTCCACTTTTCTATTTTTTAAGACAGGAAGGCAAATGTGGTACATGTTACTTCATCATAGCCTGAAATAAAAAAAATTTCACCCAATCCCTTCAAACCTACATTTAACATTTGTAGAATTCTGAGAAGGCTTTAAAAGCAAAATGGGAAGCAAATTATTGTCATGGAGAAGGATCCAAGGGCCTAAGTATCTTAACAGAAAAAGACATCACTAGTGCATAACAAAAATTAGCACTCATGGATAGACCAGGTACCCAACGTGGGTTTGGAATTAGAGTTCCATGTTTACAGACTAGGAATGAAAGCCATGCTTTTCTTCCATTAGAGGTAGCAGTTTTTCAAAACTATTGGTTTTTCCTTTTATTGTAGTATGTCTGTGTGTGTGTGTGTGTGTGTGTGTGTGTGTATGTGTGTAAAACAAACCATTTGCCATTTTAACATCGTTTACATGTACAATTCAGTGACATTTACTACGTTCATCATGCTGTGCGACTATCACCACTATCCATTTCCAAATTTTTTTATTGTACTTCAGGTGAAGGTTTACAGAACAAATAGTTTCTCATGAAACAGTAGTACACATTATTGTTTTATGACATTGGTTAACAACCCCACGACATGTCAACCCTCTCCATTCTCGACATTTTTTTTTTTGGTGAAAATATGCATAGTCAAAGATATATCATTTCAAAAATGTCTACATGCACAGTTCAGTGACATCGACTACGCTCTTCCAATTCTGCTGCTATTCTCACTTCAGATGAAGGTTTACAGAACAAAATAGTTTCTCATTAAACAGTACACATGTTGCCCTATGACAATGGTTAACAACACCACGACATGTCAACACTGTCCCTTCTCAACCTTCGGTTCCCTTTCACCAGCTTTCCTGTCCCCTCCTGCCTTCTAGTCCTTGTCCCTGGACTGCTGTACCTCATTAGTC
>NW_004443990.1:11073626-11136950 GCF_000243295.1 Trichechus manatus latirostris
CTTTCTGAAATCTTGTTGTTTACCTTTTGGATTTCTAATTGTTGTTTTTGTATAATTTCTAGTTGTGAATTTATTTTAGCATTTTGTTCCTGCATTATTTTCCTGAATTCTTCCAATTTTTTGCCTGTGTTTTCCATGAATTTGTCTATTTTTTTCCTCATTTTTGTCTGCTTTTTGCTTCAACTCTTGGAGAATTCTGAGTATTAGAGATTTGAATTCCCTATCAGGTAGTTCTAGTGCCGTTTCTTCCATTAGAAAGTCATCTGGTGTTTTATTTTGGACGCCTAGTGGAACCATGCTGTTCTGTTTTTATAAATGCTTTGATATTGTCTGCTGTCTTCGGGGCATTCAGTAGTTATTTTTCTCATTTGTTGATTGTAGATTTATTTGTTTTGTCTTTTTTTTTTAATTTGGCTATGTCTGAGCAGGCAGGCTGTGTGTTCTTTGTTGGTTGCTCATCTGTGGGCAGGATATTTTTCACCTCCTTCTCCAGTTGGCAGGGTCAGTCGCTCAGATATGGTACAGCAGGGCAGGTCTAGCTGAAGAGGGGTTACTGGGATGGGTTGTTTGTGTCACTTACTACAGCCACCAGGGCGGGTCGGTAATCAGTGCAGGGCTGGTTCCAGTAGTCTGTGCCTGTGCTGCTTGGTGGTGTGATGTTAAACGCACAGTGCAGGTAGGCAGGATGTAGCGGGGAGATTGTTATGTGTGGAGCTAAGATGGATATAGGAGAGAGGAGAGAGGAACAGGAGCCAAAAACATACAAACAAAAAACAGCACTAGGGGGAGCTTGCTGTTGTAGTGGAGAGATGTGAGAGTATGAAATGGGGATAAACAAAAAGGGGAAGAAAAAGGAAAAAAAAATAAAGAAAAGAACGAATAAATAAAAATCAGAAAGAAAAGAACAGCAAAGCTCTCAGGGATCCCACCGGTGCAGCTATGAGGTCTGGGGAAGTTGTTCTCAGTTGTTGCAGTACAGCCTAGCTGGAAGACATAGAGGTATTGAGGGAACAGAAAGAGAAGGAAGGTGTAGAGAGACGAGAAACTGAGTAATGAAGAAAGACAAAAAGGGGAAAAGAGGGAAAAGAAAACAAAACAAATTAAAAAAAAAAAAAAAACAAGAAAACCCCCCCCAAAAAAAGAGAAAAAAAAACCCTACAAAAAAACAAATGCCTTCAGGGATCCCTCTGGGCTTCTGCGCAAGCCAAGTGGGTAGGCTCCAAGCCGCGCAGCACCGCCCGGCCAGAACGGGCTCCCAACTCAAGAAAAGGAAAAGAAAACTCACAAACAATTCAAAACAAACAAACAAACAAAAGTCCCAGGATCCTACCAGCGCGGCAGCCAGACCGGGAAGCAGCTCCACACTCGAACGGAGCTCCTCAGCCCCTCAAGAAGAAGCAAAGATGGCGCACAGAGCCAGGTATTTGAGCGAAAGGAGGGGGAGGTGGTGAGAGGTAAGGAAGAAATCAAAAGAAGTGGAAAAACAGCAACACCAGCAGCCAACAAATGGCATTCAGAGAGCCTGCCATTGTGGGCAGGTGGAATCCAAGCAGCTGGTGCTTCCTGGACAAGAGACTGTGGCCGGGGGAAGCAGAGGAGGCTCAGTGGGGGTGAAGAAGGATGGGGGGTGGGAAAGCGTATGTAGCAAATTGCCTGTTGTTCTGTCTCCCACTGGAAGCTCCGTGAAGCTGCTTTCTCACACACCCTATTTGCTGGTCTTTGATAGGAGTCCAAGATGGCAGATCCACATTGTGTTAGCTGATAGGGGACCTCTGCATGAATCCCTCCTTGCTCTCTGTTCTTTGTCAGTTTTCTCACTCCACTGGTTCTTGGCTGAGTTCTTTATCTTTTCATTTGATGTTTTAGGGTTTCAGGACTGCTGTTTTCTCTGTTTAGCTTAGTTTTTTGGATCTTTGCTGTGGAGGGACAGCGTGGTGCTTCTGCCTAAAGCGCCGTTTTGTCGGAAGTCCTCCCATTTCCAAATTTTTCCATCACCTTAACAGAAACCCGTTGCCCCCTAAGCAATGACTCTTTCTTCCTCCTTCCCACTCATCCCTGGTAACCACTGATAAACTTTGGTCTCTATATATTTACCTATTCTCGATATTTCATATAAGTGGGATCATGAAATATGTGTCCTTCATGTCTGACTTATTTCACTCAACATAGTGTCTTCAAGGTTCATCCATGTTGTGGCATGTTTCAGAACTTCGTTTCTCTTTTGCAGAGTCATACTCCATTGTATGTGAGTACCACATTTTGTTTATCCATTCATCTACTGATGGTCAGTTAGGCTGCTTCCATCTTTTGATCTTTGTGAATAGTGCTGCAATGAACAAGTATCTGTTTGTTTTCCTGCTTTCAATTCCTTTGGGTATATACCTAAGAGTTGATTTTTAATGTCACTTGAGAATGACTCAAAAAAATAAAAAAAAAGTAATTTGTCATGTTAGAGAGAATCTTCATTATTTTCTAACCATATCCTCTCTGCTTACACACCTTCAGTGCCCAGTCAGAGTCACCATATGGGAGGACTGTTCTAATGTAGGACTGCTTGATCATTTGCAACCTTCTCTGTACAACTCAGCTAAATATTGCCCCATATTTCTCCTATTTATCTGCCCTGTCCTCTGGAATAACTTGTAATATATTGTGTTGAATAATTAATGACCATTATGAGGTCTGCCCTAAGTCTTCCTTATCTGGATTAAAATGCTCTGGTTTCTTAAAGAGAGTATGACTTTCAGACCTTCTCACCATATCGATCATTATTCTTTGAACAAATTCTAATGTGTTAGTTTTACACTTACATGTGCTTGCCAGAAATGGATACTGTAATTTAAATATAGAGTGAACACGCCAATTATTTCTGATGACAAGGAAACAAGACTTCTATTAATGCAGCTTATGGCTGTATTAACTTTTTTAGAATGTGGAGAGATTTAATTTTTGTGTCTGTCTAAAGCCACAGGTAATTTAGCACACATTAATTTCCTACTCTACTGATATATGGGTAGCAGAGGTGATCACAGGAAACTCATTGGTTCATCCATCTGTCTGGCCTTTGGGCGGTCATTGTGCCGGGTTCAGACCACTTTAAAAAAAATCAATGTAACATTCATTCCTTGAATTAAAACAAGTGCCCGCTGTTTAAGATGATCATGTCTCCCTTGAAATTTCCTATCAGCTGCCAGTTGACAGAAGGTGCTATACAGAATGGAAGTTTTTTTTTTTTAATCCCTCTCAGTAGTGAGAATGTGTAGTCAATCTAATATTTAGAGGAGAAAGTTACTCATCCTGGATTTCAGTGCTGTAATGAGGCTTCTCAGAGAAAGAAAAAATGTTCCTTTACCCAGAATCATCTGAAGGGTACAAAAATAGAGACTTTCACATATACCCAAGGTTGGAAAGAAGGGGGTTGATTAACTAAAACCTATTGCTGACGAGTGGCTTCCGACTCATAGCCACCCTATAGTGACGCTATAGGACCGAGTAGAACTGCCCCCTAAGGTTTCCAAGGAGTGGCTGGTGAATTCAGACTGCCAACTTTTGATTAGCAGCCAAGCTCTTAACCACTTAATCTATAAACTATATTGTATATATATATAAAATCTCATAGTGATTTCAAGTAAAGCAAACATTGTAGCAGACAGCATCATTGTCTGGGCCCTGCCTGCCTCAGTAGCTTCACCTGTACCTCTTATTCTATGATCCCCTCATTATTGTGAATGTATCATGCTCGTACACACTGCTGGGCTTTGATAATAACACTAATAACAATTGCTCGTATTAATTAAGAACTAATTGTGTTTCAGGCCCTATGCCAAAACACTTCACATTCATTTTCTTGTGTAATCCTCACGCCAACTCTAAGAGGTAAGGTTCTTTTAGTGTCCCTATTTCTGGAAGAGGATACTGAGGCCTGGAGAGATTAAATAAGGTACCCAGGCTTGCAGTTAGTAAGCGGCCAAGCCAGAATTCCTACTGTTAAGCATGATGTTATGCTATTTCTCACATGCCTTGCACAAGCTGTTCCCCTGCCTGGAATTTCCTCCTCCCACCTGCTTATTTTGACTGGGTGACTACTATTTATCCTTCCAGATACCTCAGGTGTCACCTCCTTTAAGAAGCCCAGTACCCCTTCTTTGTGGTTCTGTTGCTGTCCATGTTGCTAGGACACTTACACACTGTGTCAGCTCTTGTTTCATTTTCTTCCACCAGACTGCAAGCTCCTGGAAGGCAGGGGCCACGTCACACTCATCTTTTTATACCCAGAATCTAGCACAGTGCCCAGATGTAGTTGTAACTCCTACAAACAGTCAGAATAAAATTTTTATTGAAGCCTCAACTTCCTTACTTATTGGCTCCGTGACCTCAGATAGGAAACGGAATCATTATCTCTGGCCTTACTCTCCTCATGTAGAAAATAAGGAAGTTGGACCTCAGCAGTTGTTCTCAAAGAATGTCCCTGGACCAGCAGCGTCAGCATCACCTGGCAACTTGGAAATGCAAATTCTCAGCCTCCATCCCAGACCTGCTGAAAAGGAAGCTGCGGATGGGTTCCAGCAACCTGTGCTTAACAAGCTTTCTAGATGATTCGAGAGCCACTACCAGGGGCTGACAAACTACACAGCCTGCTGGCCTGTGGGCCAAATCCCATCCAAGGCCTGTTTTTGTCCTTTTTCTCTTCTGAGCTAAAAATTGTTTTACATTTTGAAAAGGTTGTAAAAACAAAAGCCGAAGAAGAAGAATATGCAACAGAGACCATATATGGCCCAGCAAAGCCTGCAATATTTACTAGTTGGCTGTTCCCAGAAGGTTTGCTGACTCCTGTACTATGCAATAGGATTACTGAAGGCCTTTCTAGTTCTGTGATTCTTTATTATGAGTCCGGTGTGATATCACCAATTGATAGTAGACTGCAGGTCAGGAGAACTGAGTGCTAGACCATCTGGTTCTACCTTGTTGTAATCTAAGCCTCCAATTTCTGATCTTCAGAAATGAGATTAGGGTATGGTTACTGAATTAGTCAGGATTCCATCAGGAAAGCAGAAAGCATGCCAGGCATCTCAAACAAAGGGCAATTAGTACAGAGAGTTGGAGTGCATAGCTGTTTGAAAGCTGAAAGAACAGAAAGGGGATGTCGTGGCAACTTAGGCAACTTGGCATGAATAAAACCAGGGAGCAGCTACCACCCTAGGACTTGGGGAGCACAAGGGAGAGGCTACAAGGAAGAATGTAGAAGCGGGAAGGTAGGCCCTGCAGGGCTGTAGCTCAACCCTTTAAGGAAACAGTACAACAAACTGGTGCTCACAACTGAGAAGGCAGTGTCCTGTAGCTGGTACTTGGACGGCTTTGGACAGCTTTATGGTTCTTCTGACTAATACAAGAGTGTGGCCCAATGGATGCTTAGAGTACGAAGGAGGGTGTGGCCTGGCTGGTACTAGGATAACCTGAAGGTGCAGCTCTGCAGCTGAGGCCTGCACCGGGGTGGTACTCTACTGAGAGGGGGCAAGGCCTGCAAGATGGGTACCAGGAAAAGCTAAAGGGAGGAGTCATAACTTCTTGGCGTGGCTGCTCCTGCAGTAAAGTCTGCAAGTGCTGAAGCTGGAAGGGGGACCCTTTTGCCCTCCTCCCAAGCTCCAGTTTCCCACCAATGTCTTTCATGGGAAGAACCTACCAAGAAGCCAGCTGGAAGGGAGATAGGAAGTGTAGTGTCTAAGCCTCTAGAGTCCCAGCCCCAGCATCACAGAACAGACAATGGAAGGATGGGCTTGGGGCTGAGATACAGTAGGCAAGTCACCAGCACAGTCGGCCTGATGATCTTCAAGGCCCCTCTCTACTGGAAGAATTGCATTGTATAAACATGTTGATTACAGAAATGTCAGTGTGTACGCATGCTTCCATTGCCCACTCCAGATGTTACAGGGAGTAACCAGCCTCTCAAGGGGACCATTGTACCCCCTGGAATATCTGAGGTTGAGGCAGAAATAAAGAAAAAGTATGAACATATTTTTGTCCACCAGTCATGTTCTAGGCCCTGTTTCACAATATAATGTTGACTTATAAAATCAGATTTGATTCTTGTTGAGAATGTTCTGCGTGCAGTCTTCTATTGTTGTCTGTATTCATCTTAATTTAGAGTGAGTTCAAGAGAGGTCAACCAGCTTCCAAGGCTCTTTGCTTCTCCCCTAGGCTGCCTCTCTAGCCTGCCTCCATTACCACCCACCCCAGCTATCCTGTCCTCTAGCCACTTGGACTGGGCACTAGAATAACCGTTTGTATTTAATAAACAATTATATAGTTCCTACCATGTGCTCTAAGAGCTTTACCAACACTCATTCAATCCTCATAGCAACCCTATGATGTGGGTACTGTTATTTGCAGTATTTCACACACTGGTTAAGTGGTGGAGTCAGGATTGAATTGGGCTCAGGCCGTCTGGCTTCAGATCTCACAAATCATTATACTAAAATATGATGGACTCCCTCATACCATCATCCAGCTCTGTCTGATCTGAAAATGCTGCCATAATTGTTTCATCTCTCTCTCTTCTCTTCTAAGAAATAAAAACGCAATTACAGTTAAAGGCATCTGTGTACCTTTTCTTAATCCCCTTCCTTCTCATTCCTCCCCAGATCAAACCACTGTCGCAAATTTTTTGTTTATCGTTGCCCTGCAGGCTTTTACTTTGACCGTATTCGTGTGTATGGTACTATTACACAATTGTAAAATTATACAATTTATAGTACTGTTTCCATGTTGATAGTTTTTATTAGCATGGCATGTTCTACAGTATGTATCCTTCTGCTGCATGTTATTTTTTTCACTTACTATGTTTGTGAGATTGTTGTAGCTTATTTAACTGCTCAATAGTAGTTCGTTATATGGATGTACCACAATTTATTTTTGCATTGTGCTGTTGATGAGCATTTAGGATATTTTTAATTTTTTATTATTACAAAAATAAGCAGTATAAATTTTTGTTTCTGTATCTTTGGGCACACGTGTAGTTTTATACTAGGAATGGAATTTCTGGATTATAGGGTATGAACGTCTTCAGTTTTACTAGATACTTCCATAGGGTTCTCCAACGTGGTTGTACCTATGTATGACATATGAATCCTTATCAACTCTGGATATTATCAGGGTTTTGCATTTTTGCAGTGTGATAGGGCTGAAATGGGATCTCCTGGTGTTTTCTTTGTGTTAACATGGGTAAGAGCCACACTATGAAATTTCATTGCTTCACATCTTTGTTATCTCATTTGCCTGGAATGTTCTCCTGTTTCTCCACTTAGCAATATCTATTTCACTCTTGTGAAATCCCTGCTTCCCTCCAGATGCATTTTGCTGTTGTCTCTTTTGTGGCCCGTTGCCCTTTAATTCTAAGTAGGGTAATCGGTTGATGTCAGTTGTTTTGGCATAATTATTACTAGTGCCTCCTTTTCCTTCTCAAAGTCACCCTCTTTGGAAAATAATTCAGTGGTGACCTTTATTGTAACTCCATTATGGTGTTTACTACAAAGTAGTGACATCCTGTGTGTTTGCCCGTCATTCCGCCCTTGCAATTCTGAGAGCTCCTAGACCCCTGATCTTTTCATTCAAAGTGCCCAACTTCCAGCAGTTGCTCAATAAGTGTTTGTTTCATGTCAGCCATACCTTTGTCATCCAGAAGAAAGGTCTGAACACTCGAGTTTTATTCTCTTTTCATGGAGCCTGACCTGGCTCAAACCCAGCTTGTCTCTATCAGGGAAAACAGTAAAGAACCTTTTATCTGCTGAGTGCAAATCCCGTTTCCTTGTTAGCACTCCATCAAGAGGACTAAAAAAAAAAAAGAAAACCCATTGCCTTTGAGTCGATTCCGACTCATAGTGACCCTATAGGACAGAATAGAACTGCCCCATAGGGTTTCCAAGGAGTGGCTGGTGGATTTGAACTGCTGACCTTTTGATCAGCAGCTGAGCTCTTAACCACTGTGCCACCAGGGCTCCACTCAGAGGGAGGCACCATGAAATCAGTAACTAAGGTAAACGAAAGACACTGCTTTATGTTTGTGCTTCAAGTTTTAAGAATTGAGTTTCATGATACAATTAGAATAAGCCATTGTGTTTCCAGCATGCAAAAAAGAGGTACAAAGCTGTATGGATTAGAATTATTCAGGGAGCTATCAAGTAGACCCATGCAGAAAGGGAATTGCTCTTCAAGGAAGGTGCCTTGCAAAATGAAAATAATAATAATAAAGTGATATTGATAGCCTTTGGTTGCCATGGAAATACTAGTTCACCTGCTCCTATTAGACACTGTGGTTCGTTTCACTATATTAGGTTTAATAGAAAATCACATTCTCAGCTATATTTTTTAACTGTGTCTGGGATTTAAAATATTCACTGGGCTGTGGTGGTCGTGGGCAAGCACAGAATTACGCGTTTTAGTTTGTGCATTGATATGACCTCCCTGTTGGGTTTAGAAAGCAGAACAGTCAGTGCTTTTAACTTAATCCGGTTTTATCTGTGTGTATGAGATTAGAGATGTTTGTTGTACCCAGGGCGGCGCCTGCATTTTTTAGAGTGCTTCCAATTCCAAATTCCTGTTCCTCTGTTAAAACTCTGCATTGCAGTGAACATGTGGCCCTGGCAATTATATCTCAGATATTCCAAGGGAATCAGAGAGTCTGAATTTCTAATTTTTATCAACCTTATTAGTTTGTTCCATCATTTCATTTGTGGATTAAGCAGTTAGTGCAAAGGGGAAAAAGGGGGGAAGGGAAAAATACTAGCATTTACTGGATCCGTGATATAACCCAGGAACTGTGTAAAGAACTTTGCAATTGTTATTATCTTCAATCCTTAAGTTATTATATGCCCTTGATTTTTTATATTTCAACAAACTCAGTACCAGAGAAGGGAGGTGATTTCTATACAGTCCTGCATTTGATTATTTATGGAATCCAATGCCGTTCTCATTATACCATGGTGAATTGGTGAACAATTACATATTTTTAAAAAGTGTAGAAAGTTACTTTATTGGGCTCAGCAAAGTAAATGTGTTTGTATTTAAATGTTAGAAGAATTACTGTCAACAACCTCATTATGAACCAAATATTTTATTATATTATTTTTCTTGGCTATGCCTTGATATGCATCCAAGGATCGGCTATTTGGAGCAGTGATGGAAATGAAATCCATTGGATCCCTTTGTTTCTGTTTACATGTTCCTCTTCAGTTCCCATAGGATCAAGGCCAGATTCCTCTGTCATCCTGGACATCCATTTCTCACTTCTTCTCCTCCGCAGGGACGGCTTCTGAGTACACACTCTTTCTCACGTCATTCCATTAATGTTATCCAACTGTTTTGCAACTCATGGTTAAGACAGAAAGGTCAACAGGCCCTACTACCTGATCTTTAAAAGGCTGATAATGTCAAGATAAATGTATCCTCTTAAATCTGTTTTTGAAGGCCGGAATCATTCATGCATTTCTGGGAGAAGATAATGACATCAAAATGATCACCAGGAGCCAGTTCCTGCGATCATGGGAGGCAGACGGCATTTACTGCTCAGCTAGACAGGAGCCCGGGCCACCGAGTGCCTGTTGTTCATTGCTAGTGGACTAGATCTTAGGGTCTGAAGATCAAGTCATTATTCTGCACTGTGCAGCAAGGCAGTATGTGTTTTCCGAATGAGCTGATGCCATAGCTCGACATGAGAACTCTTAACTTGTAAAGAAGCCTTTCTTTCTCAGAGTGTGTGTGTGTGTGTGTGTGTGTGTGTGTACTATATATATATACACAAACTAGTTGCTGACAAGTCAACTCTGACTCATGGTGACTCCATGGGTGTGAGTGAGAGTAGCACTGTGTTCCATAGGGTTTTCAGTGGCTACTTTTTCAAAAGTAGATAACCAGGCCTTTCTTCTGAGGCACCTCTGGATGGACTTGAACCACCAGCTTTTCAGTTAGCAGCTGAGTGTGTTAACTGTTTGTACCACCCAGGAACTCTCTCTCTCCCCACCCCCTTCCTTTCTCTCTCTCTGTATGTGTGTATATATATATATGTATATACATATATACATATATAGTGTGTGTGTATTGCATGTATTAGACATATACACATATGATACAATAAATTATAGAATAAATGCACTATTTTTAGTTCAGCCAAGTGACTTTCTATACTTGGGTTTGAAATAGAACATAAGGTTGTATGGCTAAGGAGTTGCATGTTCAGTGGCTCACACTACTCAAATCCATTCCTTCCCTTTGGAGATTCAGATTCAAGGAAACTGTGAAGTGCCCACTGCTGGCCAGACACCATGCCAGGTACTTTGCATTTTAATAATTTCCCACAACAACGGTGGGGCATAGGAATTGTCGGGTTTTTACAGATGAGAAACAGCTAAGGCCTTCAGAGGTTGAGCAGCTTACCCAAGGCTGTGTGATTCAAGCCCTTTAACTCCCAAGTCTTGTGCTCTGTTTCTATACCACTGCTTCTGTCTCACCAACAGCATTATTTCAAGGCTGGACAACATGTTGCTCCAAATCCATGTGGAATCAGAAAGAGAAATAAGAAATTGTTGGAATATGGTAGGGTTAGTTAACCAAAGGATGTTTTAGGATCATCTCTTAAGAACTTAAAGAGGTGTTAATTGTCCACCTCATGATGGTCAGACTAAATTAAGCAGGAAGGAGGTCCAGTTTATCTAACTGGGTCCCTTTTTGTTTCTTGAGATGTTATGGAGGAGGCATGAGAGGAGACAGACGTAAGAGGAACTCCGGCAATGCATACACATAAAGGAGCTTGATTAAGTTATTTGATTAACTTACCAACCTAAACCACCACCTGTCTGTCAGTTTGTTGCACCATGGTACAGACTAAGACAGACTAGGAAGAAAGGCCTGCCATTCTACTTCAGAAAATTAGCCACTTAAATTTTTATAAATTATTATGTTGTACATCATTGCATTTTATGAGGGAAATTATATGCTATAGAGATATTCCCAATTTTGAGGATTCATGAAAATCCAGGTTCTTATTTTTCTCAGTTATAACTTCAGAATAACTTACTAATATACCAGTGAAGTTCAAAAGGAATCATCCAGTAGTTCTAAAGAATATAACAGAAGAGGGGTCAGGAAGATGTAAGACCAGGTAAATATGTTTTCTAGGCCACCAACTGGGAAGAGAGTTTTAGTGATAAGCTGTGTGGAAAAAGGCAAAAGTTGGCCTTAGCCTCTTCAAGGTCCTAAAAGCCCTGTTATCAAAGCAGAAACTTCACAGGCACCCAGACAGTAGGCAATTTGTGGATGCACGTTAGAAAAGTGGACAATTCGTCTAATTAAATGTTGCATGCACAGCCCTATCATGACTAGAACTTCCCCTTTGCAATGCAGTGGCTGAGAGGACAAGTTGCATTCTCTTTTTATTTAGTCCACACCCAAGTATTGTTCTTAGCTTCTTTTGTGGACTCTAAAGCCAGCCCCAGGCAACAGCCACAAACATTTACAAGTGATGCAGTTGGGTAGGAGAATCTTGCCCTGAGTGAACCCCTTGCCAAAATCCCCAATGGTGTTCCAGTATCTTTGGTAGTACCTCACTTTCTATGAGAGGTGTGCTCTTGAAAGACTGTATGTAAATCATTGTTTTACAATTCCAATTTCACTGAAATGCTGTTGTTGTTATTAGTTGTCCTTGAGCTGACTCATGGCAACTCCATGTACAACAAAATGAAACATTGCCCAGTCCTGCACCATATTCACCGTCGTTGGTATGCCTGAGTCCATTGTTGTGGCCACTGTGTATGTATTCTGAGTGCATTCCAACCTAGAGGGCTGATCTTCGAGTACTATATCCTGTTGTGATCCATAGGCTTTCCATTGGCTAGTTTTTAGAAGTAATCTCCAGGCCTTTCTTCCTAGTTTGCCTTGGTCTGGAAGCCCCACTGAAATGTGTGCACCATGAGTGACCCTGCTGGTATTTGAAATCCCAGTGCTTACTTCCAGTATCATAGCAACACACAAGCCACCCCAGTGCAATAAACTGACAGATGGTGAACTGAAATGCTACAAAGCACGAAATAAATATCTAAGAAGTATCTTTTTAACAAAATCCAGAATAGTTCTACAACAGGTATACATATACATACATGTAGATTTGTAAAACCATTTCTTGGTGTTTATTTCCTGTAAATTGGCTTTGTATATATGGGTTTATTTGAAAGAGATGACACGCTTGTTGTCAGTTCTATTATTAGGAAATAGTGGTTCCATGTCTATTTCCTTCTCGAAAAAAGGGGGTATAAAATTTTGGCCAAACATAACTCTGCAGCCCTGCGTTTTGTTAATAACACCATAATACCACCTGGGGTTTTTAGCACATTCATTAAGAGGAGCTCATCAGGTTCTTACCTTTATTACCTCATTTATCTTCCAGGCATACCTGGAAGGTACAGAGTCAGATATTATTACTTACGTTTACAGAGGGGAAATCTGAGAGGTCATCCAGCCTAAAGTGGTGGTCAGCAAGAAGGCTCTGGTGGGAACTCAGGTGGACCAGATCTCAAGTACAGCCCACCAGTGTTTGATGGCAGTCTGAGCCCAGAGGTCCGTCCTTAGCACAGGAGCCCAAGTAAAGTGAAGTTCTATCAGGTGACTTGTCACCAACTTGCCTGCTTGCCACTTATTAGAGACACCGTGTGGACAAATTACTTAATTCTCTTAGTTACGGCTTTCTCACCTGAAAAGCGCACAGACTATCTGTGTCACTTCCCAGGAAAGATTCTTTCCTAAGAAGGATCAGCGCTGTTCTGAGTAGGGATGAGGGAGGAAAGAGAGGGGTTTATGTCTTACTTTCTCTTCAGAACATGCTTCTACAAACAGGATGGGTAGGTCATCCCTTAACAGACTCAGGGGTTCCTTGCTGCCTGCACTATAGCTTCCATAGATTTTTTAAAGTTAACTTCTCTAATGTGAAGTCTTCTCTCTCACCAATTATATTGTATCAATTTCCCTGTTATTTTATCCTAGAACCTAGAACAGTAAAAAACAAAATAAAAACCCAAGGCCGTCAAGTTGATTGCAACTGCCCCATAGAGTTTCCAGGACAGTAATCTTATGGAAGCAAACTACCACCATCTTCTCCTGCAGACGGGCTGGTACGTTACAACCACTGACCTCTTGGCCAACAGCCAAGAGCTTAACCACTGCACCACCAGGGTTCCATCTTAGAACAGTTGTTGTTAGGAACGATGGGTCTCTGAAAGTGTGTGCTGGTTTGAGAAGGTTGGGATGATTTTTAGTCCCTAATCTAAATGGGAAAAGCCAGAGAAAACGTGGTATCTTAGACTCCAAGATCATCCCGACTGGGACAGACTTCAGAGAATTATCATCCAAACCTCCCCCCCGCTTTTTTTTTCTTAAATAGACTTCATTTTTTAAAGCAGTTTTAACTTTACAGAAAAATTGTGTAGAAAGTACAGACGTTTTCCATATACTCCCTTCCTCTGCCCATACAGATTCTCCTGTTAGTAACATCTTGCATTAGTGCATTTGTATGATACATGTGTTACAACTGATGGATCAGTATCAATATCGTATCACAAGCTAAAGCCCATAGTTGGCATTCAGGTTCACTCCTTGTATTCTAGAGTCCTAGGAATTTATAAACGAAGCCACAGAGAGGAACACAAGAAGACAGTCAGTCCAGTTGTATTTCCTTCCCTCGAGGAGGTTTTCTCCTGTCACCAGCTTTTGTTTTTGAAAACCTAAGGTCATTGGGAGGATTCAACTAGAGAAAAAAAAAAAGAGAGAGGAGAGGGAGAGACAGAAGTAGGTGACTTTTGCAGAGGAATATGGAAGTTGTATTAGAGAGGAGGGCAGGATTCACCAAGTCTGGAAAGCCAGTGGTGTTTGGAGGAGAATCAGAGACTGATTTAATTTTCCTTAAAGATAACAATGAAACTCACATTTTCTTGCACACTCCGCTTTGTAAAGCAAGATCCCCACCTTTAGAGTTCTAAGACGTATGCTCGGTCTTCACAGGGATGAGTTCACCATGAATGGGATCCCAGGCCTGCCAGAACCTTAACCTCAGCCAGGATGGAGATTAGTTAACTATTGTTCTTCCCTCAATTAAAGAGATATTGTCCCTCACTTTATATATATAAATACAGTGACCGTATATATAAAATGACCACAGAAAAGCAGCACAAATAGCATAAACACCCCAGTCAAGTTTGTGGTTTCTCTTTTGGGTCACCCCTTGTGTGTCTCATCTCTTCCCTGTTATCATTGTCCCCTTCTTTACCCACAGCTCGAAAAGCAATCATCGAATCCATTTGTCTCCACCAAGTTGCCTATGACATTCTGAAAAGGCTGGTATTTTAGGCATGTTTCACTTCTCTACAATCAAAAATGTTTAAAGATTAATGAGGACAGGAAAGGCTTTCGTGAATAGAAATGGCAGTGTTCTGATTTTATCTGCTCCCATCTAGGTGCCTTACCCATTTGATTTAAGTGGCAGTTAGATGTTTTTTTACAAATTAGCCCATTTTAAAAATGCAATGTATTCAAAGCAAAAAACCATCTAGTCTTGTGTGAATGAGGCTTAGGAAAATTGCTTTCTATTATCAGTATTTTTCAGCAGAGCCACAATGAGGTATGTGTCCATTCTGAAGTATGTGCCATTTCTCAAGACCTGGCTTATTAATCGTCATGAAAATCTGAGCCATATCATCTTACAGGGAGTCCTTCTCTAAGCTTTATGCCAACGTGTGAGTTAGCTTTATACCCTTCTTGTGACTATTAGTTATGAGAGACAATGTGACGGGAGCATAGTTCTGGCATCTCATGTGTCAAAAGGAGCCTGTTTGGGGTACTAGTTCTCTAATGCAGAAGTCAGCCCATTTAATTAGATGGCATCTTAGGAACATGGCCACTTTGTAAGGTAGAGCAAATATTTTAAAAGCAGTAAATACTAGACTTTCCTTTTTATCTGTAATATACGTACATATACACACACACACACATATATACCCTACAGAAAATCAACTATAACGTATAAAGACCATGTATTCTGATATCCTCTACCTTCTTCCTGATAATAATGACAATCATTATCATGTTCATGATCATCATCCCAATCATCAACTTCTTCGGCACAATCATCATTGTTATCACCATTACCATTATCATAGCTCTGATTTATTAAGGAATCACTATGAACCACATACTATTCTACGTACTTTGCATGCATATTATTTCCAATCCCTACAAGCCTGTCAGATAATTATGCATGATTATCACCATTTTAAGGAAAGGCTTTTGGAGGGAGGCCTAAATGTCATCCATGGCTGAGGAAGTAGCTTGTAATGACCCCATGGTGCTTTTAGGTATCTTCTGATAACACCATTCTGCTTCTCCTTTGACTTTGGGATTTATGACCTGGTTCATTTCCTCTGCTTCTCTTTGGCTTGGGATTTCCAGCAGTAGTCTTGCCACATATGACCCCTGCTCGTGATGTGGTAGTCCCTTCAGCACTCATGGAGTCCCTGGGTGATGCAGATGATTAATGTGCTTGGCTATTAACCGAAAGGTTGGAGGTTCAATTCCACACAGTGGTGCCTAGGAAGAAAGGCCTGGTGATCCACTTCTGAAAAAATCAGCCATTGGAAGCCTTACGTAGCACAGTTCTACTCTGATACACATGGGGTCACCATGAGTCAGAATCAGCTCGATGGCAACTGGTCTTTTCTAGCACCCATGGATTTATAGTTGTATTGCTTGGCTCAAGCATTCTCATTTAGGACAACTGGGGGCTAGGGCAGCAAAAAATTGAAATTTTATTTCTAGATTTAACATTATTACTTCGTTAATACCTTAAATTTGGCACACATTTCATATGCGTGACCATGTCTAAGTAAAATAAGTAGATCGTGTGTTGATTCTATGACAGGGATTATTACAGTATGAAAAGTATCACCTCAAAAGGGAGTATTCTCCTTCTGGCTATGGAGGATTAGCTTGTAGCAGATCCATCTTCCTACTGAGAAGCGCTAGATTAGGTGCATAAATATTTTTAAAATATGTTGGAAGACATCAGAAATCTACTAAGACTGCCAAGACATAAGAGACCAAGATGCAAGATGTAAGGGAAGTGTAGAAGGCAGAAGCAATATTTGATGAGATAGTGGCTGAGAATTTTCTAAAATGGATAAACACATTATCCCACAGATTCAAGAAACTTGACAAAAATCCCAAGCAGGATAAATAAAATAAAACCACACCTAGGAACATCATAATAAAACAAAGAGAATGTGAAAATCTTAAAAGCCGACAGAGGAGAAAAAAAGGACGTTACTTTCAAAGAAGCAACGATAAGGCTGATTTCTCATTGCATATAAGTTATGGAGAGCAGAATAAATGGAATGACTTTTAAAAGCAATTAAAGAGGATAACAAATCCTAAAATTAAATACATAGTGAAATATCTTTTCATTATGAAGGTAAATACAGACATTTTTGGACAAAAACTGAGGGAATCCATCTACTACAGATTTTCAGTAAAGAAAATAGTAAAGGAAATTCTTTAGGCAAAGAAAAATGATCCTAGATGGAAGCAAGAAAATTCAGGAAGGAAGGAAGAAAAACAAAGTATAAATCTAAATTAATATTGACTTTGTTGTTGTTGTTAGGTGCTGTTGAGTCAGTTCCAACTTACAGCAACCCTACGTACAACGAAAAGAAACACTGCCCTGTCCTGCGCCATCCTCACAATTGTTGTTACGCGTGAATCCATTGTTGCAGCCATTGTGTCAGTCCATCTCATTGAGGGTCTTCCTCTTTTTCACTGACCCTCTACTTACCAAGCATGATGTCTTTTTCCAGGGACTGATCCCTCCTGACAACACATGCAAAACATGTGAGAAGTCTCGCCATCCTCACTTCTAAGGAGCATTCTGGCTGTACTTCTTCCAAAACAGATTTGTTCATTCTTCTGGCAGTCCATAGTATATTCACTATTCTTTGCCAACACTATAATTCAAAGGCATTAATTCTTCTTCAGTCTTCCTTATTCATTGTCCAGTTTTCACATGCATATGAGGTGACTGAAAACACCATGGCTTGGGTCAGGCACACTGTAGTCCTTAAAGTGACATCTTTGCTTTTTTAACACTTTTAGAGAGGTCTTTTTAAAAAAAAACTTTGTATTTTCATAGCCTCAAACTTGATAAAGCAAAAAATGACAGAACTAAAAAGAGAATAGATAAATCTACAACTATAATGGGAGATTTTTAACAAATATCTCTCAATAACTGATATAACAAGCTACTAAAAAAAATAAAATGGGCCAAGATACAAAAGATCTGAATATACATTCTCTTCAAAGTGGTATTAAATGGGAAATCAGTAATAAAAACATAACCACAAAATTCTAAAATGTTTGAAAATCAAGCAACATATTTCTAAGTAATCCGTGGCTCAAAGAAGAACTCACAATGGAAATTAGAAAAAATTATTGAATTTCCTTGCTTCTATCTGGGGATTTTGGGGTACTGGTAGTGTTTCTTTTCCAGATCTAGGACCTTGACTCTAGGTGGTAAATACACAGTTTTGTTCACTTTGTAAAAATTCATCAGGCTATATACACTTATGGTCTGTGCACTTTTCTGAGTATATTATACATCAATTTAAAAAAAAAAAAAATATATAAAGTGTATGCTCACATTGCTCCCTGTAAGAAAATCCCCAAATTGCTTTCAGATACTGCAGTTTATATTAGGGGATTGACTAAATTAAACTAAACAAAACGAACTTCTTTCTCAGGCTCCAGAATGGCTAGAACAGAGATGATGCATCTTTTTCTGTTTTTGTTTTTGTTTTTGATGTTGCATGAGAGCCAATTCAGACAAAGATTAAAATACTTAAAAGCTACAAAATTAAAATACTTTTACTGAATTACATGAAAAGGTATAATTTTGAAATTATGATTACCTTCCCTATTAAAGAGAAGAATAGCAATGAGAAAACTGACCCTTTTTTTAAACCACTAAATGTCAGTATTTGGGCATATATGAAAAGTAGCTTGATTTCACTATTGTTAAATCTTTTATCCTTTATTTTTGAAGATTGCTTTAGAGTTCTCAATGGGTGTTTACATGCATTCTCTCATTTCATTCTTTAAACAACCCAAGGTTTTGTTTTCTGTTTTGTTTTAAATATATATTACTCTCTGTGGAAGGAGTGCTGGTAGCACAGTGGTTAAGCACTCGGATGCTAACCGGAAGGTTTGCGATTCAAACCCACCTAGCAATTCCTCGGGAAAAGGCTTGGCAATCTGCTTCTGTAAAGATCACAGCCAGGAAACCCTGTGAGGCAGTTCTACTGTGTCACAGGGTGGCTATGAGTCAGAAGCGACTGGACCACACCCAACAATAACATCAGCCCCTCTGTAGAGTGGTGAAGTGAATTTTCTAAGAACCTTGCTTAGTTAGTGGCAGACCTGAGGCTAGAATTAGCTCTTTCCAATCAATGTAACATTTACTGAGTGGTGATTGTAATGCTAGGCACTCTGCTATGCACAGGGAATATAGTTAATAAAATAATGGGGGAGGTTCTTCTCCAAAATGGTCATCCCTCTCCTGTAATTGGAAATCGTTCCTTTGTTACCCCCAATTTCTTTCTTTCTTTTTTTGGGGAGGTGTGTGTCTGTGAAGCTTCTATGGCTTTGACCTGGTCAAGTTGTGCTGACTTCCCCAGTATTGTGTACTATCTTACCCTTAACCAAAGTTACCACTTATCTATTATCTAGTAGTGTTTTCCTCTCCCCACCCTCCCCTCCCTCGTAAAATTAAAGATTGTTTCTGTTACCCCTAATTTCTTAGGGCAAGTTGTGCAACTCAGAGCAGAGAGAGTGCCTCTATTTTGTGGAGGAATAACTGCACAGAGAGGCTCTGTGCTCGTTTAGATTCTGGTATCTGAAGATTTGGAGCCCTGATGGCACAGTAGTTAAGAGCTTGGCTGCTAACCAAAGGGTCGGCAGTTCGAATTCACTAGCTGCAACTTGGAAACCCCATTAGGCAGTTCTACTCTGTCCTGTAGGGTTGCCATGAGTCAAATTTGACTCGACAGCAATGCTTTTGGTTTGGTTTGGTTTGGTCTGAAGAGTCCAGCCGGCTGTGTGTCTCAGCTCAGACCATGGCAGGGTACTGCAGTGCCTCTCCCAAAGGATTCTTGCTACTTCTCCCCACCCCCCTTGCTGGATGTCCACCCCATGGCCATCTCGCACATCTAGAATGCACCTTCTCTGAGGACCACCCCCCACCATCACGTTCTAAAAAAGGTGCCCTCCACAATCAAGATAGTTAATCTGAAATGGTCTCTGCTGTTGTGTGCCGTTGAGTTGATTTCAACTCAATAGCGACCCCGTATGACAGAGAACTGCCCTATAGGGTTTTCTAGGTTGCAGTCTTTACCGAAGCAGATCAACAGGTCTTTTCTCCCTCGGAGCCGCTGGGGAGTTCGAACAGCCAACCTTTCAGTTGGCAGCCCAGCGCTTAACCATTGTGCCACCAGGACTCCTCAACCAAACATTAGTCAAGCTTTTATTTGTTATTAGAGATTTTTTTTTAAGAGAATAACTTTATACAGTTGAACACTTCGCTATTTCATCTTCTCTCCCACTGTCACCAGAGGAGAGCACTACACTGAGGATGGTGTGCAGTCTACTGACCATCATCTTTATTATTGTTACATATGTACGTGTCGTACATGTCCCATTGCAAACTTACCTTTTTACTTTATATTATGTTTCTGAAATGTATTCTTGTTTGTAAACGTAGGTCTCATTTATTAATTTTAGCTGCTCTTTAGGATTCCATTGTATGAATGGACTGCAATTATCCATTCTCTTGTATGATGCGTTTGTCCAGTTAATGGCAAATTTTTGCTAATGGTTGTTTAAATATGAAGTTCCCTGAGTTACTAGTAAAGGTGAGCATCTATTCACGTGATTAGGTTTCCTCTTCTGTGAATTTTTAGATGTCTTTTGCCCATTTTTCAATTGAATGTTTTTTTTTTTCTTATTGATTTGTAGGAGTGCCGGATACTAATATTATGTCAGTTATATGCCCAGCAAATATCTTCTCTGTCTGAGATTTTTCACTTTGTTTATACAGGATTTAAAGTTTTAATATGTCACATTTATCCATTTATCAACCTTTTTCTTGAGAGCTTATAGATTTTGCATCTTCAGTTCATTAATCCTCTTCTATGCTAGGACTATAAAGTTTATTATTTTATATTTCCCTGCATGTTCTATAATTTTACTTTTCACATTTATGTCTTTTATCTATATGCAGTTTATTCCTGTATGGTATGAGGTATGAATCCAGTCTCTTTTTCCTACATCCAGTTGACTCACTACAATTTAATAAGTAGTCTATGCTTTTTGCACTGATTTTTAATGTCATTTCCTTCATATTCCAGGTTCCCATATATACGTATGTGTGACTCTGGGCTTTTTCTTCTGTCATCTTCGTCCATTTGTCTACAGTTTATACTTGTATAAGTCCTAATATCTGCATAATGAGTCACCCTTCCTTATGCTTCTGGGTTGCTCTTGGTACTTTACTCTTTCACATGAATTTAGGATTGGTGTTTTTATTAGTATGAAATTTATAATGTTGAATTTTTTTAAGAAATAGAATATGATATTCTGCTTTTTAACATAGGAGTTTAATTCCATTTTTGTTTATTATGATTACTGGTATATTTGGTCAAACTTCTGTCATCTATTATATTTTTGTTTGCCTTGGCTAATCTTTGCTTCTTCTAGGAAACTAGAAGAAACAAAGATAAATCTGTGTGGATCATAACAAATTATGGGAAACATTGCAAAGAATGAGAAGTCTAGTCCCTTGTACTCAGGGTGAACCTGTGCATAGACCAAGAGGCATTTGTTTGAACAGAACAAGGAGATATTATGTGGTTTAAAATCAGGAAAGGTGTGTGTCAGGTTGTATCTTTTCACCATACTTATTCAATCTGTATGCTGAGCAAATAATCTGAGAAGCTGGACTATATGAAGAATAGCGTGGCGTCAGGATTGGAGGAAGACTCACAGAAAAACCTTCGATATGCCGATGACACAACCTTGTTTGCTGGAAGTGAAGAAGACTTGAAGCACTTACTGATGAAAATCAAGACTATAGTCTTCAGTATGGATTACATCTCAACGTATACAAAACAAAAATCCTCACAACTGGACTGATAAGCAACATCATGATAAACAGAGAAAAGATTGAAGTTGTCAAGGATTTCATTTTACTTGGATCCATAATCAACACCATGGAAGCAGCAGTCAGGAAATCAAAAGACGCATTGCATTGGGCATATCTGCTGCAAAAGAACTGTTTAAAGTGTTAAAAAAAAACAAAAACAAAAAGCAGATGTCACTTTAAGGACTAAGGTATACCTGACTGAGCCCTGATATTTTCAGTCGCTTCATATGCATGTGAAAGCTGGACAATGAATAAGGAAGACTGAAGAAGAATTGATGCCATTGAACTGTGGTGTTGGCGATAAGTGTTAAATATACCCTGAACTGCCAGAAGCACGAACAAATCTGTCTTGGAAGAAGTACAGCCAGACTGCTCCTTAGAAGCAAGGATGGTGAGACTACATCTCACATACTTTGGACATGTTATCAGGAGGGACCAGTTCCTGGAAAAAGACATCATGCTTGGTAAAGTAGAGGGTCAGCAAAAACAAGGAAGACCCTCAATGAGATGGATTGACATGGTGGCTGCAGTGGTGGGTTCAAGCATAGCAACCATTGTTAGGATGGTGCAGGACCGGCCAGTGTTTCACTCTGTTGTACGTAGGGTCGCTATGAGTCGGAACCGTCTTGATGGCACATAACAACAACAACATTTTCCTATAATTATGTTTATATTCACTTAATATTTCTCCTCAAATTTATACCTGGTATACATGAATCAAATAAAAATTTAATCAGTATAGTATTCTACTCATAAATAGTTTAAGTGCCTTAGACATCTCAAAAGAGAAAAGAGAGGTCACTAAAATACTATCATCAAGGACATGAGGGAAAACTAACAAACTACAAGTATATACCTAGGTTCATTATTGTTTCTTGGAGGATAGTCTGTCCTTACGCTGTGTTTGTGTTGGAGATCTTTTTGTCTTTGGGTTCTAATTATTGTTTCTTTGAGGGTAAGCTGCATTTTCTCTGTTTGCTTTAAATATCCTGCTCTAGACTTACTATTCTTTTTAAATCTGGGAACACATTTTTTTTTTTTTCAGTATGAAAAAATTTCCATCTATTATCTCTACAAATATTTCTTCTCCCTCATATCCTCCCCTCCTAGGATTCCTAAAATGTTGGGCTTCCTCTTTCTATCCTCCATGTCTCTTAACCTGCCTTTTAAATGTTTCTGTATTTTTCTCTCTGTGTTGTATTCTGTGTGGCTTTTTCAGATTTATTTTCTAGTTCTCTAATTCTGTCTTCAGCTGAATCATATCTGCTGTTTAATGAGCCCATTGAGTTTTAGTTTTAAATCTTTTATTTTTTTTTTAGTCTATTTCGGAATTGACTCAATGGCAACTATCAGCAACAACAAAGTCTGGTTTATTTTCAGATCTGTTCTTTCTCCTCATGGAGTCCTAGTGTTTCATTATGATTTCTATTCCTCCATTTCTTATATTTTTATTGTAGATTTACTTATTTTATTATCTCTTTCAGGATCATATATTATTTCTATTTCTAGTTATTGCGGTATAAATTATTTTGTTTTAGCTTCTGACTCTTCCCATGTTGGTTCATTTCGTTTTGTTTTTTTATTATAGTTTTGGTTAGGAATTTTCTGTTAAGTGGATTTTTTTTCCTGTGGAAGCTACTTGTGTGGATAATTGTGAAAACATTTTTATAGAATGGTTTTGTTTTTCCTCAGTCCCCAGAGTTTATTTTCTCAGTTTAGGATCCTCTTATTATGCTTTGTGTAAAATTTTTCACATATCACTCATCTCCATCCACAGGCCTTGCCAGCAAGAAAACTACCTTGATATTTTTCTAGACAAGTAGACACAGTTTTCCTAATTCCAAGTTTATAGCAGAGAAAGCCTTTGAGGGTCAATGCCAAGCAGAAAAATTACTGACAGCTTCGTAACTTTAAAATAGGACATTGATAACTAGAAACAACACATTTCTGTTTTCTCTTTTATGTTCAAACTTGGCATCCTCCAGTCCTCCAAGTATAAAATAGAATTCATTTGATATTGAAAAAGTCATTGGTCCATTAATAAGAAAGCATTAAATTTGATGCCATGCAACCACACATGTGGGTAAGACTGAATAACCTTCTCTGTGTGTAATTGCCATCTTTTCTTTTAACAAAACATTATTGAACATAGTAAACACAGTTTAACTTTGAACAATCCACTCCTCTTGGAGTAGTTCCTTATGTGTAAAATGGTAGTATATGGGACTAAATGGTAACTAAGTTCCTTTTCAGTCTCTAAAATTCTATGAAACTTGAGCCTTTTTACTGAGTAGATACTCAGTAACAATTTGAGCTAGACTTAGCCTCTACTGTTTAGGAACCTTTAATACAGAAGAAGCAATATGGTGTCTCGAGATCTCATATATACATGTAATTCTGGACTTTCTCTCTGGGCTTTTTATAATCAAACTTTGACTCTTAGACCTATCAGCTTTATGGCCATTGTTAAGTTACTCAGTCTCTCCAGCTTCAGTTTTCTTACCTGAAAATAAAATTAATAATACTGATTTGTAGACTGTTGTGAGAATTAGGGATATTGAAAGAAATAGGGGAAGAATTAAAAGGGAAATTGTAATAAACTGATTAGTATTGTGCTTAATAAATGTGAGGCTACTATGATTAGCTCAGTTCTTGGCATGTAGGGCTGAAAGACAAAAGGTCTTTCTGTCCAGGCTTCTACCTTACCCCTGGCACATGCTCCCTGACAAGACCCTTTGGTTCTCCCTGGAGGTGGGCCTCACCTTTGTGCACTCACAGGCAGTTCTGCCTCCTTCGTCATGGATGACATTAAAGTACAGCTGTGTTGAGAGCCATACCCTTGAGGCTAGGTGCATGGGGGAAAAGACGCTCCTTTCTGAGTTTCCTTTCATTTTTCTTCCATAAGCTGAAGTCATTTCCCCATCTAAATTCATTTCTGGTCTCTCCCCTTGAAGACTGTCTTCTCTGTATCCTGATGGCCTATAGTTCTTCCTGGGTCATGTCACCAATATATGACACTTACAATACATGCAGGCCTTATTGCATTACAGGTATATTTCACATACGTTCCATTATGAAGTGGGAAAACAGCTACCCCGCATTATAGACCTTTAGACCATTGATATATAGTGAAAAAAGAAGAAGAAAAAAAATCCAAATGCACTTTTGGCAAATTAGACATTTTTTTCTCATTTGCTTTAATAAAGCATCTCATGTTTTATATATTGTTTCATATAACTGAATAAAATTATTTAGCATTATCTTCCTTTTATGACAGACTTTTCCACTTCATCATGATCAGCTATAAATGATTAATACCCAAGCCATCAAGAACATAATTTTAAAAATTGCCCAGAGTATTTGCACCAGACGATACTGTCATGCTCATGAGCCTGAGGACAAGCTACTTTCACCTTATCAAAGCAGAAATTTATAGGCCTGATCCTATGGCCTTTAAGCCTAGAGGACATTGCTGGCTTTGTGAAAAAGTCTTTTTCATCATCATCATCATCATCATCATCATGATGAATGACCATGAATTGTACCATAAATGATGGGTATATAGAATGTGGTTAGGAGCCAAACACATTTTTCTGTAACCTTCACAAACATTCGGCAAGGTCGGCATTATGATTCTTAGTTTTTGGCACAGAAAGTAAGACTCGGGAGGACTCAGTGGGCTTCCCTGGCTGGTTGACCCACCCAGGACAGGAACCTTGGTCTTCGTGGCCCCACTGCCATGGAGTGGCGTTCCACTCCACATGCTGCTTCTCATCATTCCCTACAGTAGATTTACTGAAACTTGACTTCATTCTCGGATCTTAGAACTTAGCCTTCGTCATATATCAAATGGTAGACTAAATTAAGGGCTTCAGTTTGATTATATTGGCTTTGCTGAGTCTAATGTGAAACAGGATTAACATGCATTGTTCTCAATAAAAATATTAATAAATATACTTTGAACAAAGAATTTTAGAATTCTTATAATTTTTTTTAACATTTTAGTTTGAAATGTGAGTTTTGAATCATAAAGTTTTCTTATCCGTCTAACATTAAACATCATAAAACTATCAACTCAGAAGAGAAATGCTCCAGCTACAGTCCACCACTGTCTCTCAAGATGCTCTGAAAACATGGGAATTGTATACGGCCCTCCTACACAGCCACTGTTGAAGGGTCAGTGCTGCTTTTAAAGGAAGGAAGAAATATTTGGTGCCCACAGGATGTCTTCTTTCCAGGTGGCATGTCAAAACCATAGTTCAGGAAACTTCTTCAAGGCCTGGTGAGCATAATGATGAATTAGATTGTGGGCCAGGTGAGGTGAAAAATTCAAGTTATTTATTTATATTTATAAAACATTTATTTATTCAGCAAATATTTATAATTTGCTTTACTAATATAAACCACAAATATGAATTATACACAGATCCCGTTTCCAGAGAGTTTTACAGTCCTATTAAAAAAAAAAAAGAGAGATCCTCTTTATAAATTATTATCCTAGAGCAATGAAAATAATAAAGTGGCATAAAAAAGATTGTGAAAATACTTGACAAAGAGGAAAGAAATGATTCCTAGTTGACAGTATTAAAAAAAAAAAAAAAGCCAGTTGATGGTGAGTCAATTCTGACACATGGCGACCAGATGTGCTTCATAGGGTTTTCAAGGCTGTGACCTTTTGGAAACAGATCTCCAGGCCTTTCTTCTGAGGCATGTCTAGGTGGGTATAGGGGAAAGTTTTGTAAAGGAGGGCAACTGAGTCTTGAAGGAGTAGAATTTAGGCTTGCAGTGTCTTTAAAGTCTAACCCATTGCCATCAAGTCAATTCCTACTCATAGCGACCCTATAGGACAAGAGTAGAACTGGCCCCATACAGTTTCCAAGGCTATACTTTTTATGGAAGTAGACTGCCACATCTTTCTCCCATGGAGCAGCTGGTGGGTTCAAACCACTGACCTTTCAGTTAGCAGCTGAGTGCTTAACCACTGCCCTACCAGGGCTCCTCCTTTGAAGTCTGGCATTCGTATTTGTAGGCATGGAATAGACTCATATTAATGACAAAGGAAGAACTTTTATCTAGCCAAGATATGTTGGTTGAGCACTTTGTGCCAGGACTAGTACTAGGCACTAAAATAAACATAAACAAGAAGTGTTCTTCCTGTCTTCTAGGAACTCACAATCTAGTGTTCAGGGGAGGGATTCGGGGGGAGGTTAAAGATAGACAGTGTGGACAAAGGCAGAAAGCCTGGGAAATATGGAGTCTTCAGAAGGAGTAACAACTATTCTATCTGGGACGATGGAAAGGTATACAAAAGCAGGAGTAGGAAATAAGCTCAGATAGGAAGACTGCTACATTTGTATTTAAATTCAGTTGCTTTCTTTTGTCATTTGTCATACATCAAAGAAATGTATGTATATAAAGTTTACATGACACTTAAGACTAAGAGTGTCTTTCAAAATGTCTTAAACACTTTCAGTGGTGAATTATTTTTTTTTTTTGGAATTTTTTGGTGATGCCATATTTTTTCACCAATGGAGTGGATGCTGAATCATTGTTTGTTGGTAGTTTTTTTATTATTTGGAAAAATGAGGTGCCAATTATAACTGGGACATATTGGTCCCATGTTCCATGAAGCACATCACACATGCAGAACCTAACAATCCCATGACCCAGGAAGTGCATCAGAAACTGTTTTCACCTTAAAAATAACTCGTTTCCTTGAATATTTCTGACTGCTGGTAACTGTACCTTCCCAATAACACAAAGGAAATAATAAACATACTTGCAAGCCTTATCTCGCTGTACAGAAACCAAAAGACACAAAAGTTTCACACAATCACTCCTCCAGGAAGCATCCCCTCATAGGAATGTTCTCAACACTGAAATGTGGCGTAGACCAAATTCCTTGTTTTTTAGGCAGTTGTATCAGTATCTGCTACGATGCCAAAATGTGCTAAAGTGACTCAAATTCCTGCCAGTATACCCCTAGGGGCAGAAAACGTAGCTGGAACGTAGATTTGCTATTGCTTGTTAAAGAGTTAAATAAGAGAGAGGCACTAGAGCATCTGAAACTTCTGATAATGTCTGCTACTGATTTCTAGTCACGATGACACTGTAAGTTCACATTTTGAGCTCCCACTTCTGTAAACACATAGCAGTAATTGGAAAAATATATAAAAAGAGAAACTTAAAAAGGCTTAGGTATAGTACTCCATTTAATTTTTAAATTTTTTTTTCATTGTACTTTAAGTGAAAGTTTACAATTCAAGTTAGTCTCTCATACAAAAATGTATACATAGTTATGTGACCCTAGTTACTTTCCCTATACTGTGACAGCATGCTCCTCCTTTATACCCCTGATTTCCTGTGTCCATTCAACCAGCTCCTGACCCTCTCTACCTTCTCATCTCACCTCTGGACAGGAGCTACCCATTTAGTTTCATGAATCTACTTGAGCTAAGAAGCACGCTTTCGCAAGTATCATTTTATGTCCCATAGTCCAGTCCAGTCTTTGTCTGAAGAGTTGGCCTCGGGAATGGTTTTAGTTCTGGGTTGACAGAGAGTCTGGGGGCCATGCTTTCTGGAGTTCCTCCAGTCTCAGACCATTAAGTCTGGTCCTTTTACTAGAATTTGAGTTCTGCATCCTATTTTCTCCTGCTCTGTCAGGGACTCTCTGTTGTGTTCCCTGTCAGGGTGGTCTTTGGTGGTAGCTGGGCACCATCTAGTTCTTCTGGTCTCAGGCTGATGCAGTTGCTGGTTTATGTGGCCTGTTCTGTCTCTTGGGCTAATACTTTCCTTGTGTCTTTCGTGTTCTTCATTCTCAATTACTCCAGGTGACTTGCGACCAATTCATGCATCATAGATGGCTGCTTACTAGCTTTTAAGACCCCAGATGCCACTTGCCAAAGTAGGATGCAGAAGATTTTCTTAATGAACTTTGTTATGCCAATTGACCTAGATGTCCCCTGAAAGCATGGTCCCCAGACCCCCACCCCTGCTACTCTGTCCCTTTAAATTTTAAATTTTTATGATAATATATAAATTTTTTAAAGGAAGTCAGGTGGCGCAATGGTTAAGTGCTCAGCCGCTAACCAAAAGTTTGGTGGTTCAAATCCACCCAGAAGCTCTGTGGGAGAGGAAGCCTGTCAATCTGCTTCTGTGAAGATCACAGCCTAGCAAACCCTACGAGGCCGTTCTACTCCATCCTGTAGGCTTGCTATGAGTCGGAACCAACTCAATGGCACACGGCAACAAAAATGACATAATATTTAAACATACTATACATATTATGGAATTTAACTTTAATCATAGAATTTAAAATATTTAAAATATATTTATTTATATTTAAAATATAAAGGCAAGAACAGCCAGAATGCTCCTTAGAAGCAAGCATGGCAAGACTTTGTCTTGCTTACTTTAGACGTGTTATTGGAAGGGACTAATCCCTGGAGAAGGACACCATGCTTAGTAAAAGAGGAAGACCCTTAACGAGTTGGATTGACACAGTGGCTGCAAGAATGGGCTCAAACATGCCTACTATTGTGAGGATGGCACAGGATCGTACATTATTTCGTTCTGTTATACGTCGGATTGCTATGGGTTGGAGCCAAATCGACTGCACCTAGTAACATCACAACAACATGCATTAGATCTTTCTGTACCCCCAACTTCCTAATTATTATCTAAAATCCTTATCTCATCTTTTCAATAAAAAATAGTTCATATAATATTTGTATCTGGTTAAGGATTCTAAACATCCTCATTTTAAATTTATTTTGAGTTTCCTCTATTATTTTCATTCCATCTGGAGTGTATTCATATCTTAATTGTCAATTTTATTTAGTGGCATTGCAGTAGTTCTCCTCAAGTGTTTTAGAACTTTGTAAAGAAATCCTGTGAAAAGAAGTTATAATGAAATAGAAAATAAACAAATGGGATAATCAGCAAAACCAAAAGTAGCTTTTTGACAATAAACAAACTAGATTTTTTTAGAAAATAAATAAGCAAGATGGATTAAGAAATGAGAGACCACACAAATAGATAGTATGAGTAATGAAAAAATAATGTAACCACAGAAATGGTGGGGAGATAAAATTATGAGACTATTTTGATCAGTTACTTATTATGTCAGATATTTAAATTTTAGAAGAGATGGCTATTTTCCTAGAAAAATATGATTAAGCGTTCTCAAAAAGAAAATGAGTCTGACTGAGACTAGAGGAACCCCAGAAAGCATGGCCCCTGGACTTTCTGTCAACCCAGAACTAAAACCATTTCCGAGGCCAACTCTTCAAACAAAGATTAGACTGGACTATGGGACATAAAATGATACTCGTGAAGAGTGTGCGTCTTAGCTCAAGTAGATACATGAGCCTTAATGGGCAGCTTCTGTCTGGAGGTGAGAAGAGAAGGCAGAGAGGATTAGGAGCTGGCTGAATGGACATGGGAAATCAGGGGTGGAAAGGAAGAGCATGCTGTCACAGTATAGGGAGAGTAATGAGGGTCACATAACAATGTATGTATAAATTTTTGTATGAGAGACTAACTTGAAACGTAAACTTTCACTTAAACTACAACAATAAAAAAAAGAAATTGAAAAGCAGTATGAACTGGTAACCATTATAGAAATGTTTTTCATAGGGAACTATAGATATGGTTTATGAGTAATACATTGTTTGTAGATAATACAAACTATATCAAAGAATAGACAAAGAAGGATAGCTACCCAACTCATTTTATGAGGCTAATATAGTCGCCACACCAAAACCAGGTAAAAATAGAACAAGAGAAGAAAATTATAGATTAATCTCATATGGATGGACAGAGTATTAACTCCAGTGAGATCCCCTTCAGTGAGTTGCTCAAGCATGTCATAAAGCTTCATGACTCGTCAAGTCCTGTCAAAAGACTTAATGTAACAACTCTCTGTCATAGTATGTGTATGATACCCATGGACTGCTTACTATCCAAAAATTCAAGAGAAAATAGCATTTGAGGTTACATCAATTAAAGCACCTTGTGGAATTTGTTTCCTGTATCAGAATATTTGATGGAAGAATTACCTCCATTCAGATAACTTTCAGTCCAGCAAACAGTACTTGTTACTGTCTGCCTTCAATATTCAGATCCCTACCCTTGCACAAAACTCATTCTATGGTACACATTCTAGTTAGGTGGTATACAGTTTCACTCTCACCTTTCCTATCTTTTTATTTACCACTCTTTCCTTTTATGTCTGTGTTAAAAGTAAATCTGGTTCATGGTCCACCATTCTCCAGCCCCTGATTATTCCCCATGTGACCAGTTAGTATGGGTCAACAAGCCAAAAGATCAATATATTTTAGAGAAAGTTCTCTGAAAACTGGAATTGATAAGTGTCTTAGTTATCTAGTGCTGCTGTAACAGAAATACCACAAGTGGATGGCTTTAACAAAGAGAAGTTTATTTTCTCACAGTCTAGCAGGCTAGAAGTCCGAATTCAGGGCTTCAGCTGCAGGGGAAGGCTTTCTCTGTCTGTCAGCTCTGGAGGAAGGTCCTTGTCATCAATCTTCCCCTGCTCTGGGAGCTTCTCAGCACAGGGACCCTGGGTCCAAAGGATGCGTGCTCCTGGCTCTACTTTCCTGGTCATATGAGATCGCCATGTCTCTCTGCTTACTTCTCTCTTTTGTATCTCAGAAGAGATTGGCTTAAGACACAATCTAATCTTGTAGAGTGAGTCCTGCCTCATTAACATAACTGCCACTAATCCCATCTCTTTAACGTCATAGAGATGGGATTTACAACACATAGGAAAATCACATCAGATGACAAGATAGTGGACAATCACACAATACTGGGATTCATGGCCTAGTCAAATTGATACACATATTTTGGGGGACACAATTCAATCTATGACAGTAAAGATACAAAAGGATCTTTTTGGAAAGCTTATCGTTGCAGACCAAACCCTCCCCACCCCCTACCCCCCGCCATGTACTCTATAATGAAAGTCTGGTAGAGAATTGTCCATCCATGTAATGGCTTTGATAACTGCTCTCCAAACCAGTGAAACCAGGCCAGCCACAGATGAAACACTCATACTGTTTACTATTAGTAAAGTGCCCAAAAGAACCAAGATGATTGATAATTTATAATGCCACTGAGGCATGGACTGCAAACACACAATGTGAGGCCGATGGGAAGAGTCAATCACTTGGCTAGGGAGTGGTCCCAGTGAACTGCCCACCCGCTTCATCTCAATAAGCCTTAGAAGTTATCTTACTCATTGCTTAGGGAATAACTCTTTAGAGTTTGATACCTAACGGACATAAAAAGTTTCTTTTAAGATGCTAGTAAATTCATAATTAATATTAGGATAGTAACGTGGAAGAATAATGAAGTGCAGAATTTATTTTGTAAGCGAATTTATTTTTATGGCTTTGTAAATGATTTTATTAGTGTATTTATAGAATCATTAAGGTTCTGAAGGGTCACCTAAATTATTGTGTTACACTTTACTGCGTTTTATGGGGGAAATTATGTGCTATAGAGATACTCACAATTAGGGGGACTTATGAAGATCCAGGTTCTAATGTTTCTTAGTTATCACTTCCGAATGACTTGCTAATATACAAGTGAAATTCAAAAGCATTATAAGTATCTGAGAGTCTTGTTTCTTAATTTTTTGTTTTGTTTTGTTGGCCAGTTTAAGACTGAATGAGAACACTTAAGAGTCTTTTTCTTGGACTGACTTTGAGATGTCTGAGCAAAATTGACAAATTTCTTCAGAGCCAAAAACAGGTTGATATTTTAATAACTGTATTCTAAAAAATGGACATTCTTCTATTATTAAAGGATATGATGTATCAGTTATCTCGTAAAACAAGTACTAGGCAGGATGACAGTAAATGCTGTGTATCACTAACTTGTTCTTGGTTTTTAGGGCTTTCTTTGAACCTCTCCATGCCTCGTTTCTATATGAAATTTGGAAACTACTTCCTAATTATTGATGAACCATTTAGATCTCTTTGGAGAAATGGTGTGAAAATAATGTAAAGTGGTGGCATGATGACTAATGCAAAGTTCACGGGTTTATTCCAGATCTTGGATGTCATATTTCAGTAGCCACAGCTCTCTTGTGAATGACTAAGGCACAAAATGGCTGCACAAAGTATCTCTACTGTCAACCTCTAAGAAACACATACATGTGTCTTTTCCACAGTGTTGGTTATAAATCACACTTTAGGTGCAATCAGCAAGATACTGCACTTATTCCAGAAATATACAACTGGCTTTCTTGTTAACTGAGCAATTTTGTTGTTCTGATTCCTAAATAGGTTAGATGTTTTTCTCCATGTTTTGGTTTAGGTTCCAGTTAAGAAATTATGATGTGAGAAATCTGTTTCGTTAATTCTTGAAATGCATGTATTTATATAAAATGCATTGTTTGTGATTGACTACTAAAGGATAACGTAGGGAAATTATATACTTATCATGGGAATTTATTCTGGTGCTGGAAAACAAGATATTAAATTATACAATAAGAAGAAGCATAACTCAATGAATTTTTATGATCTGTAGAGATGGGCAAATTGCACTGCAAATGATAAATGAGTTTTCAGCATCAAGATCTACAAATAAATCATCACAAGTAGATGTTATTATTTATTAATATAACTAGGAAGCAGCCCCTTGGGATGTGCATGTTATTTTCGGTGGTTGTCCTGGTAAGAGACAGCTAACTTATTTATGTGTTATGTTGTTTTTTCCTATAAGTGAAAACAAAAAACAGAAAACAAAAACCAAACCTGTTGCTGTCGAGTTGATTCTGACTCATAGCGACCCTATAGGACAGCGGAGAACTGCCCCATAGAGTTTCCAAGGAGTGCCTGGTGGATTTGAACTGCCGACCTCTTGGTTAGCAGCCGTAGCTCTTAACCACTACGCCACCAAGGTTCCTCCTATAAGTAACTACTCTGAATATTTTTAGAAAAGGGTTTATTCCATTAGAAATGTGCTTCCTTGTGCATGAAAGTGGGAATAGATGGTAATTTGAGTAGCTAGGTACCACAACATAGTTAAAAGCTGATAAAACTCAATAGGATAGCCAAAGGTCTCTTTCTCTGCCTTTTCCTTAAAGAAAGTCAGTGTGACTAAATGGACCCATTTCCCTGCATAAGTAAACTGTGGGATTTTTGGTAGCCTGAGCTGCAAAGTTCCATCTCCTACTTCTGATACTTTTGGAAGAATAATGAGCATTCTTGTGTGTGCTTCCTTCATCAGCTGTTACCCATAACTGTAGCCTAAAAATTACTAAACAGAAAAAAAAGAAAGTTTTCATTCATTTATTCCTTTAACAGATACTAACTGACTGCTTGTAGGTCAGGGCTATTCTAGGGGCTGGGGAAACAGAATGAACAAAATGCAGCCCCTGTCTTCAAGCAGGTTACAGTAAAGTGAGAGAAACTGCTATGCAAACTGCTATCACAATGCAGTGTGGTGTGTGCTTGATGGGGATGAGGGCAAGGAACTACTGGAGCCGAGAGGACAGACATCTAAACTGGAGGGTATACTTGGGGGGCCAGGATGCTTGTCCTCTGAAAAGGGTGGTTAGGAAAGGCTTCCAGGGGAGCTGACGGTCAGGGTGAATCTTGAAGGATGTGAAGAGGAGGCAGGACATCCCTGGCAAGGGAGTAGCTTGTACCTGGTCCACGATTGGAAGGAAAGTGTTCAAGGATCAAAAAGGAAATCAATCTGTTGAGTGGTCCAGAATGCAACCTGAAGAGAAAGGTAAAAGAAGCTTGTAGAAGGAACAAGACACTGGAGACAGCTAACTTGATTCCCTCCCAAAACCTACCTTTATTTCTGAAAGTATGATAATTCCACATCTCTTACCGGTTTCTATGTAGGGAAGGAAGCTATGGGCAGTGGACTGGGGCCAGGGTTGTAGCCAGACATGGAGTTCAAATTCCACCTTTAGAACTTCCTAGTTGTGAGATCTAACCTAAACTTCTGAGCCCAGTTTTCTCATGTGTTAAGTAACTAAATACATGATAACATAAAACATTCAGGGTATTGTGATGCTTGCATGAGAGAAACCAGAAGTGTCTAGAGAGTGCTTGATACATCAAAGGTGCTTAATGTTAATTTGTTTTCCTAATTTCTAAAATGGAGGACTTGATTCTTTCCTCATAGATGAGTCTTCAAGATCAAATGAAATTATGCATAGAAACTAATAATAAATGAAATTAAGAGATACATTGCATGTTCATTACTTAAGTGTGAGGATAAATTTGGCTTGTTTAGATACTGGGTCCTCTATGTTTGGGTTTATCCATGTTCATCTTCCATCCTCTACTTCTCTTTTCTATGACCCTGCAGTATGACCCTCATTTCCCTGCAGTAGCACCTCCTAAATGTACTCCCAGGGACCCTAGTCTTTTTTATGGCACCGAATGGATTTGCAGACCCACTTCACATGTCCTCTAGCCTCCCCTCTCTCCCTGATTTCTGTACTGCTTTCTTCTCTCATACATCTTACCTCTGCAGTGGACCAACCTAGAAGCATTTCCAGGGGATTCATGATTTTAATTAAAAGTTGCATGCCAGCCTTGGAAGCATGTTCTTGCCTTGGAAACATGTTCTTGTTTTAATGTAAGGTCTCTTCCCCATGTATTAACTTTTGAGCTTCCACAGCTCCAGTGATTTATCATGCCCTGTCAAGAGACCATCTATCTTCCTGGCCTCTCTTTACTCTTTTCCTAATAGATCTCTGGTAAAACCAGGATAGATCCCAGAGTGCTCTCCTGGAAGGGCCCTGCAATCAGGTTATCTGTCTTAAGTGCTTGTTACTCTTTCTGCTTCTCTTTAATCTAAAAACCAGGCCAATATCCTGGAGCCTCAGGATAGCTGTTGCATCCAGGACATCCCAGTGTAGCTGTTGCCTCGAGGACTGCCCAACTGATTGAAGCCCAGGTTCTTCCAGACAATGATTTGACTTCTCTTTGTGTGTGCGTTGCATGAAGATAAATACTATCTCCTAAACACATACTTTTATCATAAAAATATATAAAGAATAGAAACTGAAGGGCTGATATAGGCAGTTTAGTTCTAAGAAGATATGTGTGTGTCATGGATTGAATTGTGTCGCCCCAAAATATGTGTCAACTTGGTGAGGCCATGATTCCCAGTATTGTGTGGTTGTCCTCCATTTTGTGATTTTCCTATGTGTTGTAAATCATAATCTCTGCCTGTGGTTAAAGAGGATTCGGGTGGGATGTAACACCCTTGCTCAGGTCACATCCCTGATCCAATGTAAAGGGAGTTTCCTTGGGGTGTGGCCTGCACCACCTTTTATCTTACAAGAGATAAAAGGAAAGGGAAGCAAACAGAGAGTTGGGGACCTCATACCACCAAGAAAGCAGTGCTGGGAGCAGAGCACGTCCTTTGGACCCAGAGTTCCTGCGCAGGGAAGCTCCTAGTCCAGGAGAAGATTGATAACAAAGACCTTCCTCCAGAGCCGACAGAGAAAGCCTTCCCCTGGAGCCGACGCCCTGAATTTGGACTTCTAGCCTATTAGACTGTGAGAGAATAAATTTCTGTTTGCTGAAGCTACCCACTTTTGGTATTTCTGTCGTAGCAGCACTAGATGACTAAGACAGTATGTAACCCTAATACAGCTGGGCTGCTTCATGGCATATTTCCGCAGTGTAACATCCTAAAGAGAATAACAAGTCCACTTTCAAAAAGTAGTGTGAATTTTTACTAGAGTCTCTTAAGAAATGGTTGAGAGAGATAACGTGGTATGACAGGTAGCAGTAACCCTTTAAAAAATAAACAAAAAACCTCCCTACAGTTACTTACCCTTATAAAAGAGCCCTCATGGTACAATGGTTAAGCGCTGGGCTGCTAACCAAAAGGTTGGTGGTTCTGACCCACCCAGTGGCTCCGAAGGAGAAAGACCTGGAAATCTGCTCCTGTAAAGATTACAGCCTAGAAAACTCCATAGGGCATTTCTGTTCTGTCACATGGGATCATTACAAGTCGAAGTCAACTCAACGGCACCTAATAACAACAATCTCCTACAGAGAGGTGGCACTTCAGAGGAGTTGCTGGGACAGAGAGAACATCTGGTCTCTTATTCCTTTTTATTCTTCTTTCATATAAAAACACCAAAGAAAGCATTTTTCTACCTCTTTTACCCCTTCCTCCTATCTTCCAAGATCTATTCATTCTCTAGACAAGAGCTCTGCTTTTTTAGAGTAAATCAAATCAATGTAGCCTTTTTGGCTCTTTCATTTCTGAGGATCAAAGAAGCAGCATGTAAAGGTACAGACCATGGGTCACAACTTTTTCCAATAGCAAATATTTTAGGGTTTGGGGGCCACATAGATCTTTGTTGCATTTTTTTTTACAGCATTTAAAAATATGAAAATCATATCTCATAGGTCATACAGGAACAGGCTAAGGCTGCGTTTGGGCCTCAGGCCATAGTTTCTTAAACCCTGGTATAGGCAATAAAAGCACCAGCTTTATTTAGACTGAGGATGACCTGGCGGATGAGGTAGCTAACAAAAAAAAGAAGTACTCAGTACATGTCAGATACTTCTAAGCATCTTACTTATATTAGCTTATTTAGTTCTCAGAACAACATTATAAAATAGGTACTATACTATCCACTATTAAGAATCTGAGGCTTGGAAAAGCATCTCCACCCCCTGCTCGCTCCCAATCCCCTTCCTCATCTGTAGTCCAGATTTTGGTTCTCCTTTACCATTTTTCAGCTATGTAACATTTAGCAGGTAATTTAACCTCTCTTAATCTTTAAATCTCAGTTTCCTAAGCTGTAAAAGAGGGATAATATTACCCTCATAGTTTCTTGTTTGTTTGGTATTCAATAAGCTAATATGTGTAAGCAATGTCAAGGTCTGACACATAGTATGCTCCGTATCTATCAGCTTTGTCATCATTGTTTCAGTGGATCAGGTTACTGGCCCTTGTTCTACCACTTGCCAGCTGTGTGATTTAATCAAGTCATTTAGATACTCTGTGCATTATTTCCTAGTAAGTAAAGTGGGGAATAAAAGCATTCCAAGATTACACTAAGGATCCATTGAAGAGAGTTAGCAAAAGTCAAAAAACCATGCAAATGGAAGCAATAATAATTACCATTTATTCACTATGTGTCTAGCCTCATCCTGAGGTCCCCGTATTTATTATCAGTGTGTTTCTCCTCACACATTATTAACAAGTGTGGGCACTAGGTATGAAAGAAAGCCCGTGGAAAGAAGTTAGGTGTTAGACATACATGTGCAATTATTGCTTTCACTAAACCTGTACAAAGTCGGGACACTCAGCAACCACAGATCTTGCTGTCAAGCTTCATCTTCGTCACACACGTCTCTACACCAGTGGCCCAAGGCTTGAGGACTCCCTTGAAATGTTGCTCACATCACAGAGTCCCAGACCTGATTTCCAACACTGACTCTTCTCTTCTATATAGCAACCTTTTCGTTTACCTCATGATTGTCCATATCCAGATTACCTACTTTGTGAATAATCTGTGACCAAAAAGAAAAACCCATTAACACAATTCTGGGTCACTTTTCCCTTTCATCATTGAGCCAGAAGGTGCTATTTACTGATTGAGAAACTGTGGTCTGAAGAGAGAAACTGGCTTCCTAGGATTGCTCAGTGTTTATCAGCCAGGGTTAGATCAGAGAAGCCAACCTGATAGGAGCTATATAAAATAAGGGATTATTATAGGGATTGGGCCCAGCAATTGTGGGAGCTGGGTTAAACAGTCTCTATGTTAGGTGACTGCTTCTGTGTCTGGTGCTGGAGGCTGATGTCCACATTGAAGGCAATCGAGAAGGAAAGATGGGTGTGAACTGGGGGAAGCAAGGACAAACTGGAACTTGTGAGGATGGGCTAGAACCCATGAGGACAGCCTGGAACCCACATCAGTATCTCACCACCCCTAAGCCTTGGACTTTGATGATAGAGTGATCTGCAGGAGAAGCTGGCTCCCTTCTACATGCAGCTAATCACACATGATATCTGGCAAGAACTGAAGGTGCTGCAGGCCGGGCTGCTAACAACATGACCCGGGCTGCTAACAACATGACCCAGCAGATAAGCGAAAATGTACAGTGAGCAGCAACAATGCCTCCTACCCTGCACTAACGTTGCCAGCATAAAAACAACATGGCTGCCGTTTCCCTACCGCCTTCCAAATCCCTGCAAAATGTCTCTGTGGCTCATGCTACCTCAGAACCCTGCAGTGAAGGGAATTCTGGGAAAGAAATTACACCTTTACTAACTTGACAAATCCTCCATATTTAGAAAGTTGGTAGTGACCCAAGATTTGAACTCTGTTTGGCCTAAAATTTTCCCACAATGCTCTGCTGCCTCTGAATTTCTTCCTCTGTAAATGGAAGTAATAATTCCTCCCTCATGTGATTACACAAGATAACGTTTATCATAAATGCCATCTCCTTTTTCTTGATGTCTCCTTAGGGACCAAGAAAAAATAATTAATATGAAGGGTAAATCTCTTTTGAGGGGGAAAAAAAAAACAAAACAAACATATTTTGCAGTCCTCAAGACTAGTATGATCAATTTGAAACCAGGCATTATTTCAGATTATTCACTCCATTAATCCCCATTACTAGTAGGGGTAATGGAGAGCCAGTCACAATTTCACCAGACCAATTTAGAACCTGGCTTCAGCTCCAGGTTATGTGGAGTGGAAGAAATGTGCTATTCCATATGGAAGAGAGAAGAAAGGAGAGGAGAGAGTCATTTGATTACTCTCAGCTTATGGCCTACCTGACATAACTTGATGATTACTGAGAAATATTCTGTAACCAAAACAAGTTGATTAAAATCAGAGTCCTGCCGCTGAAGTGAAATTAAACCACACAGTGTGAATTTAATACCAGGCCCTTCCCTGTGGTGTGTTGCATAATAGAAACCAATTGAAAAAATATATATTAGGATGAATAAATATAAATGAATTGATGTGCTCTGCACTAAATAGGCCCAGGGGAGCCCACAGTGAAAGGAGGTACTGTTAGAGTTGAGAGCAGTGTCTTTTAATTGATAAAAGGGAAATGGGAAAGAAGAGAAATACATCAGAGGAAGATGGGATGGTGCTGTAATTTTATGAGGCTGGTGTTTTATGGGATAAGCAATTCTCAGGGACATGAAAAGAAAGTAAAGTTAAATTTATCCTTGGCTGACTCATTCATTGATGTATTGCAGGAGAGCGAATACCTGCATTCCATCCTTTTCTGGATGATCTTTCTCTCGTCTCTAAATATCTATAGTACCTGCAGTCTGTACGTGTAATTGAGCCCAGAATTATTACACTATTTTATTGTTCTCTCATTTTCTCACATGAGTATGGCTTTTTAATCCGTGTTCCCCAGGATGCAGCAGTCTAGGTTGGATGAACAAAGGACCTGGGCAGCCATGGTTTGTAAGGAATGTAGGCTTTGACGTAGGTCCCTATCCAGTGGAACCACTGAGCCACCAAACCTCCTGTGTCTTCATGTGGCTGAGTCCAGGGTGACCTATCTTTTTTCCTTGGCAGGTATTAAAAGTAACATGCTGCTTTCCAGTCTGCCACTTGGTGTCTATAATCCCCAGATGCTTCTGGACCTGTGGTTCCCACTGGGAAGGTGACCTTGGGGTTGTTGACATAGTTATAGCAGCTTTGTTGACTCCGTTCTGTTACTCTGAGTACTTTTCTTACTCTGAGTGGGGTGAAAGATTCCCACAATGGTGTTAATTTTGTTTGGGGCTCCCTAAAAGTATTACCCTTCTTTTTTAGTTTCTTAGATCATGCTCTTTCATATATGAGAGCGTTTCTCCCACGCCTAGTTGGATGATATTTAATTGTTCCCACATTATGTTATATGTTAAAATCTTGTCTCCTCACTGAAAATCAACATGTTTAACTGAAGAAACCTGGGGAACTTGATGCTTTTCTGCTTCAGGAGGAATTTTCTGTCCCCTGAGTGTTTGGGGAAGACTTTGCTTCTCCGTTTATATTCCAGAGCTTGATTGCAACTTTCAAAATTCTTCTACCCCTCCCCTCTTCTCTCAGAGGTTCCATGGAGTCTTCAGGCAGACTGAAATTTTAGAAGCCACTTACCTACCCTAATATGTGTAGAAACCTTCATCAATAACTGATTTCTCCAGAAATCTGCAACTCTTGGGGGGCATGCCATGTACTACTAGTTTTTTAATACTTTCATTTCATCTAACATGGTGCAACATGGAATTGTACTCATTTAACATGTATTTATTGAGAATCACTCTGTGCCAGGCTAATGCTGGGTGCATACTGATGCATAAAACAAAGGTGGATCCTATCATTATGGAGCTTACAAACTGGTGCAAAAAAAACAACAACAGAAAACAAGCAATAAGTATATAATGATGAACTGAGGTAAGTGCTATGAAGGAAAAGAACTGAATTCTATGAAAGGGATGAAAGCAGGGACTGGCCTGGGTACATCAGCTAGAAAGGTCCCTTGGGGAGGTTGAATATAAGCCAAAACTGGAAGGATAAGCAGAGAGCAAGTATACAGAGGAATTGGGAGTCAGGAAATTTAAATGATAATCCGGTCTTTGCCACCTAGAAGCTCTGAAACCCTGGGGTGCGCCTGCTGATTGTTAGAGAGTTAGATGTTTTGAAAAATTCATTAACATCTTTAAATCCATCGAAAATAATTGAGCACATTACAGCAGTTCTCTTGGTGGCATTTATAACCACATTTGATTGTTTTGTGCTTGGCTGGTGTGTGGTCCTCAGCTGTTATTTAAAAGTCAAGTTTTTCCCCTCATGTGGAGTGGTCTGCAGTTGTTGAGTGAGTGACCACCTGTCAGATCTTTGCAAGTCAGGCGCTAAACTGGCCACGTGGGCATGACTTTTGAGATACCGGTTAAGAATTTTTTTCAGGAAGGAAGTTATATCATGCAGAGAGAATGCTCAAATGTATGGGCAGTTGAAAGAACATGGCATGTTTAGGGAATCAAGAAAATTTGGGGGTAGCCTGTAGAATGAAATGGGAAATGAGGCTGGGGAAGTACATGAAGGCCAGGTCGTGAAAAGTTACTGTGCCATGTTGAGAGATTGAACTTGATATTATGGACAAAGAAGAGCCAATTGCAGTTTTTGAAACAGTGCTGCTTAAAGGTAATAATACTAATCTGGGGATGGAGTAGTGGCAAGGAGTTTATTGCAGTTGTCCAGGAAAAAGATGTTGAAAGCCCACTTCATTGGCAACGAGAAGAGATGTCAGTGTTACTTCTGAAGTAGAAACCACCATTTGACGTCAAAGGGCAAAAGAGGTGAGGGGTATGACTTAGAAGTGTCGGGGTCAGGATGGATGATGACACCATGAATAAAGGATACGGGAGAGTGAATAAAGGATACAGGAGAGTCTGGGAAGTCTTCTCATGTGAGTGAGCTGCTCTCACATCTGTGCTCACATAGCTCTTATCTTCTTCTGACATGAGCACCTGCTTGCATGTCTACCTCTCTCCGATGACTGGGAGCTTCTCAAGGGCAAAGATGCCTCCCTCATCTATCACTGAATCCCCAGCACGACTAGCAAGGCACATTAGAGGAGTTCAGTAAATAGCAACTACTATTGTTATTTGGCTTTCAGTAGTTGTGTTTGAGTGAACGCATGGATGAAACACTTTTGACAGTGTAATGGTGAAATTCTTTGCGGAGTTCTGAAAGCTCCAGAGAGAATGATGGGAAGCTGATTGAGAGAAATGGCTTTGACTGTTTAGATGAATTCATTTCAAGGAGAAGAAAAGTGACAGCTCCTAAGGGAAGAGAAAATGTAATGTGTGAGGGGACACAATGGCTGACCCAGTTTGGTTCCATTGCTAAAAGGCAGCCATGGGAAAGGTTTGTAAGCAAGAATAACACAAGAAATGATTCCAAAATTCCAACCATCTCATTTGGGTCACCCTTAGCCCTGGATAGACATAGAAACTTTGCACAAAGAGCGTATAACTTTCTTAGATATTATAGCAATTTTAGAGTTAACCCCAGCTACACTTTTCTCGTTTACATCCCCTTCTTGTTAGACCCAGTTCCCTAGTTAGGAGTGTATGTAATATGTCATGGAACGTATGGGTTGAATATAACTTTCATGAAAATGTTAATTTGGCCTGCTGAGGTTTTTAATTTTTTTAAATGATTGAATAATGTCTTCTCAGTGATCAAACTTCAATTATTTGCTTAGATCATTATTTGCATAAGTTTTTTTTTAAGCAATGCTAAGGCATAAAAACAGAAATTATTGCTTGAAAATTCAGTACTTGTGTTTCAGGCATTTTATCCCTTAAATATTTTTCACTTATTTGCAATTAAGCGAAGCACAGCATAAAAGCAATTACCAATTTTAATTAAAGAATGCCAGTTTTTAAAAATAATCCAAATGCTGGGTGTTGGGCTTTATTTTCTTCTCTTTGCTGCTTTGCTTGTGTTAAATATTTTGTGAACTTGAGATTTGGGAGGTAAAATACAATCAATACACGATTTTACTCCTCTAAGATAGCTTTGTGTATCAATCATGGTCTTGACATCTTATCAGCTTTATTCCTTTTCTTTTTGTCTGGCCATATCTGTTGGTTGATTTCTGGGTTGACATCACATCCAGTTCTATGCAAGCATCTTTTGTAGGTCTAATGCTTTGCAATCAATGAGAAAGTAATTTGTTATATGTAGTCTTAGAATTGGAATTTTGTAGTGGATCAGCAACAAGGAAAATCTAAGAACTTAGGTATAAGAGAAATAAGATTTCCCTCCGAGTTGAATTATCAAATCAACTCATGGACCATTAGAAATTGGCAGTCATTTTAAGGGGAAGGAATGCCTCATAAAGTAGAGGAGACTTGTTTGAGGAATGTGTATTTGTAAACAATAAATGTTTGTTGAAATCTACAGGAAAGAAAAAAATGGCAAGTAATGAAAGTTTAAAAGAAAAGAAAATCTGGAAGGTGAAATACTGTCCTTAGGGAGAGGTCCCAGCCAAGCCTGTCAAGTTCCCCATGACAGACAGAACTCTACTCAGTAGATAGGTACATTGACGTAGGTGCTTTCAGAATCACCCAATTCCCTTGCTTGAGTCCATGTTTACGTGGCCTTTGCTTAAAATATAACTTTCTGTACAGTTTTTCTATTGGAAGAATGTTTTAGGGCAGGCTGACAATAACTTTTATTGCAAATCAAGAAATTGACGTATCTTTCAATATATATAAGTTTAGTCTGGGTAAACCAGGTTCTCAAGTCCAGATATCTGTGTAGCACTGATAAGAGAAATTTTCTGGACTTGCAGAGGGAGCAGCCAGACACTGAACTATAGTAAATTCACCAAGGTAGCCTTCTAGCCTGTTTCTCCTGGAGTCAGTCCAGCCTCATTACCCACTATCAGTCAGAACTTCTACAGATCTTCAGTAGGATGTGTCATGCCCAAATACCTTACATTACAGTTGAAGAAATTAAAGTCCAGACTAGGGAAGTGAATTGACCAAGATCACATACAAATTTGGCCTCTTGTCAAGTCTGTGTTCCTTCCATTACACAATGTGGCCTCTTAGGTACACCATCATCTTTAGAAAACTGAGGAAACCATTCAGCAAATGTTATACAAATCATAGGGGCAAGCAAAGGTTCTGGATTAATTCTCAATCTAATCCGTATTCCCATACCACAATGGACAGTGGGTCTAAATGCAATTTATTACACTTTGTGCTCTTTCTCTTCCTTCTGATGGAGTCAGGACCTGGAAAATGCCTGCTTCCTTTCCAAGACCTACCCCATTTGTTACTCCATTTTCAAAGCCTTCCCAGCTTTCCCAGGTGGGATTAGTTACTCCTTCTGTCCTGTTCATATCTCTATTATAAACTTACCACATAACATTAGAAGTATCTACATAACCTATTTTATTAGCTATTAAGATGTGAGCTCTGCTAAAAGAATAACATCCAACACCGTGTCTGGCACACAATAATTTTTTAATAGAAGAAGAGAGGGATGGAAGGAAGGAGGAGAGGAGAACAGGCAAGGGGGAAAAGGGAAGAAATTTGAATGCATCATTCCCAAGGAGAGTTTTCTGTTTTCTCAACAGCAGACATTGCAAGTACAAGTAAAGGAAGTTGCAAAAAATATAATAAACACCACATACATAGCCTAAAACAATGATTTTCAGGGCTCATTTGGAAGAACCTGAGTTATTTTCCCTTCCTGTTTGCCTTATACAGAGTACAATTATGAATTATTAGAATTTCCCTTCATGTTTCACAGTGCATTTAAAAAAATAATATCCTTAAAATACTGGAGGCACTGGGGAGGATTTTTTGCCTGTGGTTACACCAAACCCAAACCAAACCCATTGCTGTTGAGTTGATTCCGACTCATAGTGACCCTCTAATTACACAGATACTAATAAATAACTGCATCAGTTCTCCAAAGTGACCTCATGTCAGAGCTGAAGGGTAGTTGGTTCCAGCCATACCTGAGATGCTGCATCGTTTGAACAGATGGGAAAGAATCAAAGTGTATGCTTGAGAAGAGGTCCTTATGACATTCAGTGTCAGAGACAACAGTGGATGTTAATCCAGCAGAGCTAATTGTATAGTGGGGAGTGAAATATTATTTAATCAGCAGTGCTTCATACATAATTCAATTAACTGCCTTCACTCATCACTATTAACGAGAACATGAGCCTGGATTAATGTGCAGGAGCCTCATAAAGGAGCTCCCAGCCTACCTAAGTGCTGCCAAAACTTAATAAAGTCCTGTCAATCAAATTCTGGTATGTGGACCCAAATTCATCAGTGCACCGATATTACAAAGTATCCTGAGCACTCCTCATTGGTTCCTAATTCTTTAATTATGCTGATCTCTGCACTAAAATGTTTACTTAGTGTATGGGGGAAAATGGGTAAGATTGCCTGCCACTTCCTTGATTATCGGTAGTTAGCATCAAGTAAACAAAATCGAGTTTTATTGCAAATAATTTTAAATGGCAAGTTCTGCTTTTTTATGTCTATAAATCTCAATAATTGAATAGGAGACATAAGTTGGGTTATAGCTGTCTAAAAGACTGCTTTTAACCTGAGAGGGGATTGAGGATGCCAGAAGACTGAGTTCACATCTGTCCAATACCAGATTTGGCTTCTGAACTTTGTTGTTGTTAGGTGCCATTGAGTAAGTTCCAACTCATAGTGATCCTACGTACAAGAGAACGAAACCCTGCCCAGTCCTGTGCCATTATCACCTTCGTTGCTGTGTTTGTGCCTGTTGTTGTAGCCACTGTGTCAGCCCATCTCATTGAGGGTCTTCCTCCTTTTCACTGATCCTCTACTTTACCAAGCATGATGTCCTTCTCTAGGGACTGGTCCCTTCTGATAACATGTCCAAAGTATGTAAGATGAAGTCTCATCATCCTCGCTTCTAAGGAGCATTCTGGCTGTACTTCTTCTAAAATCTGTTCATTCTTCTGGCAGTCCATGGTATAGTCAATATTCTTTGCCAACACCATCATTCAAAGGCATCAGTTATTCTTCCGTCTTCCTTATTCATTGTCCCACTTCCACATGCATATGAGGCAATGGAGAATGCTGTGGCTCGGGTCAGGCGCACTTTAGTCCTCAAAGTGAAATCTTAGCTTTTTAACACTTTAAAGAGGTCTTTTGCAGCAGATTTGCCCAATGCAATAAGTCCTTTCATTTTTTTACTGCTGCTTCCATGGGCATCGATTGTGGATCCAAGTAAAATGAAATCCTTGACAACTTCAATCTTTTCTCCGTTTATCATGATTTGCTTATTGGTCCAGTTGTGAGGATTTTTGTTTTCTTTATGTTAAGGTGTAACCCATACTGATGGCTGTAGTCTTTGATCTTCATCAGTAAGTACTTCAAGTCTCTTTGCTTTCAGCAAGCAAGGTTTTGTCATCTGCATAACAAAGGTTGTTAATGAGTCTTCCTCCAATTGTGATGTCAGGTTCTTCCTCATATAGTCCAGCTTCTCAGATTATTTGCTCAGCATACAGATTGAATAAGTATGGTGAAAGGCTACAACCCTGATGCATACCTTTCTTGATTTTAAACCATGCAGTATTCCTTTGTTCTGTTCAAACAACTGCCTCTTGGTCTATGTACAGGTTCTGCATGAGCACAATTAAGTGTTCTGGAATTCTCATTCTTTGCATTGTTGTCCATGATTTTTTATTATCCACATAGTCAAATGCCTTTGCATAGTCAATAAAACACAGGTAATTCTTTCTGTTATTCTCTACTTTCAGCCAAGAAATTTCTAACATCAGCAATGATATCCCTTGTTCCAAGTCCTCTTCTGAATCTGGCTTGAATTTCTGGCAGTTCCCAGTTCCCTGTCAATGTACTGCTGCAATCATTTTTGAATTATCTTCACCAAATTTTACTTACATGCGATATTAATGATATTGTTCGAAAATTTCTGCTTTCTGTTGGATCACCTTTCTTTGGAATGAGCACGAATGTGGATCTCTTCCCAGTTGGTTGGCTAGGTAGCTGTCTTCCTAATTTCTTGGCATAGATGAGTGAGTGCTTCCAGCATTGCATCCGTTTCTTGAAACATCTCAACTGGTATTCCATCAATTCCTGGAGCCTTGTTTTTCACCAATGCTGTCAGTACAGCTTGGACTTCTTCCTTCAGTACCATTGGTTCATGATCATATGCTGCCTCCTCAAATGGTTGGACGTTGACCAATTCTTTTTGGTACAGTGACTCTGTATTCCTCCCATCTTCCTTTGATGCTTCCAGCGTTGTTCAGTATTTTGCCCATAGAATCCTTCAGTATTGCAACTCGAGGCTTGAACTTTTTCTTCAGTTCTTTCAGCTTGAGAAATGCCGAGTTTGTTCTCCCCTTTTGGTTTTCTAACTCCAGGTCTTTGCAAATTTCATTATAATACTTTACTTTGTCTTCTCGAGCCACCCTTTGAAATCTTCTGTTCAGCTCTTTTACTTCATCATTTCTTCAAGAGCAAGTTTCAGAGTCTCTTCTGACATCCATTTTGGACTTTTCTTCCTTTCCTGTCTTTTTAATACCTTTTGCTTTCTTCATATATGATGTCCTTGATGTCATCCCACAACTCGTGTGGTCTTCAGTCATTACTATTCAATGCATCAAATCTGTCCTTGAGATGATCTCTAAATTCAGGTGCAATATACTCAAGGTTGTACTTTGGGTCTCATGGACTTGTTCTAATTTTCCTTGGCTTCAACTTGAACTTGCATATGAGCCGTTGATGTTCTGTTCCACAGTTGGTCCCTGGCCTTGTTCTGACTGATGATATTGAGATTCTCCATCATGTCTTTCCACAGATGTAGTCAATCTGATTCCTGTGTATTCCATCCAGTGAGGTCCACGTGTATAGTCGCCATTTATGTTGTTGAAAAAGGTATTTCCAATGAAAAAGTCATTGGTCTTGCAGAATTCTATCATGGGATCTCCGGTGTCATTTCTACCACCAACGCCATATTTTCCATCTACTGTTCCTTTTTGCTTGTTTCCAACTTTTGAATTCCAATCACCAGTAATTTTCAATGCATCTTGATTACATGTTTTATCAATTTTTCTTTAAGAATTTTAGAAACTTTAATTTTTGCCTGTTTCCCCTTTGGAGCTAAATGTTGGAGAAGAGTGATACTAATAAAGACGATTTCAGGGCCACTTGAAAGAACTAAAAGATTGTTGTTACTCTAGATTTTTCAAGATTAATATATATTAGCCTGTACATCCTGGTCAAGTTTCTACCTTAGGGAACTGGCAAAGAACCACACCTTATATGTTTTAAGACAATGCCTGACAATAGAGAATGGTAGGCAGTTGTACACCCTTTATAGCATTTATTCACTTCATAAATTTTATATGCTGGCTATGTATCAGGAACTGGCCTAAGCTATGGATATGTAGAAGTCAAAGAGAGTTCTAGATCTCAATAAGGTAAAAATCTGCTGGAGGAGACAGACAAATGTACAAATGGAAATAATAATGATGATAAGAATGATAATGGTGGTGATGTTGATGATGATAGATTCAACTATTGAGCATTTATCTCTTTGTCAGCTACATTATACATTTTATTTTACTTAATCCTCACAACAACCCTATAAAGGCGATATTATAGCTCCATTTTTACAGAAATAAAAACTTACGGAAATGACAGGACAGTAGTTACCTCAGAGAAGGAAACAAGAGAATAAGGATTGAAAAGGATACAACTGTACCTGAAACATTTTCATATCTTACGTAACCAAAATTTGATTAATATAACAAAACATAGACATTCATGAAATCTGAGTGGTAGAGACATGGAGATTTTACTTCTTTGTATGTGTCTTAGTTACCTTGTGCTGCAGCAACAAAAAATACCACAAGTGGGTGACTTTAAAGAATGGAAATTTATTTTCTCACAGTTCTAAAAGGCTAAAAGCCCAAATCAGGGTCTTGGCCATGTCAATTCCTTCTCTGGGCCTCTCCCCTAATTATGGTGTCTGCTGGCAATCTCTGGTGTTCCTTTGCTTTTAGACAGGTCCTCACATGGCATCTGTCTTCCCCTTACGGGTGTTTCTATGTCTATTCTGTTCTTTTTATAAGATACCACTCAGAAGCGATTAGGTTTAGGACCCACCCTACTCAGATATTGCTTTGTTAGCATACCAGAGAAAATTCCTGTTTCCAAACAGGGTCATATTTACAGATAGAGTGGTTAAAAACCCAAACCCACTGCCGTCAAGTTAATTCCAACTCATAGCGACCATATAGGACAGAGTAGAACAGCCCCATAAGGATTCCAAGGCTGTAAATCTTTACAGAAGCAGACTGCCACATCTTTCTGTCTCAGAGTAGCTGGTGGGTTTGAACCACAGATCTTTGCTGGGCACTTTAACCACTGTGCCAGCAGGGCCACTTATAGTGTTAGGACTTCCATATTTTTTTTGGGAGCACACAATTCAATGTATAGCAGTATATTTGAAATGTTTTGTATTAAAAAGAAGAAGAAAAACATCCAATATTCAGTAGTGAGGTAAGGTCTATGATGAAGGGACTCCAGGGTAGGATAAGACGAAACTAAACAACTGGGCACCAAAGCTTAGCCAAGTTGACCCATAAAACTAAACATCACAGTCTGTAATGAGTTTAATTTCCTGTTTGACACAAGAATTAGTAGAAGGACTTAAATCAAGTAGTTGTTGTTGTTTCTATTTTAACTAGTTCTTCTTTTTCTAATTTATTGAAGATGTTTGTGACCTCAAAACATATGGTCAATTTTTGAAGATATCCCACCGGCACTCAAATAGAAGGTATTTGCAGGGTATAGGATTACACACACACACACACACACACACACACACACACAGACCACATATATATTAGATCAGTCTTATTAATTATATTGTTTAAATACTCCGCTCCCTTTGTTTTTGTCTCTTTTTTATCAGTCAAAAACTGAGAAAGATAATATAAAATCCTCCTTACCATAGTATTTTAAATCTTCCCTGTGTTCCCTGTATTTTGCTTTAGGTATTTCAATGCTATATTATTTAAGACATAAAAGTTCAGAACAGACTTAATTCCAATTTTTATTTTACCCATGAAATTATTTTCTCTTTTGAATTTAATGCTTTTTGCCTTGAATTCAACTTGGTTTGCTTTTCATATTGTGACGCTGACTTTCTTATTGTTTGCATTTGCTTTGTATACTTTTGCTCCTCAAATTCCCTGATACTGTGTACAGAATTATAGCTGGGTAGATGTGCATTTTTTCTGGTGAAAGGGTGCAGTGCTTTCAAAAAATTAGCAAAGCAATCCATAATCTATTGAAGGCTAACAAGCACTAGAATAGAAATAATTTGGAGAAAAACAATCGAAAGGCAGTAACTCCTATATTCATACTATTCACAGTCAACTCTCAGACAATATCACATAGGGACTTCAGGCCAGGAATATTTGCTAAGGAGCTCAGAGGTCAAGGTGCCCCTACCAAGGCAGCTGAAGAAATTCTCCAACCCTGTTATGTGGAAAACTCACCGGCTATGAGCTCTAGGCTTAAATAAGGGGCTGTGTCTGTTACTGATATAATTAAGGGTTTCATTTTCACCTTTCCCATCAGTCCAGATTCCTTTTTCCTCAATGATATTTTGCCTCACCTACACTCACTCTCTTTCTCTTAATCTTCCCTCACCGTATTCCAGCTGCCAAAAAAATAAAAATAAAAACTAAAACAAACAACAAAACAAACAAGTCGCCATTGGGTCGATTTCGACTCATAGCGACCCCATCTGTGTCAAAGCAGAACTGTGCTCCGCAGGGCTTTCAGTGACTGATTATTCGCAAGTAGATCATCAAGGCTTTCTTACAAGGTGCCTCTGTGTGGACTTGAACTGCCAACATTTCAGTTAGCAGCCGAATTCTTAACAGTTACAAAGCTTGTATAATCACGTGACAAATGTACCCAATAAACTCTACAAATTGGATCCAGGGGAACATGACAGAACATATGCTCCTAGAAAGTGACCTGCAAAACACTCTTTTGACCTTAATAGATTGTGACTAGGCCATCTTTTTGTTGAAGCTTTGCCAAAATTTTATCTAATTATAATATTCTTTCTATGCTTGATGTTCAGCTACAGGCAGGGTCTTATTTTGCTTCGCTTTTGCATAAGATCTTAAGTCAATAAATGGTAAACAAATAAAAGGTGAAATATATATGAAATCATCTGGCTAAAAAACTAGAGTAGCTTGGATCCATGAAAACAAATAAGACCTGCCATCTATTTATTGTTGGAGTTATTTAAGTATATTATTACATTCAAGAGACAGAGAAGAGGCACTCTAGGTGCAGATCATTTATTAAGATTTCCATGGTAGTTTGGTATTTCACAGTATTCTGGAAGAACTCAATCAAACAAATCAGAAAGCCTGATGTGAGAGAGATTGTGTATGTTAATCCCCAATTTGTGTTTAGTAGAGGAAGAAAAGTTATTCATGATGGCACAAAGCATTCCCTTTTATGAATGTATTAGATAGGAATATAGCTTGAAAAGTGGTCAGGTTTGCCGACACCCAGAAAGCTGACGGGGAACATTAAATGATGAGTAATCGGGACAGAGTTCGTTTCACGGTAGATAAATGGCATATTGTGTTAAGGGTGACCAAATATAAAACACAAAAGAGTTTGGAATCAAGAAAACAGAAAGAAAATATATCATTTCCTAAAGCAAAATTGAAAGTCGACTCAAAGATGTGAACCAGCTTAGGCTAGAGAGAAAAGCAATATTACTGTGGAGGACTCAAGTTAAAAAAAAAAAAAAAAATCCAAAACATAACTGAATATCCTGAGCTAACAGCCTCTTCATGAAACTGACACCTAACAAAGTTATAGGGGTGATCATGTTTCAAAATCTCTGCATGATATAGCTCATTTGGTCTTTCATTAGTTATTTAGCACCCACTGTGGGCTGCCGGGAGCCCTGGTGGTGCAGTGGTTAAGAGCTACGGCTGCTAACCAAAAGGTCGGCAGTTCCAATCCACCAGCTGCTCCTTGGAAACCCTATGGGGCAGTTCTACTCTGTCCTGCAGGGTTGCCATGAGTCAGAATTGACGGCAATGGGTTTGATATGGGCTAGAAGGAGGAGCCCTGGTTGGTCAGTGGTTAAAGCACTTGGCTGCTAACTGAAAGGTTGGTGGTTCAAACCCACCAGTCACTCTGCAGGAGAAAGATGTGGCAGTCAGCTTCCGTAAAGATTTACAGCCTTGGAAACCCTATGGGGCAGTTCTACTTTGTTCTGTAGGGTCACTATGAGTCAGAAACGATTCAGTGGCAAACTTTCTTTTTTTTTTTTATGGGCTAGAAAGAGGACGGTGGTGGTTCAGTGATAGACGTATTGCCTTGCATGTGAGAGAACTGGGTGCAGTCCCTGCCAGTGCACCTCAAGCACAGCCACCACCTGTCAGTGAAGACTTGTGTGTTACTGTGTTGCTGAACAACTTTCAGTGGAGCTTCTAGACTAAGACAGACGAGGAAGAAAGGCCCTGGGATCTGCTTCTGAAAATCAGCCAGTGAAAACCCTATGGATCACTCAATGGTAGCTAGTAACAACAACACGGGCTAGAAGGCATCCCTGGATGGTACAAATGGTTAACATTCTGGGCTGCTATTAGAAAGGTTGGAAGTTCGAGCCCACCCAGAGGCATCTTGTAAGAAAGGCCTGATAATCTACTTCCAAAAAATCAGCCACTGAAAACCCTATGGAGAGGAGTTCTCCTCTGACACACATGGGGTCACTATGAGTCAGCTCCAACTCAACAGCAATTGGATTTTACTGCTATGGGTTAGACCTGAGAGACACAAAGTTTAATATTACAAAGTACCTCCCCTAAATGAGCTCCCGTTCTTCTAGAAGAGACAGAAATGTGAACAAATGTATTTAAAATACCCAAAAAGTGGGTGAAGTAATTTAATGGGGAGAGGTTGTGGTATTTGAACAGCGTTGAGTACAGAGTAGGATTGTATCCAGCAGAGAAGGGGGAAAGAACATTTCAAATAAAGAAAAGATTTAAAGGAGCATGGTGAGTCTTGAGTGCCACACACAGTTTGGAATGGCCTTGTTGTTGTTACGTGCCGTCGAGTCAATTCCGACTCATAGTGACCCTATAGGACAGAGTAGAACTGCCCCATATAGTTTCCAAGAAGGGCTGATGGATTTGAACTGCCACCCTTTTAATTAGCAGCCTGAGCTCTTAACCACTATGCCACCAGGGCTCCAGAATGCCTTAGCAGTTACAAATCAGTTTAAGCAAAGGTTGAACACCTGGAACTGGAGTCTCCTTTGGTATTTTCTCTACTTAATTCTTTGTCCTTAAAGGTTAGAATGAATCAGGGCATTACATTTCTTTCCCTGGAAACCTTTAATTTGCAGATGCAAAATGTTCCGTAACGTTGGTAGAATACGGCTAAATATCTAAATAGACCTTGACTGCACAATTTAAGTCAACCGAAACACTGAACACGTTGTTTTTGATGATAGTGATTAGAATTTTCCCTACCTACCAGCTTTCTTTACCACCCCAGCTAGGTCCCTAGGGGAGTTTGGTACACAATGGACGTGCTGGCAAATATTAAATATCAGGAGGAACACTCTAAAGACGCAATACCTCTACTATTTATGCTCAGCTTTCAATACATCATGATGTTTTTCCTTGATGTTTATCTAGCCATTGTAGTCCTCAGTGTTTGAGGTAAACAGGGAAGAAGAGTTCTAAGGGATTTTTATAACCTGACAGTGAATTCTATGTTAAAACTAATGATTAGGAATGTAGTTCTACATCTGGTGTTCTTTAAATCTTCCTGTAAGCCTCAATGGCAATTTTCCCAAGTGTGCCTTAGGTTCTTAACACTTCATATATTATGTCCTGTTTTACCTATGTAATATGTTACAGAAAAGAGACAGTAGATAAAAATTCAGCCCATTGTCTGAATCCAGCCCCTTCCTGCTCACCGTTTAAATAAGTTCTTCTGTTTTAAGAATTACATTCCCTGTGGTCAGAGAGATTTCAGGATTGTCAAAATCTGCCATTTCGATTATCATTTATTATTTCTCAAAAGCAGAAAGAAAGGAAGGGAGGGAGAGAGAGAGAAAGGCAGGAAGGACGGAAGGAAAAGAAGGAAAGGAGGGAGGGAAGAAAGGAGAGAGAGAGGGAAGGAAGGAAAGGAAAAGAAACCTAAACAGTCCTAGGGAAGGCAGAAGCAATTAGCAGCTTTTACCACTAGTCACATGCGCAGTCTGTTTAAATACTGAGTTATAATTTACATAGATTGAAATGCACATCCCTTAAGTGTGAAGTGCAGTGAGTTTTGACAAGCATAAACGGCTGTGTAACACATCTCCCATCAAGATATAGAACATTTTCATCTCTCCAGAATGTTTCCTTGTGCCCCCTCCCAGCTATCATCCCTCTCAAGAGGCAACAAATGTCCTGATTCGTTTCCTCATAGATTAGTCTTGCCTTTTCTAAAACTTCATCAAAGTGGAGTGATTTAGTCGGTGCTCTTTTCTCCTGATTTTTTCACCAAAAAATACTGTTTTTGAGGTTTATCCATGTTGCCACATGTTTTTGAGATCTTTGCTTATTATTCCTGGCTGGTAGAGGTAGAACTCTACCACAGTGTGTTAACCTATTTTCCTGCTGATGCCCATTTGGAGTGTTACCAGTTTTAGTTATGATAAATAAAACTGCTATGAACATTGGTTTACAAATCTTTGTATGGACATATATTTTAATTTCTCTTGGATAAATACCTAGGTGTGCAAAGTCTGGATTATAGAGTTGGTGTATGTTAAATATGTTTAGAAACTACTAGAAATTCTTCCAAAGTCGTTGTACCATTTTATACTTGCACCAGCAATATATGGGGATTGGAGTTGCTCCACCTCCCCACCAGCAATTGGGGTTCCTAGTGTTTTTAATTTTATCTTTTCTGTTGGGTGTGTGATAGTATCCCACTGTGTTTTTAATTTGTATTTCCCTGGTGATTAATGATGCTGAATACTTTTTCCTGTGCTTTTTGGTCATTTGCATATCACCTTTTGTGGTTGTCTGCTCAGATTTTTGCCCATGTTTTAAAATGGGGTTGTTTTTGTATTATTGAATTATAGATTATTTTGCACACAATTCCTTTGTCAGATATATGTTTTACAGATACTTTTCCCAGTCTCTTATCTGTCTATTCATTTTCTTAACAGTGTCTTTTGATGAGAAGATTTTTAATTTTGATGAAATATATTTATTTTTTCTGTAATGATTATTGTGTCCTGCCTAAGAACCTTTGCCTACCTTAAAGTCAAAAAGATATTTTCCTAAATTTTTTCTCTAGGAGTTTTATAGGTTTAGCTTTTCATTTAAGTCTGTGATTCACCTCAAATTAATTTTTGTACATGATATGAACAAAAATTAACTTGAATTGTTTCTTTTCCCCCACTGACTTGCTTTGGTGCCTATGTAAAAAATCAATTGAACATATAAATGTGCATCTATTTCTGAAATCTTTCTTCTGTTTCATTGATCTGTTTGTTTATGTTTTATGTCAGTGTCTCAATATTCTGATTATCATAGCTTTAAGCTAAGTTTAGAAGTCCTCCAACTTTGTTGTTCTTTTTCGAGATTATTTTCGCTATTCTAGATTTTTTACATTTCTATGTCAATTTCAGAATCGTTTTTAAACATTTGATAGAATTCACCAGTGAAGCCATTTGTGCCTAAGTGGGAAATTATTTAAAAATTAAAATAAAATATCCTTTATGGATACAGGGTTGTTCAGACTTTCCATTTTCTTGTTGCATCAATTTTGCTAAGTTTTATGTTTCATGGAATTTGCCCATTTTATCTAAGTTGGAGAATTAATTAGCATAAAATTGTGTACAACCTCTCCCTTATTATCTTACAATATCTGTAGCGATTACCCTTCTTTTCTTTCTGATATTAGTGATTTTTCTTTTCCCTTTTTTTCTTGATCAGTCTTATTGGAGTTTTACTAATTTTATTTACTTTTTCTAAGAAACTGTTTTTAACTGTTGATTTTCATTATTGTTTGTCTTTTTTCCACTTATTTTTATTATAATTCCCTTTCATTTACTTATTTGAGTTTTTTATTATAATTTTTTAAAATAATTTTTAAGAAAAATATTTGATATTACTGTAATATATGTTATGCTGTTGTTGTTATGGTCAGGTGCCATCAGGTTGGTTCCGACTCCTAGCAACCCTATGAACCACAGAAGGAAACACTGCCCAGTCCTGCGGCATCCTCACAATCATTGGGATGCTTGAGCCCATTGTTTTAGTCACTGTGTCAATACATCTTGTTGAGGGTCTTCCTCTCTTTCGCTGACCCTGTACTTTACCAAGCATGATGTCCTTCTCCGGAGACTGGTCCCTTCTAATAACATGTCCAAAGTACATGAGACAAAGTCTCACCATCCTCGCTTCCAAGGAGCACTCTGGCTGTATTTCTTCCAAGACAGACTTGTTCATTCCTCTGGCAGTCCGTGGTGTATTCAATATTCTTCACCAACACCATAGTTCAAAGACATCAATTCTTCTTCGGTCTTCCTTATTCACTGTCGAGCTTTCACATGCATATGAGATGATTGAAAATATCATGGCTTGGGTCAGGCGCATCTTAGTCCTCAAAGTGACATCTTAGCTTTTTAACCCTTTAAAGAGGTCTTTTGCAGCAGATTTGCCCAATGCAATGTGTCCTTTGATTTCTTGACTGCTGCTTCCATGGGCATTGATTGTGGATCCAAGTAAAATGAAATCCTTGACAACTTCAGTCTTTTCTCCGTTTTTTATCAGGGTGTTGCTTCTTAGTCCAGTGAGGATTTTTGTTTTCTTTATGTTGAGGTGTAATCCATACTGTGATCCATACTGTAGTCTTTTATCTTCATCAGTAAGTGCTTCAAGTCCTCTTCACTTCCATCAAGAAGGTTGTGTCATCTGCATATCGAAGGTTGTTAATGAATTTTTCTCCAGTCCTCATGCCACATTCTTCATCACATAGTCCAGCTTCTCAGATTATTTGCTCAGCATACAGATTGAATAAGTATGGTGAAAGGATACAACCTTGAGACACACCTTTCCTGGTTTTAAACCCTGTAGTATCTCTTTGTTTTGTTCGAATGACTGCCTCTTGGTCTATGTACAGGTTCCACATGAGCACAATTAACTGTTCTGGAATTCCCATTCTTCGCAATGTTATCCATAATTTGTTATGATCCACATAGTCGAATACCTTTGTATGGTCAATAAAACACAGGTAAGCATCTTTCTGACATTCTCTGCTTTCAGCCAAGATCCATCTGACATGAGCAATGACATCAGCAATCTGTATGTGTTATACTTGCTTAGGCTAATAAAATAGATCTCTAATGGCTTTATCCTATATATAACAAAAAGAAATTTTTTATTAACACTGGACTGTATATAAAATAAGGAGCCCTCGTAGTGCAATGGTGAAGCACTGGGCTGCTAACCAAAAAGTAGGCGGTTCGAACCTACCCTGCAACTCCTTGAGAGAAAAACCTGAGTCTTGTCAGGGGTCAGTATGATCGGAATTGACTCCACAGCACCTAACAACAACAACATATGTAAAATATGGATTATTTTTAAAGTGGTGGAAACAAAAAGCTAAAAAATACACCAGTAAATATTTTTAAACCATTACCAGTATCTTTTATACACTCTATTTCACTACTACTGAAGAAATGGCTAAGAGTAACTTTCACTCCCACACCACCATTATCTGAAATACCACAAGCTGTGATAAACAAATGATAATTTTCCATTGTGGTTGCTTCTCAGAGTGATGAGTCATGGATTTGTCCATTATCAAGGATCATCTCCCAATAGTGCTGACTAAGTTTTCTTCTGCAACAACAGAAGGCAAGACTTTCTAAAGATTCCTTCTACAAAAAGGACCCATATCTCACACATAGATACATTTTTGATTTGTCATGTCCAAGGGCAGATTTAAACACCATCTCACTAAGCATTCTGTGCTTCTTAGGGAAGAAATTGTTGGGTAGAAATGAGATTTTTTTTCTGCTCCTAAGTCTATACACATAATAAGCAGAGTGTTGCCCTTTATGGTTAAGCAACAATAAGCTCATAGCTGCCTGTAAAATGCACATGTTATATTCTGGTATTTTTAGGCCCTCCTTATTCCTCACACGTAGGTACAGATGGTTATAAAGCAAGACGAGTGTACGCAATTCTTGGTCCAAAGCGAGGTCCTTAGGTACTTAATCATTTATGGAAATTTCCCAATGAAGCCAAAAGTCTGGTCTAGAACTTCTTTTATAGCGTATTTTGAAATCCGTATTTAGAATCACACCGATTAGCAAGTTAATTCCAATTATGATATAATTGCAAGACAAAATGTGAACTATTTTAAAGCAGTATTTCCTCCGCAGGTCCATGCCCTAGTTCTTAAATATTTGATAGAATGCACCAGTGAAGCCATTTGTGCCTAAGTGGGAATTTTTTTTAAATTAAAATTCCTTACGGGAACAGGGCCACTGTGCTCACTGCTCCTCCTCCCAGCCGCTCCTCCACTTACTGTTGCTGCTCCTCCCTGCCTCTGTCTGAGTCCTAGAGTGTAGGTGTTTCATCTTCCAGTAGAAGTGTTACTCTGTTACTTAAAGGGACTATTAATAAACACATCAAAAAAATCTTTTTGAAATAATCTTTGATAATTTTGCTTTAGTAATTTGATGAATTCGATCACCAAACTGTTAGGCAAAGTAGGTCCTGCTCAGTGCAGCTTCTCGTCAATGAAGACACTGATGTGAGGAGGGAGGAAGAGTGCTTATTGCAAGTGAGCAGGCAAGAAGCAAGGAGGTGTATACCTCAAATCAAGCTCCCCAAACAAAGGGAGGCAGAACTTTTATACTGTCTCTCACAAGGAAGTACATACAAACTTTATGCACTACACAGGTTATCATGGTGCACGGGTGCAGTATAACAAACTGCATTTTTTTCTTTGGCAGGTAGGCTAGTAAACTGGATTTGACTGGCTTGAGCCGCACCCAGCGCTTTCAGGACAATGGACAGAAGGGTGTAAGTTCCCCTAGGTCTGAGCAGCTCCTAACTGAGCCACACCCAGTACTATCACTTAAGGCTTTATTTGATAATGGCTGAACAGCTCCTGGCTGTGTTGGCTATCAATAGGACTAATGCTTTTATCATGGTTATCCCATTTATCCTCTGTGAGCTAACAGTTCATATAATTCTGAAGAAGCCAGATACTCATAGCATTTGACTAGCAACATATCTATGCCTCGCTATATAAAAATTAGGCCAAGGTGATAGTAGCATAAATTTTTTATATTATATATATAATAAAATATATAATATATATGGGGCTCTGGTGATGTGGTTAAGAGCTCAGCTGCTAACCAAAACGTCAGCAGTTCGGATCCACCAGCCGCTCCTTGGAAACCTATGGGGCAGTTCTACTCTGTCCTATAGGGTCACTATGAGTCAGAATCCACTCGATGGCAACGGATTTTTTTTTTTTTTTTTAAATGCTACATGTAATATATATAAATATGTATTAAAAAAACCCAAATCCATTGCCGTTGTTTTGATTCCAACTCACAGCGATCCTATAGAACAGAGTAGAACTGCCCCCCACAAGGTTTCCAAGGAGTGGCTGGTGGATTTGAACTACTGACCTTTTGGTTAGCAGCCTTAACGCTTAACCACTGTGCCACTAGGGCCCCAAATATAGGTACAATAAATACATAATATAGATATTATATATCTATATTATGTATGTGTGTATGTATACTGTATATATATCCATTATTTATATATAGATATAAATTTGTGTATATAAATATATATATGTATATATACATACATATGTATATCTATCTATCTACACCACAGTGGTAGCTTTTAATTCCATCTTTTAGACTTCCCATTCTCCATTCCTCATACATAAGAGAAAAAATAATAATCAAACAAAAAGATTGCTTTTATTTTCTGGTGAGCTTGTCCTTTTTATTAAGTAAATATCTTCTTTGGATAATTTCCTCTGTTTTTCATAGGCATTTTTAATCTACATTGCCATAATATTAAACTGAAGAATAAGACTTTCTAGATAACATAAAGGAATATTTAGAAATTGTGCTTTAACTGTTTAAATGGAGTGAAGACTTAACCTGGGTAGCTTGGAATAGGACAATTTTTTGCCTAGCCTTGCAAAGTATTTTTTTAATTAAAGAGGCTATAAAAATTCTGTTTGGAGTACACAGTCTACGTTGGCCTGAAGTATGTGTTCTATCTCCCCATTTCCCACTCCTGGGCTAGCTGGCTGTTCAGGGGACTTCTGTTACTCTGCAGACAGCCCACTCAGTAACATATACTTCGGGTGCCTCATTGCAGTGAATGTGTGCAGGCTGTACTGTACAGGTCGGCACAGAGGAGCCAAGGGCATGCAAGGGGCACAAAGGGTAAAGTTGCTCAGAGCATACTTTTTCTTAGCTCTGTTTCCATTTCTTTGTCTATACTGTTCCCTCTGCCTGGAGTGGACTTGTCTGCTTATTTCTTACAAGATCATTCTCTAAGTCCAGAACTTCCAGTGCTCTCTCAGGGCACATTTTTCATGTCATACCAACAGCTCTGCTGACGTTGTACGTTAATGACCTGTTTACATGTTTATCTCCCCTGCTAGACAACAGGCTCCTTAAGATTCTTTTATTTATTTATTTTTTTAATTTAATCTTCATTGTGTAACGTATTACCTGGCACACAGGAGGTACGCAGTGAATACCTATGTGAGTGGAAGGATAAATATATAGCTGAGTTCAGATAAGAACTGGGCTCTTTCCTATGGTTCAAATCTATTCTTTCATTCAATATGCTCATAAGCAGTTTAGGGAAGATATTTTAGAGAGATACTGTTCTAAGATTTATGAGTCAGCAGTAAGAATTTGCCAGAAATAAGGTGAGAAAAGACATTAGGTTTGAAGGAATATATAAGCAAAATGTAAAGCTATGAGTGTAGTGTATTAGAAAAGGCGCAGTATTCGGACTGGGTTGAAACTTCAGCTTACTAATTTGTATGAACTTGGGCAGGTTGCTTAATCTAGATGATTATCAGTTTCCTCATCTGTAAAATGGGGAAAATATCTTTTGCCTGAGAATTGATATGCTGGCATATGTAGAGCACTTAGCAAAATGCCTGCCACATAGAAGATGGCCAATAATTGTTAGTCATTTCAGTATTGTTGTTATTAGTTCACTGTGGCTGGAGTGTTGGGTAGAATTATAGATTGGGGGATAACAGGAGATATAGCTGAAAAAGTATATTTAGGTGTTAATTTTTTTAAATGATGTTTGAATCAGATTATGCCCTTTATCCAAATATATATGGGCTTTCCTTTTTCTTCATTTTCTTTCTTATCAAAGCTGGATGAAGGAATCATGCTTATAATGACCATTTAAGATCTGAGTAATGTTTACTAAATCAAAAAAGCTTGGAAGAAAGATATTAAATTTAATCCACATTAAAAACAAAAAGAAAATTAATATTTAATAGGGTTTAAAAATAAAACTCGATTCAACTTACTGGATTTGTTTTTAAACTAAATGTTTTACTTCAGTAAACATTTTTTTCTATATTTGGTGAATATAAACATAACCTTCATCGCCACACAGATATGACTTAAATTCTTAGATCACAACATGGATCCTAAGTTATCAAAGCAATTCATCATTTTAAATCTTAATGTTCCCCAAATTCTTTAGTGCTGCCCCCTTGTGATCAAAACGTAATTCCCAGCGCCTAATCTCCAGCAGTTAGTCTCTCTAGTTTTGTATTGTTCAGACGGTCATATAATTGGAATGTTTTAAACCTGGCTTTTTTCAGTCAGCACAGTGTATTTGAGTTTCATCCACGGTGTTATATGTATCAACAGTTTATTCCTTTGTATTGATGAGACATATTCCACTGCATCAACCGACCTCAGTTTATTCATCCATTCATTCGTTGAAGGACATTTGGGTTGTTTCTACTTTGGGGTGATTATGAATGATACTGTTATAAATATTTATATGTAAGTTTTTGTGTTAAACATAAGTTTTCATTTCTCTAGGATAAATATTGTGGACTGGCCTAGATGGGTTTTATAAGGTATATGTTCAATTCTATCACAGACTATAAAACAGTTTTCCAGAAGGCTGTATCATTTCGTGGTTGCACCAGCAATGTATGAGAGTTTCAGTTGCTCCTCATCCCCACTGACATTTATACTGTTTATTTTTTGTTTGCTTGTTTTTAATTTTAGCCATTCCAATAGGTGTTTAGTGGTTTCACATTGTAGGTTGTTTCGTTTTTGCGTTTTCCTAGTAGCTAATGATGTTGAGCATCTTTTCATGTGCTTATCTGCCATCCATGTATCCTCTTTGGTAAAGTATCTGTTCACTCACTTACTCATACACACGCACAACTTGTTTTCTTGTCAGGAGAGTTGAACCTAGGACTTCTTGATAGAGTTGAGGGAATTAATGCTGATTATCATGAAAAATCCCAGTTATTTTCAATAGATTCATATCTACATGAAGGTTAAGTCAATTACACTACTGGGATTCATCGAGTCCTCTGTGTGATTCCCAGTGCTAAGTCTCCTCTTCAGCTATTCATGCCATTGAACGAACTTCACACTGAACATTTACTATGTATTGGCACTATGCCGGGTACAGAGGGGGTCTACAAAGATGAATTAGATGAATCCCTGTCTTCTAAAAGCAGGGAACATAGAAGTATGCACAGTTTACCAGGCTGTTTGTCAGACTGTGCTGAGTGCTATAATTTACAGAGGCAGAAGCTGCCTTTTCTGGGAGCATGCAAGGGATGATCACTCCTCTGGAAGGGAGTAGAGGTTTCCTAGAGAACTGATGCTTAAGATGAGCTTTAAGATTTAGTAGGACACAGAGAGGTAGAGAATACAAGGAATGGCATCCAAAGCAGTGATAAAAGCAAAGACTCAAAGGGTTGGAAATGCATTGCTCTCGGGAAATAGAACATAGTTCAATATGGCTGCTGTGTGCGACACATTCCATTTTGTTTCTATGTTCTTGAACCAAGTTGTATTGTTTCTCTTACATCATGGTTTGGGCAGTGGTGGAACTGACCAAACTAGGGAAAGTAGAACCTAGGTTCCAGCTAGATGTGCAACTGCAGGTGTCAGTTTGTCACTGTTTCATACCTTTGTTACATGTTCCCTTTGCCTGGAATGCATTCCCGTCCTATTTTCCAACACTCCCATTCAATCTCCTGCCTTCCCCAGAGAATAATGCCATCTCTCTCTCTCTCTCTCTCTTTTTTTTTATTATTTTTTTTTTTTTATTGTACTTCAGGTGAAGGCTTACAGAACAAATACTTTCTCATGAAACAGTAGTACACATATTGTTTTATGACATTGGTTA
>NW_004443990.1:11139909-11188584 GCF_000243295.1 Trichechus manatus latirostris
AAGAAGGGTAGGTAGTGGGAAAGCATATATCACAAATTACTGGAGCTCTGCAGCCCCTCAGGAAGAAGCAAAGATGGCGCAGGGAGCCAGGTATTTGAGCGAAAGGAGGGGGAGGTGCTGAGAGGTAAGGAAGAAATCAAAAGAAGTGGATAAAAGCAATACCAGCAGCCAAAAAATGGCACTCAGGGAGCTGTCCCTTTCCGGTGTATGGAATCCGAGCAGCCGGTGTTTCCCGGTCAAGAGATTGTGGCTGCGGGAAGCAGAGGAGGCCGAGTCGGGGTGAAGAAGTGTGGCGGGTGAGAAAGCGTATATCGCAAATTCCTGGTTGTTAAGTCTCCCACTGGACGCTCCGTGAGGCTGCTTTCTCGTACCCCGTTTGCTGGTCTCCGATAGGAGTCCAAGATGGCAGATCTGCGCTGCATTAGCTGGTAGGGGACCTCTGCATGAATCTCTCCTCGCTCTCCATTCTCGGTCAGTTTTCTCACTCCATTTGGTGCTTGGCTGAGTTCTTTATCTCTTCATTTGATGTTTTAGGGTTTCAGGATTGTTGTTTTCTCTGTTCGGCTTAGTTTTTTGGATCTTTGCTGTGGAGGGACGGCGTGGTGCTTCTGCCTAGAGCGCCATTTTGCCAGAACTCTCTCTCTTTTTTTAAATTATCTTTTTACATATTCAAGAAATGGTAAGTAGCTTCTTAAGAGCAGACAACATCTTACCCCAATGTCCCCACTGCCTTCCACCAGGCCTATCAGATTAAGGACTCTCATAATAGGCCGAAAGAAAAAACTGATAAATGTAAATATCACAGTGGATTCAGAGGAAGCTCTGAGTTGATAAAAGGCATCTATTTTCCTGCCTGAATAACTTGTAATAATACTTTTCGACTTCCTTCCAATCTGTATAAAATTATTAAAAAAATATAATCCCTCTTCAAAGATTAGACTGGATTATGGGACATAAAATGATACTTGTGAAAAGTGTGCTTGTTAGCTCAAGTAGATACATGAGACTAAATGGGCAGCGCCTGTCCAGAGGGGAGATGAGAAGGTAGAGAGGGTCAGGAGCTGGTTAAATGGACTTGGGAAATCAGGGGTGGAAAGGAGGAATGTGCTGTCACAGTATAGGGAGAGCAACAAGGGTGACATAACAATGTATGTGTAAATTTTTGTATGAGAGACTAACGTGAATTATAAACTTTCACTTAAAGAATAAAATTTAAAAAAAAGAAATTCTAAATGCAATATATATATATATATAATCCAAGACACAACCTTGTTTTGCTGAAATTGAAGAGGACTTGAAGCCCTTATTGATGAAGATCAAAGACGACAGCCTTCAGTATGGATTACACCTCAACATAAAGAAAATCAAAACTTGTCACAACTGAACCAATAAGCAACATCATGATAAACAGAGAAAATATTTCATTTTAGTTGAATCCACAATTAATGCCCATGGAAGCATCAGTCAAGACATCAAAGGACATGTTGCATTGGGCTAATCTGCTGCAAAAGACCTGTTTAAAGTGTTAAAAAGCAAAGATGTTACTGTAAGGACTAAGGTGCCCCTGACCCAAGTCATGTTTTTTTCAGTTGCCTCATATGCATGTGAAAGCTGGACAATGAATAAGAACACTGAAGAATATGATGTTGGCGAAGAATATTGAATACATCATGGACTGCGAAAAGAATGAACAAATCTGTCTTAGAAGAAGTATAGCCAGAGTGCTCTTTGGAAGGGAGGATGGCTAGACTTCATTTCACGTACTTTGGAAATGTTAGAGGAGGAACCAGTCCATGGAGAAAGACATCATGCTTGGTAAAGTAGAGGGTCGGTTAAAAAAAGGAAGACCCTCAAGGAGATGGATTGACAAGTGGCTGCAACAATGGGCTCAAGCATAATAATGATTGTGAGGATGAAGCAGGACCAAGCAGTGTTTTGTTCTGTTGTACACAGGGTAGCTATGAGTTGGAACCGACTCGATGGCACCTAACATCAACAAATTCTGCTTTAATTAGCTCACAAAATAGTTGAGCTAGTTTATTCCCCTCCTTTCTGTAGAATTATTTCTAGGCATATTTTAAAACTGTCTGTGAGAAACAATAATATCTTATGTTGCCTGGGTTTTTTATTTTAAAGAATTTATTTCCAGGCAAGATTAAACAAATCTGGGCAGTGCTGGGATACAAGAAACCAGGATTTAGAGAGATAAGACTCCAGGTACCCTTTGGCCTTAATTCTGTCATTCTGTATAATAGTATTAAAAATCGCTGCTATCTCCATTCTTGAGATTTGGGAGAGCTTGGCAAAGCCTATAGGAGCCCCTGTGACAGGTGCATTTTGATTTCCCCCTGCTTTCTTTTATGGGTCTATTGAAGAAAAAGGTGTTTTGCTGGACCAAAACGAACAGCAAGCCTCACACGGCCAAAATCATACTCTGATATTTCTTCAATTTTTTTCTTTCATAAGGGTTCGAATGGATTCCTGGTGGCACATTGGTTAAGAACTTGGCTGCTAACAAAAAGGTTGGCTGTTCGAATCCACCAGCCACTCCTTGGAAACCCAATGAGGCAGTTCTATTCTGTCCTACTGGGTCGCTGTAAGTCGGAATCAACTCCATGGCAGTGGGTTTGGTTTTCGGTCTTTAAGGGTTTGAATAGTGCTTGGGCAGGTAATTTTAAGAATTAATGGACCAATCCTGATCTACCTCTTATTTTTGCCAATACAAGCAGTGCTGCTGTGTGTGTTATTTGATGTTTCTCCTTGTTCACATTTAAAAAATAATGAGAAACCGAAATGTGTTGTCAATTGAAGAGAATAAATTGTTGAATATTCATATAATAAAATAGTATACAGAAGATAAAATGAATGAACTAAATCTACAAAATCACAAGCACAATGTTGAGTGGAAAAGCAAAATATGTGTGACAGATTGATAGTACAGAATGATTCCATATATATATATAAAAGTTTGACAACATATAAAATGATCATATAACTTCTAGGATGCATATAAAAGCATGCCAATTAATCATAGACACCAAATCAGGAGAGTGATTAATTCTAAGGAGGAAGAGAGATTAGTACCATGGAAGAAGTATACAGAGGACTTTAAAAATAATAGTGATGTTTTATATCTTTAAAAAAAACATGAAGCAAAATGACAAAATGCTGAGATTCGATAAGTTAGGCAGTGATTATGTAGGTGTTTGTAATCTTCTTTATACTTTTCTATAAAATATCTCATGATTTTAAAAGGTTTTTAGATGGGAACCGTCTGAATTATCTCTACAACTTGTCTGTAAATCGAAAATTATTTTAAAATAAAAGTTCAAGAAAAGTTGAGACCTGGAATCGGTTTACAAATGGCTTTGTGTTTAGGTCTAATCCAAAGAGGTAGAGTTTAAAGTAGAAGGCTGTGAGCTGAGCCCCAGAGCAGGAGCTCAGGTGGGAGAGAGATTCATTCTGACTGGAAGACTTCTCACAGAAAGGAGCTTCTGAGCTGAGCGTTGGTTCACAGGAGAATATCGATTCATAAAGGGAAGAAGAAAGACATGAGCAGAGGCAAGGCTGTGGGTGGCAGCAAGTGACATATATGAGGAGTGGCAAGTGGCTCAGAGTTACCAGGAGCCATGGCATATGAAATGAGGGTGGAGGGGAAGCTGGGTTTCCAAGAAAGACCCCACATACCATGCTGAGAAATGTGGACTTTACAATGGGGAGATAACAAAGGTTTCCACAGATGATAACAAACTCCAACCTGTGTAGCATGTGGAGAATGGCCAAGGTGAGTTAAGATCCATCAAGAAAACTACCCAGGAGTTTATTGCAGAAATCCTACCAAGAGGTGATGAAGCCCTGAGGAGAAAGGGATGACCCCTTGAGGTCCAGAAGGATCTACCAGCACTGACGTCTTCTTTCTTCTCTTTTTCTCCTCTTTATTTCCTTCTCTCGTTTCCATGCTTTATTCCTTCCCAGACTTCTCTCAAAGCTTTCACTTCCCTTATGAGTACTCCATCCAAGAATTAGGCTATTTTTAAAAATGAGATGCAGTGAATTTTGTGGGAAGGTCATCAGTAATGGAGCCTTAAACTTCCTGTCTCTTTTGTGAATCTTGACAGGCAGAGAAGAAGCATACATTATCTTTTACACAGATTCCCTGGAAGGAATTGATATTCCATCCTCTGGAGCTGTAATGGAGTCTCTGTAGAAAGGAGCCTCATCCTGCGAGGTGTGGCCTCCTTTCATTCCCTTACAGAGGAGCTGCTTTGTGTCCGCTAAAGACACCAAGGCCTCCAGTTTAATAATTTTGAATATCACTGTTGCACAGTATTTTATTTTTTTGCAGTCTCTCCTGTGCATCTTTAATAACCTTTCTTGCCTTCAGAGAAAGTAGGATAAAAGCAGTCTGATCAGGTCTTTCTTCCAGCTGATCATGCTCTAACTGAAAGTGTCAGATCTTAGAAGCATCAGAAGACTGGGCTGGTAGTCAGGATACCTGGATTGTTAACTTATTCTAGGATAATCTGTGAGGCATTGGTGGCTCAGTGGTAGAATTCTTGCCTCCCATGTGGGAGACCTGGGTTGGATTCCTGTCCAATGCACCTCATGTGCAGTGACCACCCGCCTGTCACTGGAGACTTGAATCTTGCTATGATGCTGAACAGGTTTCAGCAGAGCTTCCAGACTAAGATGGACGAAGAAAAAATACCTAGTGATCAACTTCTAAAAATCAGCCAGTGAAAACCCAATGGATTACAGTGGTCCCATTCCCCAGCCAATCATGGGGATGGCACAGGACTGGACAGAGTTTCGTTCAGTCGTGCATAGGGTGGCCATGAGTCAAGGACCAGCTCAACGGCAGCTAACAACAAGGATAACCTTGGGCTTCAGTTTTCTTATCTGGAAGGTCAGGGGCATTAAATTAGAAAGCCTCTAAGCCTGTTCAATCCTAAAATGATGGAGCTCTGTGACTCTCTAAGGTCTGAAAATGGACTGTCATCATTTCTCATGTTTTATGACCATCTGCTGAGAGCAAAGCGGAGGATGCAGCAAGTGCATGGAGAAGCTATTAGAGAGAGATGGTTGGCTTGTGGGAAGTTCTCCCAAATTTACATTTCAAAGGAGAAATTATTTTTTAAATGATGTTAAATGCTAAGGAGAACATGAATTTTTGACATTTTTAACATTGTTTTGCTCAGCAACAGTAAGAATAATTCAGTAAAAAAAAAAAAGCACTGGACTTTGAATCAGAACTTGAGACAACATGCAAGCTGTATCAAGTAGAGCTTTAATACTTTAATTAAAAAATCACTTATCATCTTTGAACCTCAGTTTCTCTTTCTGTCAAATGGATATAAAAATGTTTGTCTCTCAGAGTTTGCAGCGAACAAATGAGATAATGAACTTAAAGGCACATCATTACAAGGTGGAAGCTCTAAACACATGTCAGAAATTCTTATTACTGCTAAAATTAGTTTAATTTATTAATTCAAATATTCCTCGGAGTGTGGGGGAAGTGCCAGGCACTCAGTTCAATTTTATTTTTTAATACTGTTATGGATTGAATTATGTCCTCCGGAAGTTATACTGAAGTCCTAACCCCTGTACTTGTAAATATGATCCTGTTTGGGAAAAGAAGTTTTCTTTTGTTATGTCAATGACGTCATACCAGAGTAACGTGGATCCTAAACCTAATCCCTTCTGAGTGGGTTCTTAAAAAAAGAGCAGAATAGACACGGACACAGACACACAGGGGAGATGGCATGGAACAATGGAGGCAGCTGCATCGTAAGCAGCAAAGGAACGTCAAGGATTGCCAACAGTCACCAGCAACTAGGAGAGAGGCCCATGGAAGCTGTCAACACAGCCAGGACCCTGGTTTGGAGTTTTAGCCTGCAGAACTATGAGAAAATAATTTTCTGTTCTTTAAAGCCACCCACTTGTGGAATTGTTTGTTGCAGTAGCACTCGAGAACTAAGAAAAGTACCCAAACCTGGTAACCAAAGGTTTGGCAGTTTGAGCCCAACCAGCGGCTCCACAGAAGAAAAGGCCTGGAATCTGCTTCCATAAAGATTACAACCAAGAAAACCCCATGGAGCAGTTCTACTTTGTAACACGTGGGTCACCATGAGTCGGAGGCCAATTCCATGGCAGCTAACAACCACCACCACCACGAAGTAAAACATGCTGCATTAGTCTTCGGGCAGGTTCCCCAGATGGGACAGGTCACTGCTGCTGCTTCTCCGTCTGCAAATGCATACACGTCTCAGCTTCAGAATGAAACCAAAGGCAGCGTATTGTGCTTAGGAAAGTACCAGAACCAGAGTCAGAAGCCCAGTGTTCTGGGCCTGTTTCTGCTACTACTAACTCTGCCTGGTAGCCCTGGACGAGCCACTTTATCTTTTTCTCACTGAAGGGGAAAAAAAAAAAAAGGTTGGGCCAGGTGATTTCTTAGCATCTCCTGAAGACCTATTTTTTTATTTTTAGCACTGGCGAGTCAGACCACTGCTAACAGTGGGAAAATATAAATGTCGTTCAACTTCAAGTGAAAGAAAATTAGATCTTACTTTGCAGGCATCTATTTGTGCAAGCTAATCCATTCTGGTGGTAATAGAAAGCAGATGCCATTTTAATAACATTGGCGGTTAATTTCCTGTCTTCCCAAAGACTGTTTGAACATCACAATGTTTTGACTTACAGCTCAAGAAACTTAAAACCACATGAGAAAACTCTTACTCACGTCACTATATATAGCCAGAGATGAGCACAGCGTTTAAAAAATGCAGCCCGTGCACGTGGAATTATTGTGTTTACGCAACGTTTCCTCCTGGAAGCAGGATTCAGCAGTTTCTCAGCACTTGGCAGTCTCCCGACCGAAGCAACCTCAGCAGGATCGGCGAGGCTGACTTGAAGTTCAGGTTCTCTTTAGGGCGGTAGCTCTTCTTAGAACCCAGCTGCAGCTATTGATTAATGCAGAGAAAAGGAACTCAGACATGTGAAAAATGATCTGGCTTACCCAAAAGTAAAGTCCTGGGCATGTTTAAGGTATAAGGTAATTTAGAGAGAAGCAACTGCTCAAATGTTCACATGGAGGGCAAAAAAAGGGTTGATATGTGCTTCTGATTTTGAAAAAAATCAATGAGCTATTCTGCTATAAGCGACACTATCACTAAAGACAATAGTTAAGTCAGCTTTGGGCAACTAAGCCCTAGAGGTTATAAGTTAATTGAATAATGGAACATTGTATGCAAATGAAGTCATTGAGCTGGGAACGGGATTTTGAGTGATTTTCTTCTTTTGTGAGTAGGGAGAGGGTGGGTGAACCAAGTCTGTAGTTTCTTAGGCAGTTTTTATATTTATTGAAAGAAAGGAAGAAAAGATCTTAAAACAGAAATTAGGAGGGGGGAGAAGAATATATCTGTTAACTCAAAGACAGCACAGAAATGTGAATTAATAAGGACTTTTTCATAATTGGCTCACTAGCTATTGGGGCCATTATTATAGGGATCTTGTGAGAGGTTAAGTGTGATCTTCCAAGAGGGTTTGATGCCAAATTACATTTCCTGTGATTTCAAAATAATCAGAGCCCTGTGAATTAGGCTACATTAGTACTAGACTTGATGATGACAACTGTCAGTTTGTCATACTGTGGTGGCTTTTGTGTTGCTGTGATGCTGGAAGCTATGCCACCAGTATTTCAAATACCAGCAGGGTCACCCATGAGAGGACAGGTTTCAGCAGAGCTTCCAGACTAAGACAGACTAGGAAGAAAGGCCTGGCAATTTACTTCTGAAAATCAGCCAGTGAAAACCCTATAGTTTTCACAACAGAACACTGTCAGATATAGTGCTGGAAAGATGAGCCCCCTGAGTTGGAAAGCATTCAAAATACACAGCAGCAGCAATAGACTTGAAAATGCCAATGATTGTGAAGATGGTGCAGGACCAGGCAGCACTGCGTTCTGTTGTACATGGGTTTACGAGTCATAGCCAACTCGACAGCAGCTAACAGCAACAACAATACTAATTAGTACAACAGTATACATACGCAATTTATCAATAAGTATTCACATATAGGGGTTGCATACTAAACTCTTTTTTTTTTAAACTGTAGGGCTATGCTATCCAAAATTTTGACACCTGCTGCCTTAGACTGAGTTGATTTAAGAAGCTGAAGTTAAATGATTTTATGTAGCAGCAGGCCGGGAAGGGGCGCCAAAGCTCTCCTACCCCAATGCCCATTTTCACACATTAAGACGTGCCCAAGGTTGCACAATACAACGTGGACCTGGGCTCAGCTCTCCAAAGTTCCTAGTCAGCCCTTGGCTTCCCTACATCGTACTCCCTCCTGCTTTGTCATGTGTTGAAGGTCAGCTGTCTTGCTAAGGAGTGGTATTTTTGGCTTAATTAAACACTAAATGAATGTTCTCTGGGCGTAGGAATTTGGTTGCATTCAGAAACCAGCCTTGCTTGCTGCCTGTGCCTTTGAGCTGAACCCACACAGCTCTAAGTGGAAATTTTGACAAAGAAATCAGGTGTGGAAATTTCAAAGATATGTGCAGGTATTCAGAAACTGTCATTTTCTGACAGGTAGTTAGGGTTTAATTGAAGACAAAGGCACAGAGATAAAATTAATTCATGAATGAGCTTGAAAATAGGAGTGTAATTGAGACTATAATTAAAGTTTTTACAAATTCTTCTTCCCAGCTGTGAACTTTAATGTGAGTTGTTTTTAGCCATATTTAGCTACAAAGTATAATTTTAGATAACGTAGTATGTATGCCTGTGAATTACACATATTATATAAAGGTTCTATGCTTCCAATAGTGGCAAAAGCATCAGAAAAAAAAAATTGCATCTTAACTGTTTAATAACTGTTTCAGTCCCAGCTAAATGTTAGGGAAAATATCATACTGACCTGATTACATACGTTACAGATATTTTAGCAGAGTTATTTCAACAGAGATGATAAAGTACTCCCTTAGAGGGTACTGCTAACCAAAATGTCAGCAGTTCAAATCCACTAACTGCTCCTTGGAAACCCTATGGGGCAGTTCTCCTCTGTCCTATAGGGTCGCTATGAGTCGGATTCAACTCGCTGGCAATGGGTTTGGTTTTGGTTTTTTCGTTAGAGAGTACAATATCTTATTATTTCATATCTCTTAACAATTTATTTTATTTTTCTCTGCTCATGTTGCTGCTTATCAAAGCACTTGTTTTTATCATCTAATGTATCATGGACATCTCTTAATAGTATTGATTTGTCATATTCTTTGTAACAAATGCAGACTTTCCATACCGTTTTAGCTCATGAATACATTTTGTAAAACATAAACATAATATCAACAATACAGTAAAAGTCTGTGTAACTCAAGTAAAAAGTTATAAATAGATAAGTGGTAACTTTGGTGAAGGGTAAGACAGTACACGCTACTGGGGAAGCCAGCACAGCTTGTCCAAGGCAAGGTCATGGAAGCTCCATAGACACATCCAAACTCCCTGAAGGAACGAAATACTGGGCTGAGGTCTGTGAGGACCATGGTCTCAGGGAACATGTACCTCAACTGGCATAACATAGTTTATAAAGAAAATGTTCTACATTCCAGTTTGGGGATTAGCGTCTGGGGTCTTAAAAGCCTGTGAGTGGCCATCTAAGATACTCCATTGGTCTCACCCTTTCGGGAGCAAGGGAGAGTGAAGAAAACCAAAGACACAAGAGAAAGATTAGTCCAAAGGACTAATGGACCTGAACTACCATGGCCTCCACCAGACTGAGTCCATCACAACTGGATGGTGCCCAGCTACTACCACTGACTGCTCCGACAGGGATCATCATAGAGGGTCCTGGACAGAGCTGGAGAAAAACACAGAACAAAATTCTAACTCACAAAAAAAGACCAGACTTACACTGGCCTGACAGAGACTGGAGAAACCCCGAGAGTATGGCCCTCAGATACCCTTTTAGCTCAGTAATGAAGTCACTCCCGAAGTTCACCCTTCAGCCAAAGATTAGAGAGGCCCAGAAAAGAAAACAAGACTAAAAGGGCACACCAGCCCAGAGGCTGGTGGGACAGGAAAGGCAGGAGGGGACAGGAAAAGCTGGTAATAGGGAACCTAAGGTCGAGAAGGGAGAGTGTTGACATGTCATGGGGTTGTTAAACAATGTCACGAAACAGTATGTATACTAATTGTTTAAAGAGAAGCTAGTTTGTTCTGTGAACCTTCATCTAAAGTACAATTAAAAAAACAAAGAAGAAGTAATAAGTTATATCAGTTAGGGTAAGTCAAGAAAATAGAAACCACACCATTATTTCAACAGAGGTAATTTAATATGAAATAATCATTTAATCAGGCATTTGTTGTTGCTGTTAGGTGCCAAATTTATTTCAACTCATAGCAACCTCATGTGACAAAGCAGAAATGCCCACGTAGAGTTTTCGAAGCTGTAATCTTTACAGGAGCAGATGGCCAGGTCTGTCTCTCAAGGAGCCAGAGTGGGCTCCAACCACCTACCTTTTAGTTTGCAGCTGAGCTCTTAACCGTTGCACCACCAGGGCTGAGGTTTGGAAAGGCAAAAAAGGGACCCTGAGGTATCACAGAAGTTGGAACAGAAGGAAGCAGCTACCACCCCAGGGTTGGGAGAGCAAGAAGAGAGTAGGACTTGAATTTAGGTTAGCCAAAGAGCCCCAAAGAGCTGGCACCTCAGAGCAGGGCTCTGCTGGACGGCTATTAAGGCCTCCTGAGCTCCGAAGAGGGCCCCCTGCAGAGCTGGGACCTAGAATTCTAAGGAGTGGTACCCACTGGTTGGAGTTGGTATCTCTAAGGGGATGCAGTGAGGCTGGTTTTGGTAGTATGGGAAGGAAAATCTGCAAGTGGAACCAAGAGAGCTGCTACTGGAAGCAAGTGCTGCTGCCAGGATGAAGATCCATTGCTGGGGTAATGCCCACAGGAAGAGGAAGCAAACAGGAAAGAGCAAAGCTTTCCCATCAGCCTTCTAGTTTCTAGATTCCTATAGGTAGAGCTCACACAGAAGCAATCTGATGAAGGAGAAATGTGTTTGTAGAGGCCCAGCCTCTGCACCACAAGGCAGAGTGAAGAAGGATGGGTTTGAAGCTGAGAGAAGTTCACATAGGCGGTGGTCTTGTTGTTGAGTCCCAGAATTAAAAGAAATTCCTCTATGTCTAAACTCAGGTCTAACCCAGCTTCCTGGGCCTCTTGTACATAAAGTCCAAAAGGAAAAGTATCCCTGCTAACAAATAGCAAACAGAAGATGGATCTATTTGTTGTATGCCAAAGCCCCCAAGAGTGAATCTAGGCATATGGGTTTGGTCTTACCCCACCCTTTTTCTTATTCCTTCAATTTCTTAAACTTGCCTAATATCTTTGGAAAAAGCATGTTTCAGATTTTTCCCGGGAGCAGAACCTTACAATTTGAAATAAGTCTCTCCATGTTATCCTGTAAAAGTTTGCAAGTGGAAGTGTTTGAAAGTTCTCAGAGAGGCCACTATATCATCACAGTGATCTCCTGAAAGCTCTTGTGATTAACATGATGTGCTAAGTGTGCTGTGGCCTCTGCAAAGTGACATTGCCGAGAAGAGCTGGAAAGGAGGAGCAGGAAGTTTTTAGTCAGGAAGTGGTAATGACTTAATCCATGCTATGAAGGCTCCATTGCTGAAACTTGGCATACACAATTTTACTCTAGCTCCAAAAAGGCACCCAATCTCACATTAAGAATTCAGACTATAGTGTCATATTAAGTGAAGTTAAACATCTGTCTGTTTGCTGGGAGAATAATTTCCCTGAGTATAATGTGCCTTTACAATTGAGTAGGGATATTTGCACAGCACTAATACAGTCTGCAAAGAGACCTGCAAGGTCGTGTCTATACCAGCGAGAACATATGCTCTGTTTACAAACCTCAGGTGGGTGAACCTCCGCCGGATGTAACGAGCCCCACCGATTCACCACTCGGGGGCAGTTTGGGCTACTTCTCCCAGGCTTTCACCACTGCACTGATTAAGATGGCTCAGAAAGACTGGACAAATCTTTGCATTTTTTGCAACAAGAAAACACATCCAAAAATTAAGACTTTGCATGGTAAAAAGTGCCTGGAATCTCTTACAGAACAAGGTGTATTCTACCTACGGAAATACAGAAATACTTTCTAAAAGCCAAGTAGAAAACGATCTGTCTTATTTGAGAGAATGGAAGCATTAATCATATTGTTTTTACTCTGTTTCTCCCTCTGCTTATCAAGCTTCTACTTCTCAATTAAACTATCTGAATTTTTCTCACTGATGGAAATCTCTGAGTGTATGTGTGTGTATGAGAGCAAGACTGAGTGAACAGCAGTAAGAGAAAGAACTTAGCGGGCAGTGAGTTTATGTTATTGAGGGAGGAATAACTCAGGAAAGGAGGATGAGAATGGTTACACAACTCAAAGAATGTAATCAGTGTCACTGAACTGTACAGGTAGAAACTGTTGAAGTAGTGTGTATTTTGCTGTGTATATTCTCAACAATAACAACAAAATAAATAAAATTATAAAATAAAAAAGAAGAGAAAGATCCATCAGTGTGCTGTGGTGGTTCTCATTTGGAGTTTGTAGTCAGGATACCTTAAAAATTTGTTTCTCCATGGAACTCTTCCAGTACCATGCTACTAGGAATAGTGTGGAATATTGTTGTTAGGTGCTGGTGAGTTGGTCCCAACACATACTGACCCTATGGACAGCAGAACGAAATGCTGCCCAGTCCTGCCCCATCCTCACAATCTTTGCTATGTTTGAGCCCAATGTTGCAGCCACTATGTCAGTTCATCTCCTTGAGGGTCTTCCTCTTTTTCACTAACCCTCTACTTTACCAAGCATGATGCCTTTCTCCAGGGACTGGTCCCTCCTGATAACATGTCCAAAATACGTGAGATGAAGTCTTGCCGTCCTCGCTTCTAGGGAGAATTCCAGCTGTACTTCTTCGAGACAGATTTATTCGTTCTTCTGGCAATCCATGGTACGTTCAGTATTCTTCACCAACACCATAATTCGAATGCATCAATTCTTCTCTGGTCTTTCTTATTCATTGTTCCAGCTTTTGCATGCAGATGAGGCATTGAAAATACCATGGCTTGGGTCACATGCACCTTAGTCCTCAAAGTGACATCTTTGCTTTAAAGAAGTCTTTTGCAGCAAATTTGCCCAGTGCATTAAATATGTCATTTGATTTCTTGACTGCTGATTCCATGGGCAATGAGTGGGAATGCAAGAAAAATGAAATCCTTGACAATGTCAGTCTTTTCTCCATTTATCACGATGTTGCTTATTGGTCCAGCTGTGAGGATTTTTGTTTTCTTGATTTTGAAGTGTAATCCATATTGAAGGCTGTAGTCTTTAATCTTCATCAGTAAGTGCTTCAAGTCCTCTTCACTTTCAGCAAGGAAGGTTGTGTCATCTGCATATCGCAGGTTGTTAATGAGTCTTCCTCCAGTGCTGATGCCACATTCTCCTTCATATAGTCCTCCTTCTCTAATTATTTGCTCAACATACAGATCGAATAAGTGTGGTGAAAGGATACAACCATGATGCACAGCTCTCTTTGATTTTAAACTACGCAATATCCCCTTGTTCTGTTCAAAGGAGTGCCTCTTGGTCTATGTACAGGTTCCGCATGAGCACAATTAAGTGTCTGGAATTCCCATTCTTTGCAGTGTTATCCATAAATTGTTGTGATCCACACAGTTTTGAATGCCTTTGCAAAGTCAATAAAACACAGGTAAACATCTTTCTGGTATTCTCTGATTCCAGTCAAGATCCATCTGACATCAGCAATGATATTCCTGTTGGCAGTTCCCTGTTGATGTACGCTTGCAACCATTTTTTAATTATCTTCTGCAAAATTTTACTTTTTGTGATATTAATGATATTGTTCTATAATTTCCAAATGGGATATTATGATATAAAAAGATCAGTTCTACCATTATTACAAGGGATATTATAAAAAGTGGCAGAAGAGAGACATCGGATACAACAGAATTTCAGAGAAAGACAAGAGGCAGAAAGGGGCATGGAGGAAGATGTCCAAAGGAAGGGATTCTTGAGTCTGGCCGTGGGGATTGAGTAGGATTTTAATGAACAGGCAGGTCAGGCAAAGGACACAGTATGATGAAGAGAGGAAAGCCCTAGGACACACTGGAAATGTCAGAGTTCTCGTTTAGCTGGTGGTCAAGGTGCTTGAAGAAGAGCAGTGGAAGATGGCCCCGAAGGTAGGTTGCTCTCAGACAGTGAAGGGTGTTGAAAGCTAGGCTAAGGAAGCTCAAGTGTAATTGGGGACAATGAGGAGCCATGGAAAGTTCTTGATCACCACAGATGGGAGTAACTTTTCCGTAGGTAGAAGGAGTTAGATATAATGCGGAGAAAGGAAGCAGGGAGACATTGGAATTTGTAAGACCTCTCACCACCAGCTGCCACTGAGTTGACTCTGACTCATGGTGACCCAGTGTGTATCAGAATAGAACTATGCTCCACAGGGTTTTCAATGGCTGATTTTTCAAGTAGATCACCAGGCCTTTCTCTCGAGGAGCTGCTGGGTGGACTCAAACCTCCAACATTTCAGTTGGTAGCTGAGCACGTTAACCATTTGCACCACCTGGGGACTCCTTATTTTAGATTAGACAGGGGGATAAAAAGGTGTCAGAAGAATGGAAAGGAGGAGATGTGGAAGAAACTGCATTCTTCGTTTATTGTAAGTCGTGGGTTCTTCCTGGTGCTTTCCTCTGAGCCCTTTGATTTTCTGTAATGCTGGGGAGTCTGACCCTTGGGACCTTTGCCAATTGGTATTGGGATCAGGCTTGGTGACTGTCATGGATTGAATTACATTCCCCCAAAAATGTGTGTTATCAGTTTGGCTGGGCCATGATTCCCGGTATTGTGTGATTTTCCTATTTGTTGTAAATCCTGCCTCTGTGATGTTAATGAGGGAGGATGGGCAGCAGTTGTGTTAGTGAGGCAGGACTCAATTTACAAGACTGGATTGTTTCCTGAGGCAGTCTCTTGAGATATAAAAGACAGAAGTGAGCAGTGAGACAGGGGGACCCGTAGCAGAGCGTGTCCTTTGGACCTGAGGTTCCTGTGCAGAGAAGCTCCTAGTCCAGGGGAACACTGATGAGAAGGCCAACAGAGAGAGAGAGACTTCCCCTGGAGCTGACGCCGTGAATTTGGACTTTCAGCCAACCTTACCGTGAAGAAATAAATTTCTCTTTGTTAAAGCCAGCCACTTGTGGTATTTGTTATAGCAGCACTAGATGACTAAAACAGTGACATACAATCTCTCCTCGCCATATGCCCTTTCTTTCCTTATCTTGTTCCACTTTAGACTATTTTGATTTCTCCTTTTTTTTTTTTTTTTTTAACTTTTCTCATCACCTTTTTATCATAGTTCGGGTGCTGTCTTCATCTGGCCTGAATTCCTAATCTAGCATGAGTTTCAAGCATTCTCCCACCCTCCCCTCCTGAGAATTGTGTTTGCAAGGTGTCTGCTCAGAAGTACCATCTGTAGTTCAGACTATATGATTGTGGTCCATGTGATACCTGCTGTGGGGAACATGAGAGGTAGACAGAAGGGGAGTGAGAAAGGGAAACATGGGCTGCCTGGTAAGGAAACTGACAAGAGGGAGGCTTAACAGCCAGGTGAGAAGATGCGGAAAACCCATTTAGCCTACCTCAAAATTCTGCAGAAGGCTAGCTCCACTAAGTGGTTTTATTCGGATCCTTTGATGATAGTCCCAGGAAATGAGATCGCTAATCCCTATATTAAATGGCAGAACTAATTGGTGTGAGGAAAGAAGGAGCAAACTCAGCTTAGATGGGCTTAACTGGCATCTTCTGGAAAGTCCCTTTAACCACATGGTACAAGAGCCTCAGCCCTGCTGTGTCTTCTGTCCCCAGCCCAGAACAAGTCTGTATTTGCTTAAGCTGAATTCAGTGTTAAATGGCAAAACCAAAATGTGTACTATCAGTTTCAGTTTTTCTTCAGAGAGACAGGAAGACCTGTGCTGGCCCAGAAGGCCTCCTCACCCCTTCCTTTATGGAGCCTCCACACTCCAGGGAAGCAAAAGCTCGGAGCCTCAGGACCTCAGACCTCCAGACACATGAAATGCAGTCCCTTTTAAACATCCATCAGCTGCTGCACCCTCCTGTTATTTGTTTCCTCCTCCTTGTTGGAATAGACTCGTTAGCCAGTTAGGATGATAAGCAGCCAATTAACTAAATCCCTATTAACTTCTCATGTCCAGAGGCAGGGATGGAAGGGAAGAAGTATTGCTCAGTGTATTGAGGTTTACCATGTCTTCTGTCTGGCAGTTGCCAAGTGTAACCGCTTGTTTCTCTCCTTTCTTACACGTGGAGGGTTTATCACCTGCATTTTATTCCTGGGGGTACCCGCATCATCCCCGTTAGCCCACAAATTTAGAAAGTGGCTGCAAGGAGGCAAACAATCTTCCTTTTTCTTTCCTTTGCTAATTAAGAGAGCCATGATAAGAAAATTAATCTCAGTTTAACAGAATATAATTCTCTTGGGGGTTAAAATTTGGCCCAAATAAGCAATCGTACTAGTTTTTTTCTTTCTCTTTTAATTGTGAAGGTACTACCTGTTTGTGGTAGGAATCCTGGAAAATACAAATACCCGAGCAGATACATTCATATTCTCCTGTGATTCCACTATCCAGAGATAACCTTCATCACATTTTGGTTATTTTTTTTCTCCCAGTGCACATCGTTTTATATATTTGAGACCATATTCCATATACAAATTTGCTGAATAGTTAAAATTTACATTCACGACTGCACAAATACCTTTATGTGGATGTACCTAATTTACTAAACAATTCTCCTATTATTGCTGCACATTTAGATTGTTTACGCTGCTCCATTATTATAAACTATGTTCTGGTGAACACCTCTGTGCACAAATCATATTGGGGTTTTAGATGCAGTTTTTGTTTCTGAGCTAGTGATAGGTGTAGACCGTTTTCTGGTGAGGTGGGGGGGCCTACAAAGAGGCAGGCCGTGGCTGGCAGTGCCTCTCAGGGGCCACATTCTGGCTAAAACCCTGTTATAGATTCAATTGTGTCCCCCAAAGATATGTGTCGTAAATCCTAACCTCCATGCCTATGGTTTTAGCCCTGGTGGTGCAGTGGTTAAGCGCTTGGCTGCTAACTGAAAGATCGGCGGTTCGAATCCCCTGGCCGTGCCTTGGGAGAAAGATGTGGCAATCTGCTTCCATATTTTCTTATCAGCCCTTTAGTTGATGTGTTTTTCTCCTTAGATCTGTCATTTTTAAGGGCACGTTGCTGACCTTGTGAGTCTGGGAAACCTGCGTTTTTCCCAATAGGTGTTCATTTCATTGCCTGGTTTTTTTCATTATGATGGTCTATGAACAGCCTGCCCTGGAAATACCTTGGCTACTTGTTAAATCTCTGGTGTGGGCTCACAGATCAGCTCGTCTGACAGGCTCTTCACGTGACTGCTGTGTATCCTTAAAGGAAGGCGCCAAGGTGAGGTAGGATGGTAGAGTGGTTAAGGGGTGCAGGCTCTGCAGCCACACTGCCTGGCTTTGGGTCCTGGCTCTACCGCTTACTGTCTGCAACGTTTTGAGCAATTTGCTTTAATCTCCCCCTCATGCCTCTGTGTCCTCAACTGTTAAGTGGGGATAATGATTATACCCACATCATAGGACTCTTGTGAGGATTGAAGGAGTTAATACAGATGTAAGCACTTGGAACAGGGCCTAGATGGAGTTAACAATAAATGTTCATTATCAACCACAGCAATGGGCCAACTCTATATTTATGGCATCCTACAAAGACCTTAAGGAGCCCTTGTGGCTCCAAGATTAAGCACTTGGCTGCTAACCAAAAGGTTGGCAGTTCGAACTCACCCAGCGGCTCTGTGGGAGAAAGACCTGGCGATCTGCTCCAGTAAAGATTACAGCCTAGGAAACCCTGGGCCAGTTCTGCTCTGCCACATGGGATCGCTACGAATCTAACGCCAGCTGATGGCACCTAACCACAACAGCAAAGACCTTTGAATTATCTTTCCGTTTCCTTTTCTTTTCAAATGTTAATCTACTCCCTTATTTCCTCACTGAACCAATATTAACTGAATGTCACTTATGATCATACTTCTTGCTATACCCCAAAATTAGTATTTCATCACTACACTAAGCTTCCATTAGTATATGTTTATGCTATCAGTAATCTGTCACCTTGATTGCTCCTGGATTTGGGTTTTTGCTTCCTGCTTTCTAGTAGATGAAAGATAGATTTAAAGGGTTGCCTCCTGAGAGAAGAAGGTATACAGTCTCATGCATGGTGACTCATACTTTGTACAAGAGATTTTTGGTGAACTGCCAAATTGTTGATGAAATCGTGTCCTATGTCAGAAACTAGTGGAAACCAGCAGGTTTTGAGAACATGCTTTATAAACCATAAAATGTTGCAAAAGTGCGAGCTTTGGTGATTCAGCCGGATTTCCCAATACCTGGACAGAGGCAGAAGGGCAGAAAGGGGCATCCCTATGACCGACTGGGAGCTGAGGCACAGGCCCTTTTCAGGGAAAACCTTCAAGGATGTGCTCACTGCTAATTAAATTTCTGAGCAGTCCTCACTGACTCTCCTAGGCATCTTGGCCTTTAAAACTCAAATACTCTTTTATAATCTCTTGTCATGATGAACTGGTGTTTCCTTGGGGCAGTTCAAGTTCTTCTCAGTGAAGACCGGGGAGCTGCCAACTCTAATGAGGAAATTTCAGGTTCTCACAATTTCAAAAAGATGTCGGACTTTAATGTCTCAAGCCATTGATTTCAGAGTCTTCCAAGTTGGCTCAGTCTCTAAAAGGGAAGTGTAGATCAGATCAGCATGAATTTCTTCTTCTGGATTGTCGGTGATCTCCTGGGGAGGCTGCAAGCAGGAATATGGTTTGTTAAGCAGCACACTTTCTCCTTAGGAAGCAACAATAAAGGAAGAGGCCAACATTCATACTATCTGTTTAAGCAAGCATTACAAAGATATGCTCCTTGTATTTACTACATGAACATGACTGTTTGTCCTGCTAGGAGAGCAAAATCATTGAAATGCAAAGACCCGACTGATCAAGAGTAATGCTGGTCATTTGCAAGCATGTTGCTGTGTAAAAACCAAAACCAAAAAGCCAAACCAGACTGTCGAGTGGATTCTGTCTCACGGCAACCCCACGTGTGTCAGAGTAGCACTGTACTCCATAGAGTTTTCAAGGCTGTCACCTTTTGGAAGTAGTACCAGGCCTTTCTTCCAAGGCACCTCTGGGTGAATTCAAGCGTTTAATCATTTGCTTCTCCCAGGGACTCGTATATTGCAATGTAAACATGCATAATTAAGAATCCAAGAAAGTGTAACAGTTTACAGAGCACTTTTACATTCATTTATCATCAAATCTTTGTACAGTGCTCTGTGCAAAAGAGAAATACTTTTAAAAATGGAAATGTAAGTACCAGAAGGAAGGCATCCTTCTATGTTCTAAAGCTATATTGACCAATGTCAGGATCTCCTGTGGTGGTGCCATTTTACTTCTTTTTCTAATCTGATAATCTGATGCAGCCTCCAGTCTGTCTTCCATGATTGTTACAAGGATGGATCAAACGTCTCCAGCAAAACCAAAACCAGTTCCTATCGAGTCCATTCCAACTCATGATGACCCCATGCGTGTCAGAGTAGAACTGTGCTCCACAGGGTTTTCAAGGCTGTGACCTTTGAGAAGCAGATTGCCAGGCCTTTCTTCCAAGGTGCATCTGGGTGAGTTCGAACTGCCAACCTTTCGGTCAGTAGTCGAGTGCTTGACCCTTTGCACCCCTTTGCACCACTCATACTGTTAAATGCTTAGGACATACCATGCTCATAAGACATAGAAATTAATAAAAAGTTTTCTACATGCTCACTGGCTGGCCCCTTCCTACTGCTCACTGCACATCTGCTCACTCATCTGCTTTCCTCCATTCACAACTCCTTTGGTTTTGCATCTTACATCATCCATTTTGTTGTTGTTATGATTCCATTTAGTAACCCAACTTTAAACATTTGCCTTGCTAGGAATGCTGTCAAATCATCATTGGATGCTGTGCCTGGTATTCATACTTCACAACCCTAGATAAGCAACATGGTGTCCCTAGGATCAAGCCTTATCTCCCACTTCATCTGGGGAGGGTGATCAAATATTAAATAGATACCCGGAGTAAACGTGTCTGTCACAAAGTAAAACAAAAAACCAGTTGCCATCCAGTCAACTCTGACTCATGATGACCCCATGTGTGTCAGAGTAGAACTGTGCTTCATAGGGTTTTCAGTGGCTGATTATTTACAGTAGACCAACCACTAGGCCTTTCTTCTGAGGTGCCTATAGGTAGACTCGAACTTCCAACCTTTAGGTTAGTAGCTGAGCACATTAACCTTTTGCACCATGCAGGAGCTCCATCATGAAATAGGAGCTCAGTCAGTCCTTTCCACTCCTCACCCTTTGCCTTATCTTCTTCCACTACTTTATATCAGGTTTTGACTAATTTTTATCTCTTTGTTACTGGACACTGTGCTTAAGTATGGTGACACAGAGATCAAAGTCTCTGTTTTCAAGAAATGTCCAATCTAGTTTGAGAGACCAAACAAACCAAAACCAAAACCCATTGTCACTGAGTCGATTCCTACTCATAGCAACCCTATAGGACAGAGTAGAACTGCCCCATAGGGTTTCCAAGGAGTGGCTGGTGGATTTGAACTGCCCACCTTTTGGTTAGCAGCCAAGCTCTCAACCACTGCGCCACCAGGGAACCAATCGGAGAGATAGGCATGTATAAACTGACAACACAGGGGGACTACTAGAATAGAGAAGTGCCCAAGGAGCACAGGGACAGGACACGTGGCCCCACAGAGTGGGAGATAAAGGGAGTGACAGGTGGGGAAGACTTCTTAGAGACGTCACTTGACCTGCGTCTTGAAGGGTAAGAATTTGCTTTCTGCATGGACAAGTGGCGAAGGACATTCCAAGCAGTGGAACCACCACAAGAAAAAGGTGTGTTAGTGGAACTGCAAGGAGCTCCATGGGACTGGGCAGAGATTTGGCCACTGCATGGGGAAGAATGCCCGGAAATCTAAACCTATTTCACTGCCCAGTGTCTTTTCAAACACAAATGCTTTTCTTTAAAGGCCTCTAGCCGTTGCCATGAAGTCTACTCCAAATCATGGCAACCTCATGTATTACAGAGTAGAACTGCTCCATAGAGTTTCCTTGGCTGAAATCTTTATGGAAGTAGATTGCCAGGCTTTTCTTCTGCAGCACTGCTGGTGGGTTCCAATTGCCAACCTTTAGGCTAGTAGTCTAGTGCAAACCATTTGTACCACCCAGGGACCTTAAAAGCCCCTTAGAGAGATTTAATCTTGGTCAGCTGACTCATGAACCATCTTTTAAAGGCCCACACCATAGGTGCTGTGGCATGTTGGAGCTCTTGACATCAAGGAGCTTGCTTCTACTTAGGAAATGATACTAATCATTTGCAAAACAATGAACAATATAGCCATACAAAAGTAAGTATGAAATTGTCTGGCATCTAACTACCTTCTCTAGAAATCCAGAATGATGACTTCAACGGTAGAGAACAATTTACTGGAGGAATTAGAATGTGGAATGAAAATGTTGGCTGTGTAGGATTTGACTGGAGGGAGGTGTTGTTGATGTTAGTTGTCACCAAGTCAATTCTGACTCATAGTGACCCCATGTGTACAAAGTAAAACTGCTCCATAGGATTTTCAAGGCTGTGACCTTCCGGAAGCAGATTGCCACGCCTGTCTTCTGAGGTGCCTCTGGGTGGGTTTGAACTGCCAACCTTTCGCTAGTAGTCAAGTGCTTAACCCTTTGTGCCAAGCAGAGACTCCCTAGAGGGAAGCAGAGAGAGGAAAAAGTTAAAAGTAAAAGCACAGAAGTAGGAATGAGCACACTGTATTATCAAAGGTACTGAAATGAAGCAGAATAATATACATCCATTCATTCCACTAACTGTATTGAAGGAGTGGGGCGAAAATGGTGTACAAAACTGGAAACATGGTCCTGCTCTAATCCAGCCATCCATCCATCCATCGATCCATCCATCCATCCATCCATCCAATAAATAGTTGTTGAGTGCCTAGTCTGTGCCAAGCATTGGAATGGCAACTGAGGATATAATGGTGGTACTAAATCAAAGCTCTAGTGCTACAAAGGAACACAGGTCTAGAGTAACCTAATCCTGACCCCTTGCTGTACACTAAAGTCTGTTGTAGACACTGATCTCTCCCAATATCCAGTTCTGGCTCTTCGCTGTCTGCCCAACTCGTATGTCATTTGTGATGTGGAACTGACTCTGTAGCTGAGAAATTTTATCTGAGAAATTGTTGCAAAAACTAAAGTATGTGGCAGTGAAAACCTCGATTAGAACAGTGGTAACTACATTGGACAAGGAACATTGCAAAGCAAAGAAATCACCTAAATTAGATCATTGATAAGATACTGGGGTTGATAGAGATCCCTAATAAATGAGATGCCTGCAGGTTTTCCCAACTGGCTAATAGGAAGCATGTTAATACAAAAGTCAAACAGGAAAGTCAAGAGAAAAAGCTAAATGTGTTGGTGAAATCACTATATCATAGAAGCTAAATCAAGTGTCTCAACAGCAAGTACACTGCAGACTTACGGACAATCCATCCTAGTACAAAATTGGGAAAAGATCATTTGTGTGCTTTTGTTCCCTGTTTTAGAGATTGATTCTGTTATGTTTGGGCTCCAAGACTCAGTGGTGGCATGAAGATTATTTCTCCTGTGTATCATGAAGATAACTGAGCCCTGTTATTTTTGAAAATAAAAAAATGCCCTAAATAAATGTCAAACTCAAGGCAGACTGAAAGTACTGGAGGCTTCTGTAGGATTGCATAAACATGATCACAGTGGGAAGTTGCCAAAGGCTGAGATACCCACAGCTGGAACGGGCTGTAAGGTGAGGCTCAGCTGATCTCCGTGAACATCTGGGTAGCAGGGCTTGACACACCATTTTACCCCTCATCATGTGCCTGCCTTTGACGTTCTGGTAAGGGGCTAATTTCACACACATACAAAGTGAATGAGACGAACAGGAAGAGACGGAGAGAGAGGGAGAGAGTGGTAGATGTCTACATACTCGAATAGGTAAAGGACAGCGTATTCCATGATATTCAGGTATTTTGCAGGATTTTAAAAGTGTTTCACCAGATGTGTGAGCTTGTAGGAAATCATTGCCTGATATTGTGTTAGTAAATTTTCAGAATTCCCAAAGGCTGAAGGAGATTACCTACTTTCAGTGCTTTGTGTGTGTGTATATAAGTGTGTGTGCTGAAAATATGCACAAGAAAACATTCACCGATTCAACAATTTCTACATGTATAATTCAGTGACATTGGTTACATTCTTCATGTCGTGCAACCATTATCACTATCCTTTTCCAGATTATTCTAAGTGATTGTATGTTTTTTACTTGCCATTTGATGCTCATGCCCCAGCTGGTTTCAACATTACTGATAAGTGCCTCCTGAAGCCCCGAGGATGCAGCTTTTGTATAAACTTCAACTAGGGCATGTGGTTATCCGGAGACATCAATCTGGTCATTTTCTGCAAAGTTGAGTAAGTGGAAATAATTAATGGGCTGGTTTATTGACATGCATTGAGATATTCTTCTCTTTGTGGTTTTAATTCCCAGCTTCAGTAAAGTAGTTTGAGATTTTATCTGAAGCACTAGTAATTACATGGGTCAAGAAAAATTGCCGCTCAAATGCAGTCTGATAATGTGTCACACCATTATTAGGCTAAATCGTAAACCTGAGACGCACACACAAGGGCTTAACACCTACGTAAGCCTCACTGGTTTCTGTCTTCCTGTGGGTTCCCAAGAATAAGTCATCCTAATTCACTGGCCTTAATTCTGAGAAAGCAAAATATTGAAGAGAAAATTATGATGGTAGCTTAGTTGAGCTCAATTCTGTGCTGGGTCTGAGGATGAGAGCAGAATGAACACGTGGGAGCTAGACCTGGGTTCAGATCACCATGTACTAGCTGCATGTCCTTGGTTAAGTTTCTCAACTGTCTGAACTGGAGTTTCTCATCTACAAAATGGAGCACCAAGATAATAATACCCATCTTGGGTGGCTCTACTTAGTATGAATAATTTGATGTAAAGCTACCCTCTTTTCAGTCTACCACCAATGGCACAATCTGTTAGTCATTCGATAAATGGAAATGGTTGCTATTTTTGTCATTTTAATTATCATTTGATGCACACAAATATCCAGGGAAGCATATCTGGTTATAATCTTAATTTTACAAATGGAGAAGCTGAAGCCCAAGAGAAAACATGTTTGACTCAAATTCAGGGCACCAGGATAGGAAGGAAGAATAGCACAAGAGTTAAGAGCAAGGGATCTGGAAACAGACAGTGTGCATTTTGAATCCTGATTTCACCACTTGCCAGTTTTGTGACCTTGGGCAAGTCACTTAATGTTTCTGTGCCCTCAATTCCTATAGGAACCTGAAGAACCAGGATAAACACGTGGTCTATCTCCTAGACGATTAAATGTGCTATCGCACAGAAAGTACTTAAGACAGTGCTCAACACATGGTAAGCTCTCGATAAATGTACGTATTGGAAAAACCAGACCTGAACCCGGGTTTACTGGTCCTAAATGCCATGCCATTTCCATTGCACTGCACTGCCTTCCCCAGAGTCAGCTTTGGAGCTTCTCTGAGTGTGCTTTCTAACTAGGCACCAAGATGGTCAGAGTAACATTTCCCTTTGAGTGTTTCTTTTTTTTCTTTTTTCAATTTTATTGTGCTTTAGGTGAAAGTTTACAGAGCAAATTAGTTTCTCATTCAAAAATGCATACACAAATTGTTTCATGACATTGGCTGCAATCCCCACAATGTATCAACACTCTCCCCTTTCCACCCCGGGTTCCCCGTTTCCATTTGTCCAGTTTTCCTGTCCCTTCCTGCCTTCTTGTCTTTGCTTTTGGGCAAGTGTTGCTCATTTGATCTCCTATACTCGATTGATCTAAGAAGCACGTTCCTCACATGTGTTATTGTTTACTTTATAGGCCTGTCTAATCTTTGGCTGAAAGGTGAACTGCAGGAGTGGCTTCAGTGCTGAGTTAGAAGGGTGTCCTCAGAGTGCTTTTTGAGGAAAGGGGCAGGCACCATCCACCCTGTGAATTATGATTCCAGTACCCAACTACTTGAAGACAGGAGGATGAACCAGATAATCCCTAACGCTCCTGTTCCCTCAGAATGCTGCAGTGGTGTAGTGTTCATAGGATCACTTATCCAACAGGGTAAATTGGATGTGGAAAGTGAGATGTATTTAATGGTCTCATCTTGGTTAAAACCCTGTTGCTGTCCAATTGATTCCGATTCATAGCAACTCTATAGGACAGAGTAAAACTGCCCCACAGGGTTTCCAAGGAGCTGCTGGTGGATTTGAACTGCCAACATTTTGGTTAGCAGCTGACCTCTTCACCACTGTGCCACCAGGGCTCCTCCACTGTGGTAGCAGGGGAAAATGACTGGCTTTTTGATTAGGAAGCCAGATCTTATAATTTACCATAGATGTTACTATACTCAAAACCGTATGGTGCTGACACAGGAATATACAAATAGGTGGGACAATTTAGTAAAACCGTAAGCAAATCTAGTCTATGTGGAAATTTAATATGTGATAAAAATAGCATTCAATTTGGTGGGGAAAGATGATATGTTTAATAAATAATGCTGGCAAAATTCACTGTCTGGGAAAAATCTTAGTCCTTGTATTGTAGCAAATACGAATATTATTGTCAGATTTAAAAGATAAAATTGTAAAAACTATAACAAGAAAATTTTTTTTTAACATTTAGGAGAATATTTATATAACCTTGTGGTTGGTGATAACATCTTAAATAAGACAGAAAACCCAGAAACCTTATAAAGAAAAAGATCAATAAATTCTACTATATAAAAATTAAAAAGCGTTATATCTCAAAATACCAAAAACAAGAATAAAAGCTAAATAATAGGCTAGGAGAAAATACTTATAGCACATGACAAAGCGTTAACATCCCTACAATTCAAAGAATAGCTAAATTGATATTTAAAAAAAAAAAAACAGAGAAAATGTGAATGCCGTCAGAAGAGAAATCTGAATAGCCAGTGAGCGTTTAGGAAGATACTTGCCCTCAGCAGCAAATTAAAACAATGAGAAAGCACTTTCCTGTTAGATTGGAAGGAAGGAAGCAAGGAAAGAAGAAAGATAGCACAGTGGTTAAGTGCTAGGATACTAACCGAAAGGTCCGTGGGAGAAAGATGTGGCAGTCAGCTTCTGTAAAGATTACAGCCTGGGAAACTGTATGGGACAGTTCCACCCTGTCATTTAGGGTTGCTATGAGTTGAAATCACCTCTGTGGCAACAGGTTTTGTTTTGTTTTTTTTTTTACTATGGGGATTGTAGGAAAATGGACACATCTTATATAGTTGATGAAAGTGTTAATTTTCATAGATACTGCCAGTATCTTTTAAAGTAAACTGGCAGTGTCTACTAAAATAAAGCATGCATATAACCTTGACTCAAAAATGCTACCTTTAGGAATCACTGAACAACACTTAAGCATTAGGTAGGTGAAGGTATGTGCTTAAGGATGTTTATTGCAGCACTGATTTTAATGGTAAAATAAAGTGGAAACAACCTTAACCAAAAACTCACTGCCGTCGAGTTGATTCCAACACATCGTGACCCTGTAGGACAGAGCAGAACTACCGTATAGGATTTCCAAGGGTATAATCTTTACGGAAGCAGACTGCCATATCTTTCTCCCAGGGAGCGGTTGGTGGGTTCAAACCATCAACCTTTGGGTTAGCAGCTGAGCACTTAACCACTATGCCACCAGGGCTCCTTGGAAACAACCTTACTGCCTTTCATTTAGGTAATGGTTGAAAAAAATGGAAGCACATTTAAACTATGGATGTTCTGTAGCCTTACATCTGAATGAGTAGCTCTATTAAATGTTGACATGCAGGGACATCCATGGCATATTGTTGTTACTTGAAACAAAAAGTATTTTTATGGGAAGAACGTCTCTAAATATGTCTGTATGTGTTTGTGTCTGTTTGTATGACCTTAGTGAAAGACGCTGAATGATGCCTAATAAACTGTTCACAGTGATTACCTCAGGGATATCACTAGAAGGAAGGAGAGACAGATGGTTGACCAAACCAGTTGCCGTCCAGTCAGTTCCAACTCATGATGAGCCCACGTGTGTGAGAGTAGAACTGAGTTCCATAGGGTTTTCAGTGGCTGATTTTTCAGAAGTAGACCATCAGGCCTTTCTTCCAAGGTGCCTCTAGGTGGCCTCAAACCTCCAATCTTCCGGTTAGCAGTTGAGCACATTGACTGTTTGCACCACCCAGGGACTCCAAGAGATTATAACCTCTTGCCTTACATACATGTACATTGTTTGACAGATTACCACACATGCATTACTTTGTATATTTGTTTATAAAGAAAGAAATTGATCCAAAATTCTAGTTCCTATACTTTCTGGAAATGTGACCTTGGGAAAGTCACTGAACTTCTTTGTGTCTTTTTTTTTCTCATTTATAAAATAATGACAATATTATCTCACAGAATTGCGGGGAGGATTAAGCAAGATAAGATATGTCAACTTCCCGGCACAGAGCTTATTATATGGTGGTAATCAGCAAGTGGACACCCCTCCGTCTTCATTTCTCTTCCCCCTCAGCTGATGTGCTTTCAGGGATACAAGTCAGTCACCACACTGGAACAAAGCACAAACAGGAGGATGAATCTGCTGTACAAACAAAGAATCTGGCAGCTTCCAAAAGCCAAGTTAAAATAGTTTTTCATTGGAGTTAAAATCGTCTTGCGTGATTCATATCACTGCTCATTTGAGAGTTATGGATGCAAGAAATAATTGCACATGATCATTAAAAGTATCAAATTAAGTGGCCAGTCCTGTAACCTAGACTGAAACCAGGCTGAGTTGTGAGGGCATCTGAAAGCTGCCTCCCTCCCACTCCCGCCTGAATTCTTCCCTCTCTTTTATCTCTGTCCCTGGAATGCTGTAGTGCTGAAACCACAGCACTGTTGGCCAGGCTGGTCCACAGCATCCCCTCACTAACTCTGTCTCCAGCTTTCATTGAATACTTACTATTAGACTAACATTCTGATAGAGCTTTGATAAACATGCTCTCGAACTTAATTGTCCCAACGACTCTATGAAATAGCTGTCATCCCCATTTTACAAGTAAATAGACTAAGGCCACAGAAGTGTAGCCACCTGCTCAAGATTCTGTGGTAAGGATGTGGTAAGTCATGATCTTTCCTCTATACGGTAATAAATCACTCTCTAAGTTGGAGAAGTCAGAAGAGCCAGAGGCTGAAATTCTCCCAGCAAAATAGTAACTCAAATTCTGTGATAATTCATCTCAATTGCTAGCACAAACATGTCTTCCTGTGTGGGAATTTTTTTTTTTTAATCTTCAGTCTTTTAACTAGTTACAAGACTTTTATGTCTCGCAACCTCAATTCGTACTTTTAGACTAAAGTCAAATATCCCCTCTAGTAGGAAGGCTTACCCTAGCACTTGAGAAACGGATACAGGTCAGTTCGCTTCCTTCTCAGCCTTTAAGATTTAATATGCACACATCTTTATTATAACACCTAACATGTTTTACTATTCAAGCTATTCTCATTATTTGCAGCACTTGTATTCTATAAAGTCACTGCAAACACTGAATTAGCGAGTATGCAACCACTGATCCTAGAGGAAGTGCAGGGTTAGATTTCCATGAGCATTTGGTCACAACGTTTTTGTCACCTGACCAACACATGATCTTCTTTTACATGTGTTTTATTGAATATATATATTGTTGATTCATTAACATTAAACTCATGGCCAAAAGCCCTGTAACTCATGCCTGAATGAAGTTTTTATAACACATGTATTTTCTAAGGCACACCACAGCCTCCTTGTTCTTAGGAACACCAGACAGCACTTCAGCACTAAGCTTGGGGGCCGTTTTAAGCAGCTAAATCACCAAGGAACAGCACAATGAGAAAAACGTGGCGCTGAATAGACCGTGTAAAGGATACATGTTTACAGTGTGAGAGCTGAAACAAGAAGACAGTGTCACCTTCTTCAGCCTCAGCTGGAAATGTGCATGTCATTAGGTGACTCAAATTTGTCTCTACTTTGTGCATGTTTCCAAATGACTGCAAAGGGACCAGAATATTAAGTTTGGGGTTACAAGTGCATTTTAGCAAGTAGACAAATCTGTAAATATGAATCCGCGAATAGTGAGGATCAAGTAACTATTTCTTATCTCGTGTATGGGGACATTTGATTTATCTTTCTATCCCTAGCTCATTGGAGATACTCCATTCATTTTTTAGATGAATGCACAAATTAATGATTATATGTGAAACAGAATATATGCAACCTCTCAGAGGTCCCCAAGTGAGAGAATGGGAAGCCCTAGTTAGAGGTCCTGCAATGAGTCAGAGCCCTGGCAATGGAAGAAAAATCCAGCAGCAAAGAGGTTAGTTTTAAAGGCTAACTCCCCCTCTGAAATAAATCTGAAATTAGAAAGGGGCCAAAATCCTGCAGCAGTGGGTATTTTAAACATATTCATTAATAATGGCTCAAAGTGGAGATTTATTACAGTTGAGAATAGGGAAAAGGACAGTAAATCAGCATTGGTAAGACAAAGAGCAAAGGAAGGGTATGAGTTCTTATTTAAAATGTATTCATATGCTTTATAACCTCAAAGTAGAGAATGCTATATTGAAGTCGAAGGCTTTATTTTGTAGGATTGAATTCACTGAAGGTATGTTTTATTCCAGTATTCATTTTGCCAACTTTTCTTTGCTTCCTTTGGCCAAAAAGTTGGGGACTTAGTTTATTGTTTGAAAGCAAGAAAAGATTGCCTTAACAGAGTCTCTTCATGAAAATATTGCTTGCTTCAAATTATGACTTGTAAAGCACTGGTTGGATCTTAGGAAAATGCTATTTTATTGGCACGTATGTTGAAGATAATAGGTTTTAAAAAAACGTTCAATTAGTTCTGCCTTTGAGATAGAATTTAAACACACCCAAAGCAATAGGATTAAATCTGTGTCCCCAACTGTTGCTTGGGAACCCATTCTTTTCTCATTCAAACTACTCCAAGGATAATCATGCTCACTCTTGGCTGTATTCCAGCCAAAGCAGGTTTATCAATTTTATTCATAAATGAGACCCTGGTACTCCCTTGTCTAAAACCCTCAGATGCTTCCCATTACACTTGGAGTAAATGCAAACTCCTTACAGTGATATGAAGAGCCCAGTATCATCTGACACTGGTCTACCGGGCCAATCTCATCTCACTTTTATCCTCACCTGGTCCATCATGCCCAAGTCATCTGGTTCCTTTCAGTTCCTTCAAAACCTCAAGCTCTTCTCTGCTCAAGACCTGCTCTTCTCCTCTGGCTTGGACACTCCTTCCCCTGCCACTCTTCAGGAGCAACTCGTCTCTATTCTTGCAGACTCTACTAGATGTTACTTCCTCCAAGAGACCACCCCTAACCATTCTACCAAGGTTATCTCATCCATCCATGCTTTATTCTATTGCTCAGCACCATCTTAATTTTCTCTGAGGCATGCTTATCAGAAGTTCTAATTACCTATATAAACTTATCTCCCATATTCCCTACTAGTTTGCAAGATCTGAGAGAGCAGAAACTATGGGTGTTTTATTCATCTCTGCCTACCCAGAATTGAAGACAGTGCCTGGCGCATAGCAGATAGGTAGATAACTGTCATTGAGTTGACTCCGACTCATGGTGACTTTATGTGCAACAGAACAAAACGTTGACTGGGCCTTCATCAACCTCATGATCATCAGCATGTTGAAGTCCATAGTTGTGGCTACTGTGCCAATGCATCTCACTGAGGGTATCTCTGGCTCTCACTGACACTACTTCACCAAGCATTGTGTCCTCCTCTAGCAATAAATCCCTCCCGATAATGTGACCAAAGCCAGCAAGTCAGACAACATTCTGTTGTGCTCCATAAGGTTTTAATTGGCTAATTCTCAGAATTAGATCACCAGGGCCAGGTGCACTTTGGTTCTCAAAGTCACATCTTTGCTTTTTAACACTTTAAAGAAGTCTTTTGCAGCAGATTTGCCCGATGCAATACTTCGTTTGATTTCTTGACTTCTGCTTCCATGGGTGTTGATTGTGGATCCAAGTAAAATGACATCCTTGATAACTTCAGTATTTACTCCATTTATCAGGATGTTGCTTATTGGTCCAGTTGTGAGGATTTTTGTTTTCTTTATGTTGAGGTGTAATCCACACCGTAAGCTGTAGTCTTTGATCTTCATCAGTAAGTGCTTCAAGTCCTCTTCACTTTCAGCAAGCAAGGTTGTATCATCTGCATATAGCAGGTTGTTAATCAGTCTTCCTCCAATCCTGATGCCGCGTTCTTCTTCATATAGTCCAGCTTCTCGGATTATTTGCTCAGCATACAGATTGAATAAGTATGGTGAAAGGATACAACCCTGACACACATTTTTCCTGATTTTAAACCACGCAGTATCCCTTTGTTCTGTTCAAATGACTGCCTCTTGGTGTACATACAGGTTCCACACGAGCACAGTTAAGTGTTCCAGAATTCCCCTTGTTTGAAATGTTATCCGTAATTTGTCACAAAACCACACAGCTGAATGCCTCTGCATAGTCAGTAAAACACAGGTAAACATCTTTCTGGTATTTCTGCTGTCAGCCACGATCCATCTGACATCAGCAATGATAGCTCTCATTCCACGTCCTCTTCAGAATCCAGCTTGAATTCCGGCAGTTCCCTGTTGGTGTACTGCTGCAACCATTTTTGAATTATTTTCATCAAAATTCTACTTGCATGTAGTATTAATGATATTATTTAATAATTTCTACTTTCTGTTGGATCACCTTTCTTTGGAATGGGCACGTATATGTCACTTTGAAGACTAAAGTGTGCCTGACCCAAGCCACGGTCTTTTCAATTGCCTCATATGCATGTGAAAGCTAGACAATGAATAAAGAAGGCCAAAGAAGAACTGATGCATTTGAATTATAGTGTTGGCAAAGAATATTGAATATACCATGGACTGTCAGAAGAATGAACAAATCTGTCTTGGAAGAAGTACAGCCAGAATGTTCCTTAGAAGCCAAGATGGTGAGACTTCCTCTCACATACTTTGGACATGTTAACAGGAGGGACGAGTCCCTGGAGAAGGACATCATGCTTGGTAGAGTGTCGGTGAAAAAGAGGAAGACCCTCAGTGAGATGGGTTGACACAGTAGCTGCAACAATGGGTTCAAACATAGCAACAGTTGTGAGGATGGTGCAGACCAGGCAGCATTTCCTTCTGTTGTTTATAGAGTTGCTATGAGTTGGAACTGACTTGATGGCACCTACTATAACATAAAATACTAGATCACCAGGCCTTCCTAGTCTTAGTCTGGAAGCTCTGCTGAAACTTGTCCAACATCGGAGACCATGCTAGTATTTGAAATACCAGTGGCATAGCTTCCGACATGCAATATGCAAGCCACCACAGTACAGCAAATTGACAGACGGGTGCTGGTGGCACATTGTAAGTCCTTGGTAAATATTTCTGCATGAATTCTCAGTGCCATGCCTAATTCCTAGTACATAATAGGCCATCGGTAAATGCTTCTGAATTATGTTTATCATGTTACCATATGATTTAGCTAATTCACATAAACTGTATAAGTTGATTCCAAGTACCCATCTCCCTAACCATGACAGCATCATCTCTGCAAATTCTTCTGGGTCAGGACAAGTGAAGAAGGCAGATGCCTAAAAGTACAGCCTGATACTGGAGCGTCTTCTCTAGGATAAAAATGTCAAGGAAAATCTTACCACTCAATATTAGAGATATTGACTCTTCCAGTTCCTTCCTCTTCTGACCTATTTCTTGCTTTGGTGAGAGCTTTGTTGGTTTTGTCCATGGGTTGCCAACGTGTGTTAATAAGCTGAACTTGAACTTTTTTGTTTCATCATTTTTAAACAAGCAGATGATACGTTTTACTTTGGGTTTGCCAAGGCTCACATTGTAAGCTGTTGAATTCACAGAGTCACTGACTGTCTTTCATAACTCACTGGACCCAGAGCCAAGAGACCATTTGGGATTTGTAGTTTATGGTAAGATGGCAGAATTGCCATGGGGAAATGTTTTGGCAAGGTAACACATAGCTGTGATGTAGCAGTTAAGTTCCGTTGTTTAGGCTCTGTGAAATTAATTTGCAAAAATATGCAGGTCTGTTGTCTGTTCTAGTTTATATGTAAATTTGAAAATTGTGTGAAAAGGATGCCAGGGATGATGGAACTCAAATATTTTCAGACCGGTTCTCCATTAATTAGTTAGAGTGATTCCCACTCAATTTTGCTTTATTACATTTCCTTTTTTTTTTTTTTTTTCCTTTCCTCAAGAATAAGTTGCATCGGTCAAGTTAGAAAAAGCCACAGCATTAGCTAATAAACCATAGTAACCAATATTTTTAAAAATGGGAGTTTAAAAAGTGATTTATAGGCTGAGACAGCCATGGAAGCAAATGTATGGTTTGAGAAAAAAGAATTCATCAATGAGACTCTAAATTTGGAAAAAGCAGCAGTGCCATAGCATTCTAGAACCCTACCTCTCCTCCCATAGGTGACAAAGAGTGTCTGTAAACCTGAGGATTGACAATATGGAGGGTAGTTAAGTATCAGAACAAAGGGGAGAACTGAGAGCTCTGGACAAACCTAGAAAGAGTTTCATACTCTGAATCTTGAAGCCTTTGTCTATATATCCAACTCTGCTCTGCAGGTAAAGGCAGTCTTCTCACTCCCATGGCCCAGTAAGTGTAGCTGCTCCAAAGCCTCCTGTATTCAGTCTTCCTTCTAAAGCATTTCCCTGGGGAGGTTGGTGGTTCCGTGGTAGAATTCTTGCCTTCCATGTGGGAGACCTGGGTTCAGTTTCCAACCAGTGTACCTCATCACAGCCACCTGTGTGTCAGTGGAGGTTTGTGTGTTCCTAGGATGCTGAACAAGTTTCAGCAGAGCTTCCAGAGTAAGACAGACTAGGAACAACGGCCTGGCGATCTGCTTCCAAAAATTAGCCAGTGAAAACCCTATAGATCACAATGGTCTGATCCATAACCAGTCATGGAGATGGCGCAGGACTGGGCAGCATTCCGCTGAGCATGGGGTCCCCATGAGTCAGGGACCAACTTGAGGACATCTAACAACATCAACAACAGGTCCTAGATTACACTGCATTTGCAGACCTGTTCTTGGTCCATTTGGCACCTCACATCCCTGGACTCTCTCCAACACATTAATTATTGCCCCAATAATTGACACCATTCTAACTTGTACTGACCTCTTCTTTTATCTGGACTAAATCTTGTCCAGTCCAATTGGCCCCAGGACACTGTCCTAGAGCAGTTCCCTCAGGGACAGTCGTCCCCATCAGGTCTTCTCAGGGCCCAGCAAAGGAGACCCAAACACATCCTCTCTTGCCTGAACTGGAGCCGTTTTTCCACCCCAGACCATTCTGCTGACTTCACCACATAGCTGTATGACTCTTTTAAAATCCTAGCTTATTTGAGAGCCCTGGTGGCGCAGTAGTTAAGAGCTCAACTGCTAACCAGAGGGTCATCAGTTCTAATCCACCAGCCATTCCTTGGAAACTCTATGGGGCAGTTCTACTCTGTCCTATAGGGTCGCTATGAGTCTGAATCGACTTGATGGCAAAACATTTGGGGTTTTTATTTTTTTGGTTTAGCTTTATTTGGGATAGTTGATTTCCAGAGCCATTTGGTTTAAACCTTTGCCCTTGAAATTCATTTGGACTGGAAAAGACATGCTAATGCTACTTTTGATTTACCAAAATAGAAGCAGCAGCAAAAGTCTCTCAGTGACCATGGTAGCAATTAACCCAAACTCTCTGGCTGCTGTAATCTGCTCAGGTGTGCAGCCTGCTTGGGAATCTTCCGACCTGAGTTCTGCTCCTTACTCTGCCTCCACCTGGCTGTGGGACCTTGGACTGATCGATTTGCCTTTCTGGGTTTAGGCCCTAATTCCATGTATGCATTTAGAATGGATAATCTGTAAGGTGGCTTCTGCCTCTGAAAGGCTATTCATTTATGGCTGAAATATAATTAGCAATCCAGTGAATAAACTTAGATAGAAATGCCTTTAGGAGTAGAGCTAATGAGGGACACAGCTGAGCAAGGGTGAGTGTTTCTCAATTGTTCCTCAACTGGCTGAGCAGGTGGTTAGAACCAGACACACAGGCCTTGATCGTGAAGTGGGGATATAAAACCCCAAAACTGTTTGTCATAAAGAATCCCATGCCCAATAAAAGCAAAGGCAGATGTTCACATAAAGTTTTTGCTGTTTGTGTTTTTGTGGGGAGACTTTTTGGTATGAAGTTTATTGGAAAGGCACAGCACCATTTGCCTGCCCATATTGCCGTATAACGGCAGTCTTGCAGTCCGTTTATGGGGTTGGAATTATTTTTGTTAATGATTTTCATGGGAGTATATGAAACGCAATGTGTACCAGCTGTAACTACGTTTACCACACAGCTGCCTTCCAGAGAAGGCTCCCCCAGACATCACAGATGTCCTGATTGTCAGAGGCTACTGACTCAGAGTTTTAAAGATAAAAGGGCTCCATTGGTTTCCTAAGGAGCCCTGGTGGCACAGTGGTTTAAGAGCTCAGCTGCTAACCAGAAGATCAGCAGTTCAAATCCACCAGCTGCTCCTTGGGGCAGTTCTACTATGTCCCGTAGGGTCACTGTGAGTCGGAATCGACCCAACAGCAGTGGGTTTTCCCTTGCCTCAGTTTTCTCCAGCTGTGATATAAGGAGACAAAGGCTGCTGTAAATTAAAGGCCATTACATTTACAACGAGTTTCTGAGAGGACAGGTACATTGATGAAGTTGTGACTTAATTGTTAGGCTCATCTTCTCCAGGAATCACTCCTCAGCTCCCAATTGCCCTACTGAGGGCTGGGGGCCCAACATCTATAGTCCCGTAATATATTTGACTTAATCTGTTACTAGTGTGGTAATGGTGCTTACGTTTCTTCACAACGCATTATTGTATCGTCAGGCCCTAACCCACAGTTGGACAGACAGTAGAATCTCACTATACATGTCATGGATGGATAGGTGAATGAATGGCTATGTTGTCTCAGAATGAGTACGTGAATATGAGGGACACATGGATCCAGGGCCTCGTTGGAAATACCAAGAGAGGCAGGAAAAGGCTGAAGATCTAATCTCTGATCTTCACTGACAAAAAATTAGTATGCTGACTCTCTTCCACCCTGTTTAAAAGACAAAATAGGACTAGAAATTGACATAGAGATTTATTCAAATAGTTGTCTTGATTTGACACTGAAAGCGACTAGAGGATTCTCCTTTGGATATTTGCTCTCAGCACTAAATGTCATTCTTTCTGCCCATCAAATGAACACGTCCTTCAGCTGCTGGTACATTAGGTGAATAATACAGTGGTAGACTAAACAAGGACAAAGTTAAGTTGCCAAACTCCTGTCTGGCATTGATTGGGGGCTATAAAAATACTTCACTCTCTGTTTGGTCTTGACAACTCACAGACTAACACCTCACATATGTCGAATGCCACATTCTTTGAAAAGCTCGAATACCTTCTAGATAGATGTCTTAGGCTGGGTTCTCTAGAGAAGCAAAACCAGTGAAGTGTATAAATATATATATATAGAGAGATTATACCAAGGAAACAGCTCAAGTGACTGTAGAGGCTAGAACGTCCCAACTCCATGGATCAGGGTAGAGACCTCTCCCAAGTCACACAGCTGCAGAAGCTAGCAAGCCCAAGATCAGCAGGTCAGAGAGCAGGGCTCCCGCTCACAGGCTGTGCAGATTGATGAATCCCAGGTTCGGCAGATAAGCTGACAGCTCAAGTCCCAAGAACGGGAGATGAGACGACAGGAAGTAGCCACAGGATCCAGAGAGAGCAAAAAGCCAGAATGTCTGCTTATATACAGATGCAGGCCACACCTCCAAGGAGACTCCCTTTCATCTGATTGGCTACTCATAGTATATTCAATCGTGGGAGTGATTACATTAAACCACAGAGAATCATGGCCCAGCCAAGTTGACACACAATCTTAACCATCACAATAGAGTAAGCAAGATTGACTATCACATCATTCCTTCCAAACAGGAAAGCAGAGCATTAACTCAGATATTGCTAAATATCTGGTATAGCTCATATGTTGTAAAGATTATGTAGCTGAACTATACTGTCTTCCCAGAAAGCATTAATGCTAACTATACAAAGAGGCCACAGGACAGATGGACCTAAAGCAAGAAAATCTGACCTTAAGAAATTTTAAATGTGAGACTTAGAGAAATTGACCAGTATTCAGGTCAGGAAAATACCAGAGCAATCCCCAGGGATCTCTGTGGGTAGAAACCACTGAATGTCTCTCTTTTCCAAAATCTTAATTTTTACCATTTCTGTATCATAGCTCCCCAACCTTCCACCTAGCCTAACTCTACAATTTCTTTTTATTTCTAGTTCCTTCTTTCTGGGGATTGGTGAACTCAGCTTGGAATCTTTGCTCTGTGGGGAAGCGGCAGTCACCAGTCAACATAGAGACGAGTCACATGATCTTCGACCCCTTTCTGACGCCCCTTCGCATCAACACTGGGGGCAGGAAGGTAAGCAGCCCTGTGGCTTCCCTGCTGAAGTTGAGGAGGAGGGAGATGCTGATTCTGAAAGCCAGTCCCCCGGGCTTCAATCTCTATGATACATTTTTCTTTCCACCTAGGAATACCACGGTCCTCAGGCCTGCTGCCAACAAAAATAATTATGTCTAAATTGTGCTTTTTCTCCCTAACCGGTCAAACTCTCATGTTTCTAATTACTCTGCACCCCTTGGAGGTTGCCTGAAGTCCTATCCCATGGTACCCCGTGAAGGTCAGAAAACAGAGTTGCCTTTTCCCATGCATATCATGCTGGGAAAAATCACTGCTCTCAGAAGCCTCTTTACTGGGGCTTCTTTTAACCTCAACAAAGTGAAAAAAAAAATTTTTTTTAACAGAAGTAAAATCAGACGCTTATCATTCTGGGAGGAAAAACAAACAAACAAAAATCACCTTAGATGATTTATAAGAAAATCAATAATTAATTTTCCTAGGGGCATCTTGCTGGCTAAGAATGGTAGCTCTTACACAGAAATGCTGAGTTCTGCTTTCTGATTCTCACCCCTAAGTCCCTCCTCCTCCGTCATCCCCAGATGATGAATTCTTCCTTAATTCCTGGAAGGGCATAGTGTCCAAAGGGGTCTTCTCTAAGAGAAGCCTAGCATTTCTCTTGCTGGCTCATCTCTTTTTGGCTACTTTTTACTGGTGAGTAGATTGTTGAAGGTGGGAAAAAAAAAAAACATACATGGAAAATTGTATTTGAAGGTGATTTAGCTGTTGTGAACTCAAGAGGAATGGAAAATCATTTGTGTGCAAGAAATTGGGGTTAAAATTATAGACAGCTTTTGTTACTGCTGGCAGCTGATTCTCCAGGGTTTGGACTCATTTGGGCGCTGCACTCTCTTCTCCCCTTATATAGTCTATTCGCCATACTTGCCCCTGAGTTTATAATGTATTTTTCCCCCCTCCTGATGTATTGGAATTTTTTTTCCTACCATATAACTGTCAGAGAAAAGAACAGAAAAACAACCTAATATCTCATAAAAGAGTTCTAAGTGACTTTGACTCAGGTCACAAGGCAAGTTTTAAAAGATGTTGCATGTGATTGGGATTATTTAACTACGAGTATATGCTGGTTTGAATGTAACTTGGGAATCATTTTTGTAGAAAGATCCTATGTAGGTCATTTATTGTTCTGATTACATTGAAAATCTACCTTAATGATTGCTGTATCTACAGTTGTATTTTTATAAACTCTAAAAGGAACTTGACATAGGTTATACATATACTCTCTCTAAAAAGGTGCAGTGTTCATTTAAAGCCAGGAGCATGTATGAGTTCACTGGTCAGCATTTTAGAAGGGAAAGCTGCACTTTTGACTAAAAATTTAATCATTCTTTATTTCCAGGAGAGGATCATGGAAGGAACGATTGTATTCTAGGCAAAAAGAAAAGCAGTGAAAAAGCCCAAGGCAGAATGGAATTTGGTACCTGAACTCCAGAAATTACCTGAAAGGTGTCCAGCAAGGCTGAAGCACAGAGAGCAAAGAGGGGGGTGGTGGGAAGGTAAAGATGGAGAGGAAGCAAAGGCCAAGGCTAGATCAGGAGGCCATGTTAGGGAGCTGGATCCCAAGTGTTACCGCAAGCATTTAAAGAGTTTTAGGTAAAAAGTATGTTGGGAGTTTAATCGGAAAGGTGGCAAGCTAACACAAATAACAGATGTTTAATTTTCATTTCCCATCAGATAAACTTAGACGAAAATGTTGATGTGAAAGGAAAAAATAAAAAACTAACTCCAAGGCAGTTTTCTCCCTAAAATGTATTGGGAAAGAAGAAACTGGGAGATGGCCTGGTGTTAAAAATCACTCTTTTCTTCTTCTTTTTTTAAACAAGTGATTTTTTAAAAATCTTTTGAATTCAGTAAATTGTACCGGATCCAAATCAATTTTGAAATGCCCTGCAGTTAGGAATATTGGAAACATTTACTTTTGACAACGTAAATGTTTATATCTGGCATGATTTGTGTCGTCAGCTGTGTGACGAATTGAGACCTGTCTGATGATTCCCTTTGGATTTGTGAAAGGTGGAAAATAAAATATAGGTGGTAAGAGGATAAACTGACTGGTAACGGAACAACGCGTAAACTCGATAGACAACAGCTAAATCATTTTCGCAAGCTTTTTAAAGGTGGTGTTTAATGCGTTGGAGGTTTATTTTGGGAAGTGAGGATTCAAAGAACTGCCCTGAATTTAGTTTCGGCTGGAAGAGATGTGTTTACAACTTGAAAGGTTGAAAACACCCTGCAAGACTGGAAGGTTTTGTAGAATTTGGGAAAAGTGCCACATTTTTAAGTCTGAGGTCACTTGGGTGCCATCATGTTCGACACGTCCTAGTTACTGTGTTTTATGTCACAGTTTTGTCCTTGAGCATTTTTCCTGCTAGTGTCTAAATGTACTTTCTGAACACATCCATGAAGCAGCTCTGCCCTGGCCCATGACTTGTGTTACTGCATTTGTTTAAAAGTATTTTACCTGGGATAGGACTTAAATGGTGGGGTAAAGACTTTTCTTGGCATGGGCTAGGGCCAGAATCCAACCTGAACACAAGAACAACAAAGAAGAATAATGTTTAGGTGATAATCAAAACATGCTGGGTCTTGGAAATTATACAGAAGATTCGTTTTTTCTTGAGCAAAGAGATTTCTTTCACCTTTTAAGTTGCTTATTTTGAGTGATAGTTTTTTGCTTTTTTTTTTTCTTTTGTGGGAGAGAATTTTTTGCCCAGTGCTCCATATATGACATACAGGACTCTTACGGACAAAATGCAAAATAATTCTATTTTTTAAATGACGAGTCTTTAAGGTTGGGTCACACATGAAGATAAGAATCCTAGCTTGAAACCAGCCTGCTACCCTTGCCCCCCATTGAACTTAACCTCAAATATGCTATACATATATATATATACACACATATATATTTAATTATTTTATATATATATGTATACATTTAATTTGTACAGGGAAATAAAAACATAAAAGAGCTAATTAATGCAGTCTAGATAATTATTCCTTCACAGTCTCCAATCATTTATAGTTTCTATATATGAGAATTTGGATTATGATATCAATGGTGTTTTACATTCACTTCAAGCCTGACCAACTATTTTAAAGATCGAGACCCTTGTCAGCCATTGAACTTACGTAAATTCGCACTTATTTTGACCTCCCTTGTCTTTTTGTCCAGACCAAAGTGAGTGTGAGTGGTGTGTTTGTGTGTTGATTTTAATGTGCCGATCAGGTAAGTAAGCTTCTTGGTAGTTTGAAAGTGAAAATATAGAGTGAGAAGATTACTCCTGAGTGAAATACAAATAACCTCACTTGCTCATTTTGGGTGCAGTACTTCCTACAAATATTTGTCTACAGCATTCTCTTCTACAGGTTGGCCCTGGAGAGTTGTAGGTTAAGAGGTGAGTTTTGCTTGCATGGAAGAGATGTGATACATAGATAGCCTCTCCACTGATCTAAAAAATATAAAAGAAAGAATATATTAAAATTGAGTCTAAAACCCATGCTGGTCCCACCATTTTAACCAAAAATTAGTTCAAGCATCCTTCTTCACCTTTTAGTTCTTTCAAGAAAATGAACATCTCAGTAGTTAATGACAGGAGAATCACTCATGATATATAAAGTGTAAAAGGTAGGATCTAAAATTATCCATTTAATGATCCCAATTTTGTTTCACTATGCGTAGAAGAGTCTGAGATTAAGGGTGATATTGTTTTCTTTCTACTTCTCTGAAGTTTCTAAATTTTCTATAATAGGCCTGCATCAATTCAGTAATCTGAAGAAAATAAAAACTCTATTGTTTTTTAATCTTTCTTTCCATTTGGCAAAAGTTGATAGTTGTGGTAGATAGAATAATGGCCTGCCACCAAAAGGTGTCCTCATTCTAATCTACAAAAAAAAACCCGTTGCCGTCGAGTCGATTCCGACTCATATCAACCCTATAAAGACAGAGTAGAACTGCCCCACAGGGTTTCCAAGGAGCACCTGGTGAATTCTAACTGCCAACCTTTTGGTTAGCAGCCATAGCTCTTAACCACTATGCCACCAGGTTTTCCACTTGTGAATATGTTACCTTATATGACAAAAGAACCATTGAAGGTATGATTACATTAAGGATCTTGACATGTGAAGATTATTCTGGATTATCTGTACGGGCCCAAAGTAATCACAGGGTACTTGTAAGGAAAAGATGGAGATAGGAGAGTCAGAGAAGGAGACGTGAGAACAGAGCAGAGGTTGGAGTGATATGGGGCCATGAGCCAAGGAATACGGGCAGTGTCTAGAAACTCAAAAAGGCAAAGAAACAAATTCACCGCTAAAGCCCAAAAGGAATACAGCCCTGTCAATAATTTTAGCTCAGAGAAACTATTTTGGGACGTCTGACTTCCAGAATGTAAAATCATAAATTTGTGTTGTTTTAAGCCTCTAAATTTGTAGTAATTTGTTAGAGCAGCAAAAGGAAACTAATACAGTAGATGTGGACTTAAATGTTTTGGTGGTTTAATAATCACCACAAATTAACAAATCACTGTTAAAACTTTTTGGTGCTTTCATAAAATTACACCTTGAAATATTCTTTATACTGAGAAAAAAATAAAAGTGAACTTAATCACAAATTTGTTGCATTTTATATTTGTGAGAATGCCTTTAAAAGTCAGCTAGTTTGACCTTCCATCCAGCTTATCCTTTGGACCTGAGGACCCTGTGCTGAGAAGCTTCAAGACCAAGGGGAAGATTGATGACAAGGACCTTCCCCCAGAGCCAACAGAGAAAGCCTTCCCCTGAAGCTGGCACTGTAAATTTGGACTTCTAGCCTTCTAGACTGTGAAATAATAAATTTCTGTGGAAAGGTATTTCTGTTATAGCAGCACTAGATAACTAAGACATCAAGTATCTCAGATAAAGAAGCCTTTCCTCTATTTAGTTTTTTTTTGGTTGTTGTCTTGTTTTTGAGCTTTTGCTCAGTGGATGCCAGGAATACAGGGTCTCAGGAAAAGGCTCTGGTACCCCTACCTACCACAGTAATCAGTTCCTTTTTGACTTCTGAATTCTTGGAGCTTGTATCAGTGAACATCTTATTGGAAACAGATGAAATAAATAAATGGGATGAGTTGTTGAGACTTCAGAAAAGAAAACATTTATAACCACCCTAGGCCTGATGGAGTAAGGGTAGGAGCAGCTGCGAGAACCTGGAGAGAAGAGAGAAAGAGAGCTGTGGAGAGGACCACCTGACTCTCAGTAAGGGAAGCAACCAATTCTGTGCAGCCCACAGCGATGGAGCTGGGGAAAATAAGACCTGACCACACTCCTTCTCTCCCATCTTATGTCAGGGCTCCCTTTGGAGATAAGCCATAGACCAAAGGAGCTTGTTGACTCAGTACATACAAACCAGCCTCCAGACCACAGAGCAGCATGGGACAAATGGAAGACATCCAACACAATGCTATAGGCTTATCTACATGAACCATTCCCACATTTGTCATGAACGAATATGAGGTAATAAAACTCACCATTACCAACAAAATTAGATACAAACACCTCAGCCTGGCATTCAAGGCCTTTGCAATATGGCCCTAAAACTCCTTTCCACAGCCTTATCTAATTTATACTCTATACCTACCGTTTGCTCCCAGTGAAATTTTTTTTTTAATTGAATGTTTCTCCCTTTTCCCTGTGATTCATGCTTTGGCCATAACATACCTGTCATCTGACATGCTTCAGCAATCCTAGTTCCTACCTTTTAATATTCAACCTCTATTGCGCCAGTGCTACCTTCTCCATGATACTGCTCTTGATCCCTTTAGCTGACTGTGACATCTCTCCATTCAGCTTCTTAAGAGTCTTACTTGTATTTCTTTTAGGACCTGCACCTTGGTCTATAGTAGTTTCACTTGCCTTGTCCTCACTAGTGGATTAAGAGCCCCTCAAAATAAACATACTTTCATATTTTCATTTTATATCCCTAGGATTATATATGATGGTGCTGATTGATTTGAACTAAACCAAGATTGTCCTTGATTACCAAGGAGAGGGCTTAAGTGCAGTTACTCAGAAGTCAGTATGACTCAAGGCGGGGAAAATGTGGGAAGTCCCATGATGAAATTTAACTTTGCTATCAACAGAATCTATCACTAGAACCAATCTTCAGATATTGTACTTTTCCTGAGATATAGCTGAAATAAGTTGAAAAACAGTAAGGAATTTGATTTGCATCTGTGTTTAAAATCTTGTCACCTCTCTGCTTTTTAAAAATTTCCCCATAAGCCTGATAGCAAAATTTAGTTGACCGCAGTTAATCATTGCCATTCATAACATATCTACATCACTATGTTTTAAACTTTTATGTGTGATGCATATGTATTCTTTATATATGTTTGTGATGTATTTGGGGAGAAAATATAGATACTCTGAAATTAAACGGAAGCAATGAATTTAAATGACTGTTGAGATAATGCTGGAATAGTTATTAAGGAGACAGTCCAGTGATTAATTAGCAAATCAATCATTTTGGCAGTAATTTTTAATGGAAGTAACCAAGCTTTATAGAGGCAGTAGAATATGAGCAAACATGGGAAGGTAGGTAGAATGAAATATAGTTTTCATGAGGATCTTTAAAAGTCAGATGTTCTGGCTCCGCATGAGGGAGATTGAAAGAAAAGGTAAAGACAGACACATCCATTTTGTTACCTAAATATGTTGCTAGGATAGTGGCTTTACTGGATAATTGATGTCACACTTTCATAGATAGGTAGTCTTACCCATTTCAAAATCATTGGCTGTATTTATGCACCATGGGTCTTTTTACACTGGCGCTCTGGTAGAGAAACCATATGTATAATTTTATGTGTATTTATAGGGTACAGTAGATCTTTAAAAGCTGCTGAAGAAGTGAATGCAGTTCTTACTCATCTATATATTATAGTTTGAGAAATTTTTTCACTTGCCATGTTGATAATATCCTTTCTCAGAAGGAAGCTGTAAGGGATCTATTTATTTCTATCAAATTCTAAGCAACAAGGAAAAGTTTGGTGATGTGGAGTGGACAGTAACTCTGGGACAAACAGGATGTGTTATCTTAGAAATGATGGTAGCTACAGTAAAATAAATAAATAAATAAATAAGCAAAGTATTATCAGACATGGATAGTAAGCCTTCAAAAAGCAGATTTTTAAAATATCATAGTTAAAATAGTTATGATCTCATTGCCTCATTAAAGATGACTCAAGAGGATTGGGAAGCTCTTAAAAATGAAATTATGTTAATACAATTACAAACGATGATACAGAAAAATGAACTGGTAGGAGCAGAAGATACTGATGTGGCTGCATGGGGAGTTCTGTGAGAAACAATATTTTTAAATGGCATGTAAGAGATGTGGGAGAAAGTACTTATAGCCAAGGAGGAGGACAAAAGGGGAAATAACTTTTAGAAATGGTTTCAGAAGGAATAAAGCCCAGAATGAGCATAGGCTTCCAGAAAATTAGAAGTCTTTTAAAAGTGATGATTAGAGAAAGTAGGGGCACTAAGACAATGTAGACCTCCATTTTGGAGTGGACAGATGTCCATAGATGATCTAATGAAAGATCAGTGTTCAAATTCTAGGTTAACCACTTACCAACAGTGTACAAGAGGCTTAAACTCTCTGAGCTTCAGTGTCCTCATCTGTGAAAGGGAGATCATAATAGTACCCACCTAATAGCATTGGGGTAGAGGAAAGTATGTGAAATAAGCCATGTATTTTTTTTTAAAAAAGGTGATTATGACTCATGGCAACCATATGTGTATCAGAGTAGAGCCGTGCTCCATAGAGTTTTCAATGGTTAATTTTTCAGAAATAGACTGCCAGGCCTTTCTTCTGAGGGGCCTTTGGGTAGAATCCAACCTCCAACCTTTCGGTTGCACCACCCAAAAATTCCAAGGCACGTATTTGATGTATTTTAATGCAAGTTATTAGGCTAGTAATTGGCAGAGAGGAACATGCTTAATAATTGTTAGCTACCATCATAGGTGTTCTTGCTGTTAGTGAGAAAACATAACTTAATTCCCACTTTAGTTTCCTCTGTCAAAGATACTCATGGTCACTTCCCCCTGAGAACAGGAACAAGACAAGGATGCCCTTTATCACCACCCCCATTTAACATTGTACTGCAAGACGTAGCTATTGCAATAAGCAGGAAAAGAAATAAAGGGCATCCAAATTGGTAAGGAAGAAGTAAAATTGTCCCTACCTGCAGATAATATGATACATACATAGAGAACCCAAAAGACTCCACAAGAAAACTATTGGAACTAATAGAAAGATTCAGCAGAGTAGCAGAATACAAGATACACATACAACTATCAATTGCATTCCTATACACCAATAAAAAGAACTATGAAAAGGAAATCAGGAAAGCAATACCATTTATAACATCTTCTAAAAAAATAAAATACTTAGGAATGAATCTAACCAGGGATGTAAAAGACCTATACAAAGAAAACTATAAAACACTACCACAAGAAACCAAAAGAGACCTACATAAATGGAAAAACATGCCATGTTCATGGAAAGGTGACTCAACAATGTGAAAATGTCAATTCCACTCAAAGCAATCTACAAATACAATGCAATCCCAATCCAAATACCAACAGCATTCTTTAACAAGATGTTAAAACTATTCATTAACTTTATACAGAAAGGAAAGAGGCCACGGTTAAGTACAGCACTATTGAGGAAGAACAGAGTAGGAGTGCTCGCACTACCTGACCTCACAACTTACTGTACAGCTACAGTAGTCAAAACAGCCTGGTACCGGTACAGTGACAGACACACTGACCAAAGGAACAGAATTGAGAACCCAGATGTAAATCCATCCACCTACAGTCACGTGATCTTCAATAAAGGCCCAAAGTCCACAAGTGGGGAAAAGACAGTCTTTTTAACAAATGGTGCCGGCAAAACTGGATATCCATCAGCAAAAAAAAAGAAACAGGACCCATACCTCACTCCATACACAAAAATTAATTCAAAATGGATCAAAGACCTAAATATAAAACCAAAAACTGTAAAGATCATAGAAGAAAAAATAGGGTCAACACTGGAGGCCCTAATACACAACATAAACAGGGTACAAACCATAACTGACAGTACACAAATACCAGAAGATAAGCTAGATAACCGGAATCTTCTAAAAATTAAACACATGCTCATCAAAAGACTTCACCAAAAGAGTCAAGAAGAGAACCTACAGACTGGGAAAAAATCTGGGGATATGACAAATCCGACAAAGAAGTAAAATTGTCCCTATCTGCAGATAGTATAATACAGGAAATAAAATATACAGGAAAATCCAACACCTCTACAACAGAAAGACAAATAATCCAATTAAAAAATGGGCAAAGGTTATGAACAGACATTTCACCAAAAAAGACATTCTGGTGGCTAACAGACACGTGAGGAAATGCTCCCCAGCATTAACCATTAGAGAAATGCAAATAGAAACTATCATGAGATACTATCTCACTCTGACATTACTGGCACAAATTAAAAAAAAAAATAACAAAATAACAAATGTTGGAGAGACTGCAGGGAGATTGGAACTCTTATGCAATGCTGCTGGGAATGCAAAATGGTACAACCATTTTGGGAAAGGATATGGCGCTTCCTTAAAAAGCTAGAAATAGAAATACCATGCATTCCAGCTATCCCACTCCTAGAAATAGATCCTAGAAAAATAAAAGCCATCACATGAATAGACATATGCATAGCCATGTTCATTGTAGCATTATTCACAATAGCAAAAAGATGGAAACAACCTAAGTGTCCATCAACAAATGAATGGATAAACAAACTATGGTACATACACACAATGGAATAGTACTCAACGATAAAGAGTAATTATGAATCTGTGAAATATCTCACAACATGGATGAATCTGGAGGGCATTATGCTGAGTGAAATATGTCAATCACAAAAGGACAAGTATTGTATGTGACCACTATTGTAAAGACTCATGGAAAGGTTTACACATAGAAAGAAACAATCTTTGATGGTTATGAGGAAGGGGAGGGAAAGACACTAACTAGTCAATAAGTAGTAACTTTAGATGGGTAGGGCAGTACACAACACTGGGAAGGTCAGCACAACTTGACCAAGGCGAGGTCTTCTAAGATACTCCACTGGTCCCACCCCATCTGGAGCAAGGGAGAATGAAGAAAACCAAAGGCACAAAGGACTAAGGGACCACAACTACCACAGCCTCCACCAGACCGAGTCCAGCACACTCAGATGGTGCCTGGCTACCACCACTGACTGCTCTGATAGGGATCACAATAAAGGATCCTGGACAGAGCTGGAGAAAAATGTAGAACAAAACTCATACTTATTTTAAAAAAGACCAAAATTACTGGTCTGAGACTGGAGAAACCCCAAGAGTATGGCCCCCAGACACTCTTTTAACTCAGTACTGAAGTCACTCCTGAGGTTCACCCTTCAGCCAAAGATTAGACAGGCCTATAAAACAAACAATAACACACGTAGTTCAACCACGTATATGAGACTAAATGGGCACACCAGCCCAGGAGCAAGGACGAGAAGGCAGGAGGGGGCAGGAAAGCTGGACAAATGCAAATGGGAAACCCGAGGTCCAGAAGGGGAGAGTGTTGACTCGTAGTGGGGTTGGCAACCAGTGTCACAAAACAATATGTGTATTAATCGCTTAATGAGAACTAATTTGCTCTGTTAACTTTTACCTAAAGCGCAATTTAAAAAAAAAAAAAAAAAAA
>NW_004443990.1:11188684-11195556 GCF_000243295.1 Trichechus manatus latirostris
AAAAAAAAAAAAATGCCAGTTCTTATGCAAATAGATGGAGCCAGTTGTTTAGACCAGTGAGGGGATTGTTCAGTCAACCATACATATACCAGAAAGCTAGAAACAATGTCATTTTCCAACAATTAAATATATTGTCCAATTTAAAAAAAAAAAAAAAAAAAACAGATAGTCACGTTCAAATAGAATCAATACTGAGAGATGAAGTGATTGCACCAGATTACCTAGCTGCCGAGAAATCATCCAAAACCTGCTAGTAAAGGAAGCAGAGCCCATGAGAACCAGTTAGGGATCACTAAGGACAGTCCTGCCAGACTCACTTCACTTCCTTTTGGGATAGGATCAAGAGACTGGTAGGTTATGGGAAGTGTAACCAGCTCTTTGCAGACTTCAGCTAAAGAGCACTTACTCAAGGATGTACCACTAAAGAAGATTCTTTACAAATGGTGACATGTTGCATCCTATTGTGTGTATGCCATCAAGTCGACTTTTGACTGGTGGCAACCCCATGTGACAGAGCAGAACTGCCCCATAAGGTTTCCTAGGTTGTAATCTTTACAGGAGCAGATTGCCGGGTCTTTCTCCTGCAGAGCTGCTGGGTGGGTTCAAACTGGCAACCTTTTGGTTAGCAGTCGAGAGCTTAACTGTTGTGCCACCAGGGCATCCTACACCCCCCTTATTGTCTCAAAGCAAATTAGCATATTAAAGGCTCTGAGATGTTCTCTAGGAGAACTTGTGTACCCAGCTCTTCTGGATTTATTTGAGCTTTGATTTTTATATATTTATTTTATTTATTATTTTACACAATACCTACTTTCATCCCCTGGAACATAGTTCTCAGAAACTCCAGTTGGGAAACTCAAAGCATAAGCAAATTTCACTACAACCTTTGATAACATTTCAAATGGCATGAAGCATGCTGCAAGACAGTGCAGTTGGGTGAGTGTGCAACGAAGTGAATAGTGAATGACAGTCGACTGCTTTGTCTTGAGCTCTCTCCCATTCAATACATTTATTTGGGGGCTTGGATAGGGACATAAAGTGAAATGAAGACAGAACAGAAAGCATCGCAACTCTTTGAATATACAGAATAAGAATTCAGTACCATCTTGCCTGTATCCACAGTAAAAAAAGTAGAAATTCAGGAGGCAAAATGGTACAGCTTTACTCTCAGGTATATATTTATAAAAAGCTGAGCTGATTCAGGCTGGACAAGAGATGCTGTAAGAACGCTGCATGTGAAAAAGTAGAGGAAGCTAATGGATAATACACTCAGTATGAGTAAATAGCACAGGGAAGATGCCATGACATGAATTTGGCCTAATTTCATAGTACAAAAGGTACGCTGTCAATGGTAAGTCAGCTTATAGTCCTATAATACCCTTTACTGAAAAGATAGTATTTCGGATATTACAGCCAGTTCCTCCAGTACTGATTATAAGATTAACTGATGGAAAGGACATTGACAGAATGAGGTACAGAAGAAAAGAACAGTGTTGTGATGAGAAAAATCAAAATGTTCTATATTCAATTCAATTCTATCTATCTAACTGAAGGAGCCCTGATGACGCCGTGGTTAAGAGTTCAGCTGCTAACTGAAAGGTTGGCAGTTGGAATCCACCAGCCGCTCCTTGGAAACCCTATGGGGCAGTTCTACTCAGTCCTATAGGGTTGCTATGAGTCGGAATCCACTTGACGACGGCAACAGGTTTGGTTTTTTTTTTTTTTTTTTTTTTGGTTTATCTATCTGAAAAGAAAATATTTTAAGGAAACATTACAACTGTCTTCTAATTGTATCTGTCCTGTGTAGCCACAGCCACAGAGAACTAGCCCTGGTCTACTGGAACCAGGTGCTTGGACAGAACTTCATTTTGAAATAAGGATTAGAACTGTGTGGAAATTTAATGGACTCCTTGTGTTTCACTGTGATGCCCAGCACAAAAACGGTTCTGGCAGGCACTGATGGACACTTGAGATTGTAGAGTGCACTCCAGCATCAGAAGAAAGCTTTGACTTGACCTGAGAACTTCCTTCAACCTGGAAACCCACTGATTCTGTATGAACAGTCATTAGACAGGACATACGGAATATGTTTGCTTGAGGCTGACCCCAGAATGAAGGTTTAACCTTTCAGTTAGCAGCCGAGTGCATTAACTGTTTGCACCACTCAGGGACTCCTGACTGGAATGTAATTCTCCTGAAGAAAAACCCCCTTTAAAGCACTAGCATTGGTTTGGGGGAAACTTGCATTCCCCTCTTCTCAACCTCTATCAAAACTATTGCTCAAAGTTTCAGATATAAGACTTTCTCCTGGAGGATTCAGGGCAAAATGAATGTTACAAGAAAGGTCTTTGATTAAAGGTAAAGAACTGAGGCCGAGGTGATTATGTTTATGCTCGGAGCAGAGCTCTTTACAAGGAATGGAAGGTGTTAGTGCATAGCATTGACAAGTGATGAAAGATAAGCAAACCAAGACCAAGATGCTGTATCCTAACTCCTATATTGGGAAAGAGATTCACAGCAAACGCATTGTGTTGTGGGTATCAGGTTCTCGTGCACCATTACTGAGCTCAGATCTGGGCTGAGGATTACTGCACACTGTCTTGAAGGTCCCTTTGTAATGTTTACCTCTTGACATCACCCAGAAAATCACTGCAGTCATTAGGCAGGTCTCAAGGAAACACCTGAAGGTTGGCTTTAGTATTTTATGAACGTGTCTAATATTCTCTAATTCTGTATTCTTCTGGTGAATATTAGAAAAGGCTTTGTTTTCCTTTCCTGTTTCTTGTTCCTCTACTCTCTTATCCACTCCTCATTTTTCCCCCTTTCTCCCTCTCTTTTGCTCCCTCATCTCTTCTTCCCATCCTTTCGATCCTTCTCTCCAATCTTCTCTGTCCCTTTCCCCTTTGCCCTTTCTTCATCCTTTCTCCTGGTCCTGAGGACCCAGGACTGAGGAACCTCTGCCCTTTCTCTTCTGCAACAAGAGTGGTATAGGCTCTCTCTTTTCACTGCACATTTTAAATAAACACGGAAAGGTCGCCGATTGTATGATTTGGGTGAGAATATGCAAATGAGAGAAAATTCAAGTTATCCCTTCATTGCTGTGGTTCTGTATCATAGTGAATTTATGAGGTTGACAGAATCCAGAATCACAGGGGAATCCTAAAGAAAGCTGGGAACTGAAACATCTTTATATTCTTTTTATAAGTGAGTATGTTATTGTTGTTGGGTGTCGTCAAGTCGATTCCAACTCATAGCGACCCTATGACAGAGTAGAACTGCCCCACAGGGCTTCCTAGGCTGTAATCTTTACAGGAGCAGATCGCCAGGTCTTTACTCCCACGGAGCCAATTGTGGGTTCAAACTTCTGACCTTTTGGTTAGCATCTGAGTGCTTAACCATTGCGCCACAGGGCTCCTTGTAAGAGAATACAGGGAGAATTAACTCAAGATGCTTAATGAATTTACAGGCAGATGAATTTCTAGATGGAAGAAAGCCCTCCAGGAACCTCATGAGTTATACTTATCTGTCACATAGTACCATCTTAGTTTCCTGGTTACATGATCCTTCAGATGTAACTAACAGGCATTTACAAATTAACAAAACGATCTCTGTGAATTGAACTGTTTTCATGTTTATCAATTATATTCCAGTTGCTCCAATCACTAAATCCAATAGACAACACAATGTCTTATTCACATACACTGCTTGCAGCTCAGCTCTCCTGCCATCCATCTAAACATCAGGGAGAAGAGAAAGAAAGCAAAAACCGTGACCTAATTTTTGCAGACTTCTCTCCCGCTAGCTTCATCTCTTAAGCAGCCCAGAACAAGTGGATCCATTACAATCAAAAAGATAAAACTAGCAGAGCACCTGGGCAACAGAACAAATAGTCACATACCCAAGAGAAGTTTTTGATTTTGACATTAAAACCAGCATGAGTTGTGCATTCTCTCCAAGAATGCTCTGAATTGGCCAATCTACTCCTTGTAAGCCTGATGATTTGGCTGGATAGACCAGCAAAACTGTCCCTAAATGAACTTTAGAGACTTTGAGTCCTGTTAAAGTAATATCATTGCCTAGAAATTGTGTATCTTCAGTCTGAAAATTAAAATAAAAATAAATAACAGCTTCCCCACCACCTCAGGATAAAAACAAGGTAGATGATGTTTAAAGGACTTAAGAAAATGCTCATTTTCTTCTAAGCTCTGTCTTTCTGAAAAAAAAAGAACTAGATTAAATCTGAAAAACTATAATGAAATATCTGATTTTGGGGGTCTATACATTATAAACAATTGAACATCTGAGCAACTAGTGGACTTTTGGAGTTCCAGGGTGGTGTAAACAGTAAATGCACTCAACTGCTAACTGAAAGGTTTGAGGTGCGAGTCCACCCAGAAGCGCCGCAGGAGAAAGGCCTGGAAGTCTACTTCAGGAAAATCAGCCATCAAAAACCATATGGAGCACAGTTCTACTGTGGTTACATGAAATTGACCTCTGGCACTCAATACCTCTGGAGCACTTCCATCATTTACTTGTTTCTTTCTAATGCTTCTGCGAAGGTGAACTGCTTGATAGTCAGTATTTGGCCGGAGTTGTTTTGTTGTGTTTTCAAAATTTTCAAAGTCTTCTCAAATTGTGTAACTACTCTGTTAATGACTGGTAGAGATCTGTGCAATGTCTTTAAATTTACTTCTGAATCTTGGAGAGCTTGATTCTTCTGATGAAAATACTGTAATGTATTATTCCACATAACCAACATAAATACATACTCTAGTATATGCATTTTGTTGGTGATGTTTTCAGTTTCTCTTTTGGTATCTCCTTCTTGTGTCTGGTCTTCAGCAATATTTTCTAAGGCATCTAGAATCTGAGTGTACGATTCCAGGATTACACTGGTTACTATCGCATGTGCTTCCCAACGTGTTTTAGAAAGACATTTTAATACTCAATCATTGCCTAAATATGTTTTAAGAACTGCCCATCAGTGAGTAGAGGTGGCAAAAAATGTGTAGAATAACAGAACAGTAAAAAAAAATCTCAGCTGTTTCTGGAAAACAATCTACCGCACTACAAACTACAAGATTAAGTGAATGCACAGCGCATGGTATGAAAATGGCATATTCATTATGTTCTACAATTTTCTGTTGCATGCCTTTATAATGCCCTGACATTGGCAGCATTGTCATAGGACTGGCCTCTGCACTTAGAAAAATCAATTTTGCAAACTTCACATAAATAGTGAAATACTTGATTTGCAATTTCTTCACTGGTATGACTTTTTAAGCTAGTAAATGTGATAAATTGCTTGACAGGTTTTCCATCTGTTGGGATGTGTATCTTAAAACAATACTTAGCTGATCTGTATGAGAAAGATCAGGAGTAGAATCTACAAACTGAAATATCTAGCTATACTTATTTTACTGAAAATAATGGATCAAACTTTATCACATTGTATATTAATTCTTCACACATTTTAGACATATACAATGGGTTGGCCTTTCCTGTGTTAGCATATTTTGAGATGTGACCTGCTAAAAATTGGTCAAAATTGAGCAACAAATTCAAGTAAACCCCCCAAAATTTCCGTTTTGTGGGAACCTAAAAACTTTATTTCTTCCTCAAAAAGACAGTCCACATTCAGCGGTTGTTACAATGATAGCAACAACGCATTGCAAAATGGCTTTCCAGTACTGACGTTCTTCATTAATTTATGTTCCCAGTTCATGAGTTAAGCCAAAACCATGTCTTCAGTTTAAATATGACAACAAAACAATCTATGTGAATTGAACTGTTTTCATGTTTATCAATTATATTCCAGTTGCGCCAATCACTAAATCCATCTATAGCAAATCGAGAATTAAGTGTTTTAGGACTGAATAGTTTGCAAACAAAAAAAAAATACGAAGCTGACTGATGGAGAATACAGTAGCCACTCCCTCTTATAATTGTCAATGTTAGCTTTGCACCTTAGAAATATATTCTGACTATAGAACCTTGTTTGTTTACCATCCAGAAATTTTTGACATGAATTTTCAAACGGTCCACTGTGATGTGGATAATCACTTGGCCCTCCTTCAATGCAATATTTTACATCATTAGAATACAGGATCTGTATTTCAGTTATTTTCAAGGTCTGCAGATTCGACAATTTCAGAGTCTAAAACAGTTTCACTTTCTACACCATTATTAATTTTTTTACTACAGCAAGGAATGGATGCAGAATTTGGAACAAATTCTGTTATATCAGTATTGCTATAAGTAATTTCAGCACTAGCAGTACTAGTACAACAACTTGTACCCATTAAACTCGAGGTTCAATGGAAGAAGTCTCTTCTGATTCATTACATTTTAAAAAAGAAGTTGATTTTGGAATTGTCTTTAGGGATTCACAAACCTTTTTCATCTTCTGCGAGCTTTCACTTTTGCAGTCCACTTAGTTGTTGCCATGTCATTTTATCTGGGTATAAAATTATGTCACTTTTTAAATTTGGTTCTACTGTAGCAAATAAATTTGAATAACTGAAAATAAAGAAAATTTATAAAAAAATAAAATTTACATTTGAATTTGGACATGAACACAAGTATTTACATTTGAAAATAAGTGAGTTAAAAAAATTGATTTGAACATGTAATTTTGTTCTTCAGCTCTTAGTCAAAAGAAATAGTACTTACAAGGCAGTGGGAAATAATTTCCTTCTTTTGTCTTACAAAGTTTATTGGCAGGCCCTTCACAGATTTCCACAAGTGTTGTTTGTCTTGAACTCCTTGCTGTCCAGCCGATTCCGACTCATAGTGACCCTATAGGACAGAGTAGAACTGCCCTATAGGGTTTCCAAGGAGCGGCTGGTGGATTCAAACTGCCAACCTTTTGG
>NW_004443990.1:11195656-11198219 GCF_000243295.1 Trichechus manatus latirostris
CATAGTGACCCTATAGGACAGAGTAGAACTGCCCTATAGGGTTTCCAAGGAGCGGCTGGTGGATTCAAACTGCCAACCTTTTGGTTAGCAGCTGAACTCTTAACCACTGCACCACCTTTGTCTTGAAATAATACTTAAAAACTTGCACACTCACTTTCCATCCTTTGATGCTGCGTCTTCACAGTTCCTTGGACGACTGCTGATACACGACAGAGGCGACAGCGATGGCAGACAGCATGATACAAATAAACGGTACGCTCTATCTGAAGATGCATTTTGGTTCGCTTTGCGCAGGTCAGGACCAGATACGTCATGAGTCACGTGATTATGAGGTTATGCTCGACTGATCCAAAATGAGAAGGAAAATGTAATTGTTATACAGAATTTATAAAATATACATTTTATTTCTTTGTGAAATTGTTCAACTCGCATATTCGGAGAAACGTACATAATTGATGTACCAATAGCACCACTTCTCGACGAGCAGGTTTTTTTTGTGAGTCATAACAATATCAATTTCTTAAAAGAAAGTCAGTCTGAAGGGAAATGGAAAATAAAATAATTTATATAATTTTTATTATCTAAATATTCATTTATTTCCTCAAGGAATTTTTCAATTTCCTTACAAGAAGATGCATAAATATTCTGATAAAATATGAATGTAATGTTCTGATAAATGCCCTTCGTTGCTTTCTTGGAAGATGAATTTAGAAACACATTCATTGTTGCAAAACAGGAACATATTTTTGATGATAAATAAATATTGAATTTTTCACTCTTTTTCACTGACTCTCTACCTTACCAAGCGTGATGTCCTTCTCCAGGGACTGGTCCTTCCTAATAACATGTCTAAAGTACAGGAGACAAAGTCTTGCCATCCTCCCTTCCAAGGAGCACTATGGCAGTACTTCTTCCAAGACAGACTTGTTCGTTCTTCTGGCAGTCCACTGTATATTCAGTATTCTTTGCCAACACCATAACTCAAATGAATCCTTCTTTGGTCTTCCTTATTCATTGTCCAGCTTTCACATGCGTATGAGGTGATTGAAAATACCTTGGCTTGTGTCAGGCACACCTAGTCCTCGAAGTGACATCTTTGGTTTTCAAAACTTTAAAGATGTTTTTTGCAGCAGGTTTAATCAATGCAATACGTCGTTTGATTTCTTGACTGCTGCTTCTATGGGCATTGATTGTGGATCCATGTAAAATGAAATCCTTGACAACTTTGATATTTTCTCTGTTTATCATGATGTTGCTTATTGGTCCAATTGTGAGGATTTTGTTTTCTTTATGTTGAGGTGTAATACATAATGAATGCTATAGTCTTTAGTCTTCATTAGTAAATACTTCAAGTCCTTTTTGCTTTCAGCAAGCAAGGTTGCGTCATCTGCATATTGAAGGTTGTTAATGAATCTTCCTCCAATCCTGATGCCACATTATTCTTCATACAGTCCACCTTCTCGGATTATTTGCTCAGCATACAGATTGAATAAGTATGGTGAAAGGATACAACCCTGACATACATTTTTCCTGATTTTCAACCACACAATAGCCCCTTGTTCTATTTGAACGATTGCCTCTTGGTCTATGTACAGGTTCCTCATGACCACAATTAAGTCTTCTGGAATTCCCATTCTTCACAATGTTATCCATAATTTGTTATGATCCACACAGTCGAATGCCTTTGCATAGTCAACAAAACACAAGTAAACATCTCTCTGGTATTTTCTACTTTCAGCCAAGATCTATCTGACATCAGCAGTGATATCCCTCATTCTGCATCTTCTTCTGAATCCAACTTGAATTTCTGGCAGTTCCTTGTCGTTGTATTGCTGCAACCATTTTTTAATTATCTTCAGCAAAGTTTTACTTTCGTGTGGTATTAATGATATTGTTTGATAATTTCTGCTTTCTGTTAGATCACCTTTCTTTGGAATGGGCATGAATATGGATCTCTTCCAGTAGGTTGGCCAGGTGGCTCTCTTCCAAATTTCTTGGCATAGATGAGTGAGCACCTCCAGCGCTGCACCTGTTTGTTGAAACATCTTGATTGGTATTCCATCAATTCCTGGACACTTGTTTTTTGTTTTTTACATTTTTTTAATTGTACTTTAGATGAAAGTTTACAGAACACGTAGTTTCTCATTAAGCAGTCGGTACACATATTGTTTTATGACATTGGTTAACAACCCCATGACATGTCAACACTCTCCCTTCTCAGCCTTGGAGGACCTTTTTTTTTTTTTGGTGAAAATATACATAGCCAAAGTTACACGATTTCAAAAATTTCTGCGTGCACAATTCAGTGACATCTATTACATTCTTCCAGTTGTGCTGCTATTCTCACTATCCTTTTTCAAATTATTCCATCACCATTATCTTCAACTCACTGCCCCCTAGGCTTCCCATCAAACCCCTTGAGTTGCTGTTGTCAATTTGATCTCACATAGATAATTCTTTTGTGTGTGTGTGTGCCTTAGATGAACAAACAGTTTCTCATTAAACAGTACACATATTGCCCTATGACAATGGTTAACAACACCACGACATGTCAACACTGTCC
>NW_004443990.1:11198319-11210390 GCF_000243295.1 Trichechus manatus latirostris
ACCAGCTTTCCTGTCCCCTCCTGCCTTCTAGTCCTTGTCCCTGGACTGCTGTGCCTCATTAGTCTCATTTTGTTTTATGGAGGTGTCCAATCCCTGGCTGAACGGTGAACCTCGGGAGTGACTTCACCACTGAGCTAAAAGGGTGTCTGGGGGCCATACTCTCAGGGTTTCTCCAGTCAGTCAGGCCAGTAAATCTGGTCATTTTTTTGTGAGTTAGAATTTTGTTCTACATCTTTCTCCAGCTCTGTCCAGGACCCTCTGTTGTGATCCTGGTCAGAGCCGTTAGTGGTGGTCGCCGGGCACCATCTAGCTGTAGTGGACTCAGTCTGGTGGAGGCTGTGGTAGCTGTGGTCCATTAGTCCTTTGGACTAATCTTTTCCTTGTATCCTGGTCTCTTCATTCTCCCTTGCTCCCAAATGGGTGAGACCAGTGGAGTATCTTAGATGGCTGCTCACAGGCTTTTAAGACCCCAGACGATACTCACCAAGGTGGAATGTAGAACATTGTCTTTATAAACTGTGTTATGCCAATTGAGCTAGATGCTGGATCCTTGTTTTTTGCCAATGCCTTCAGTACAGCTTGGACTTCTTCTGTCAGTACCATTGGTTTTTGATCATATGCTCCCTCCTGAAATGGTTGAATGTTGACTAATTCTTTTTGTTACCGTGTCTCTGTGTATTCCTTTCATCTTCTTTTGATGCTTCCTGCATCGTTCAATATTTTGCTGATAGCATCCTTCAAAATTGTAACTTGAAGCTTAAATTTTTTCTTTGCTCTTTCAAATTGAGAGATGCTGAGCATGTTCTTCCCTTTTGGTTTTCTAACTCCAGGTCTTTACACATTTCATTATAATATTTTACTTTGTCTTCTGCAGCCACCCTTTGAAGTCTTCTGTTCACCTCTTTTACTTGACCATTTCTTCTATTCACTTTTAGCTACTTTACATTCAAGAGCAAGTTTCAGAGTCTCTTCTGACATCCACTTTGGTCCTTTCTTTTCTGTCTTTTTAGTGACCTTTTGCTTTCTTCATGTATGATGTCTTCAGTATCATCCCACAACTCGTCTGGTTTTTGGTCATTAGTGTTCAACACTTCAAAACTATTCTTGAGACAGTCTCCAGATTGTCTGTTTCAAAATGGCCAATACCAGTCCATTTCAATTCACTAATGCCTGGGATATCGATTTTTATGTGTTCTGTTTCATTTTTGATGACTTCTGGTTTCCCTAGATTCATGCTTCGTACATTCCACATTCCGTTTATTAATGGATGTTTGCAGTTGTTTCCTCTCATTTTGAGTTGTGCAGCATCAGCAAATGAAAGTCCTGAAAGCTTTACTTCATCCACGTCATTAAGGTCGTTGAGGAGGCAGCTCTTCCCCAGTAGTATTTTGAGCACCTTCCAACCTGAGGGGCTCATCTTCCGGCTCTGTATCAGACATTTTTCCACTGCTATTCGTAAGGTTTTCACTGGCCAATTTTTTCAGAAGTAGACCTCCAGGTCTTTCTTCCTTGTCTGTCTTAGTCTGGAAGCTCCACTTAAGCCTGTCCACCATGGGTGATCCTGCTGGTATTTGAAATACCAATGGCATAGCTTTCAGCATCACAGCAAGAAGAAAGCCACCCCACTAAGACAAACTGACAGCCAAGTGGTAGAGGATTAGTGTAGCGTGTGTCTTAACTTAATATCTTTTGAGATATAAAAGAGATTAAACAAGCAAGCAAAGGAAGCAGAGATGGGGGAAAAGGGATGCCAAGCCACATGAAAATCACCCAGGAGCAGAAGCTCAGAAGAGACAAGGACCTTCCTCCAAAGCTGATAGAGAAAACCTTCCTGTATAGCTGGCACCCTGAATTCAGGCATCTAGCGCCCTAAACAGTGGAAAATAAATTTCTCTGTGTTAAAACCATCCACTTGTGGTATTTCTGTTATGGCAACACTAGGAAACAGGAAGGAGTTTTTAGGCTTTTCCAAGAAAGCTATTCTTATACTTCACATTGCCTTTTAATGATTATTTCATAGTTTATAAATCCAAAACATAAGATTAAAGAAAAATCTGAATACAAGTGTGGAAATAGTCCTGTGCCAGGCAGTTCTGAGTCCATGCTGTTCAATCAGCTCGAAGTATTACTAGCGTTTTTCTCAAGAGCGTAATATACGACAACTGCCAAACTTCCTTTTGCGATTACAAGGAGGACAGATAATGGAGTGAGCCATATTTCAGCACTGCAGGGATATAAAAAATGAACTGCTAAAAACGGCCCAGGAGGAATGAATAGCAATAAGACATCAATGTCATCTGTATACTGATTTGTGATGAATTTCCAAAAGGCTTAATGGTATGATGCTATGATATATTGGGGCTTCCTGAAAGTTAATAACTGTAAGTTACCCACTTGGAGGAGTGTAATGGGGGAAAGTGAGTGATCACAGATAATATATGAATAACTAACTTCACTAATGTAGTCAAAATGTTCTGTGTGGTCCGTGTTGCTGTGCTCTGCGATTAGAAATATAAAATTAAAGGACTTGTGAAGACATGAGAAAGTCAAGTGTTACGCAAATACCTGTAATTATGCATTTGGTGAGGCCTTTAATTTGCCTTTTAATGGAGTGGGACTGATATAACTGAAGGGAAAAGTGCAAGCATTGATCACCTTTCAGAAGTGAATTAATAACAGCCAGAGTCCTCTGATGCAGGCGTTCAAGTGGGAGCAACAACATTTGTTTGGGAACAAATGGTCCTTGCCAGTTACCATGGGGTCTGGTATCTCCCACATGGACTGTGCACTTAAAACATCAACAGATACGAGGCATAGGCTCTTGAATAAGGATGGCCCTTTCAACCTGTAGTCTGGGTCCCTTTTGGCCCACTAATTTTTTGGCTGTGCAGACAGCTTCTGGTTAGCAGCAAGATTCCTGGAACATAGAAAACACTTCATAAATGTTTATTAAATAAAATAATAAATAAACTAGTTGCCAGTGAGTCAGTTCTGATTCATGGCGACCACGCGTGTGTGAGAGTAGAGCTGTGCTGCATAGGGTTTTCGGTGGCTGATTTTTCAGAAATAGATCGTCGTGCCTTTCTTGTGAGGAGCCTCTGGGTAGACTTGAACCTCCAAACTTTTGATTAGCAGCCAAGCAAATTAACCATTTGTACCACCCAGGGACTCCGAAATAATAGATAGATGAGTGAAAAATGCCCCAGATCCTAGGATTACAAATAGATGAGGAAAAGGAAAGCAACTAAATATATTGAGTACAGTATATTTAGTTGCTTTCCTTTTCCTTTTCCTACTACATCCATTTAGACATACATATTTTATCTCATTTAATTCCCCAAGCAACCTGAAATGGTCGGTTTTACAGACCAGGAAACAGAAATGTAGAGTTGTTAAATAATTTATCTAGAGTTACAGGAATGACAAGGAACAGAACTGAATTGTGTGGACTTAGGTTGTCTGACTCCACAACTGTATCTCTTTCCAGAATGTTACAGTAAAGCTGAAGACAGGTGAGAAATATTTTCCATCTATATCAAGGATTTAGGAAGAAGCATGGGCTTGGAACCCTGATCTTTGGCGTCCCTTCTCTTTGCCCTCTTTGAAGACAGTGAGGAAAGGCGGGAGCCCTACTCCCAGTTTCTTACAGTGTCTCAGCCTGTTCACTGCATCTGTGAAGCCTGTTTGTGTTAGCTCTATCTCCATCTGTATTTCATCCTTGGAGTTGGTGCTGTAGGTTGCTTTGTAACCTGGCTGACACTCTCTTCCTTGGCAATGTGGTTAAAACACTTACTGAATGTCATTTCTGAATGGGTAGTTAGTTTCCCTACATCCTTCATCAAAAGGCTGCCACATAAAATGACTAAGATAGTTATTGTTTTCATTGTACCAGTTCTGGCAGATATAGAGTCAGGAAAAAGACGTGCAGTTTTGATTTCTAGGACACAAATATGTGTGCTTTCTCTCTATATAGTGGGTGGCGGTGCTTTCTCTGACTCCTCTCCTCTCTCTCTTCCGCTGTCTCTTGCTTTATGATGAGGACACACCTTGGTGCTTCTCCATCTGGGATATTCTCTCCAAAGAACATGAATTGCACTTTGGAAACCCTGATGGTCACATTTCCAAGTTCCGCAGGGCTCAGAGCAGATCAGAAATAACGTTTAAAGTCATGAGCCTCAAAGGACTGGCCAACGTCGATGGCCTGTCTCTGTTTCTCCTAGGCAGTCACGCTTTAAGTCATTTCATGTGATGTGCATAATTTAGCAGGAGCAGAGCAGACACATCCCTGCCATTCGTTTCCCAGTCAGCCCTCAGTCCTCCATGGATAATAAAGATGCAATGGATGGAAATTTTAGGGTTGTTCTTGTTCACATCCAGTGTTAAGACTGAAAGGAATTCAAGGGTGACCCTTAGTTCCTGTCTTGGTTTCCTAAGATCGTCATAACAAAATACCGCAAAGTGGGTGGTTTTAAAGAACAGAAATTTAGTGTCTGAGTTTTGGAGGCTAGAAGTCTGAGATCAGGGTATTAGCCGTGTTGATCCCTTCTGAGGGTTCTGAGAGAGAAACTGTTCCATGCCTCTATCTCTTACCTTCTGGTGGCTCCTGGCAGTCGTTGGTGTTCCTTGGCTTGCAGCTCTGTCTTCACATGTTATTTTCCTTCATTGTCTATTTGTCTTTTCTCCTCTTTTATAAGACACCACTCAGATAGGATTAAGACTCACTCCATCCCTGAACAACCTCATGTTAACCTAACTGATAACATCTCGAAGATCCTATTTCCAAACAAGATCACATTCACAGGTACAGGGGTTAGGACTTCAACACATCTTTCTTGGGGACACAATTCAATCCATAACACTTCCCAAGTCATACCAGGAAAGTTGTTGGTCATGGATTGAATTATGTCTCTCCAAAAATGTGTGTATCAATTTGGCTGGGCCATGATTCCCAGTATTGTATGGTTGTAATTGTAATTGTAATTGTAATTTTATGTTAAAGAGAATTAGGGTGAGTTTGTAACACCCTTACTAAGGTTACATCCCTGATCCAATGTAAAGGGAGTTTCCCTGGGGTGTGGCCTGCACCACCTTTTCTCTTACAAGACATAAAAGGAAAGGGAAGCAAGCAGAGAGTTGGGGACCTCATACCACCAAGAAAGCAGTGCCAGGATCAGAGCGCATCTTGTGGACCCAAGGTTCCTGCGCAGAGAAGCTCTTAGTCTGAGGGAAGATTGATGATGACGAGGACCTTCTTCCAGAGCCGACAGAGAGAGAAAGCCTTCCCCTGGAGCTGACGCCCTAAATTTGGACGTCTAGCCTACTAGACTGTGAGAAAATAAATTTCTCTTTGTTAAAGCCATCCACTTGTGGTATTTCTTTTATAGCAGCACTAGATGACTAAGACATTGTTGTTTTGTTATGTGCTGTCAAGTTGATTTTCGACTCATAGAGACCCCATGAGACAGAGTAGAACTGCCCCATAGCGTTTTCTAGGCTGTCATCGTTAGGGGAGCAGATCACCAGGTCTTTCTCCCATGGAGCAGCTGGGTGAATTTGAACCACCAACATTTTGGTTAACAGCCAAGCGCTTAACCATTGTGCCACCCACATTGTGCAATCAAATCAAAGGCTTGCAATTGCAATAGTATTTGGCTCAGCCCAGCCTCCCAGGCTCCTCCCTTCTCCATGGCTTTGGGTAACACATGCTTCTTCAGAGGCTGGTGTACATGGAGGTGGAGTCACTCCTGGTTCTCCTACCTAAAGAGACTGTCAACTGCTCCTGAAAGCACTGCTGGGGCATGACTTTGTTACTCTGCCTCTTGCAGTGCTATTTCTCCAAACCAAGTAAAGGCCTTTTCCTCAAGCTAGGATGCTCTGATCTTGAAGAGACTTTAGTTTTTTTTTGTTTTTTGAGTTGCCCTAGAAGATAGCCTGGCTTTCCCAGTTTCATAGGTACCTCTGACAAAGAAATTAAAAAGTCCCCTGAGGATTTACCTGAAAACCATCTGGGTGACTACGCCAGGTGGGATACAGAAGCCGCCTCTCAGGCCCCAACAAAAAAACGCCTCACACTGGGGCATGTGTCTTTAGACTCTTCTAGTGTTGTTGTTAGCTGCGATCAAGTTGGCCCCTGACTCATGACAAGTCTATGCACTGTGGGATTGGACCATTGTGATCCATAGGATTTTCATTGGCTGATGTTTTGGAAGTAAATCACCAGACCTTTCTTCCTAGTTTCTCTTAGTCTAGAAGCTCCACTGAAACCTGTACTGCATCACAGGAACACACAAGTCACAAAAGACAGACAGACGGGTTGCATGAGGTTCATAGGTCAGAAACGAACCTAGGTCTCCTGCATGGAAGGCTAGAATTCTACCACTGAGCCATCACTTCCCCCTGGAGATTCTTCTACCTGTGAAATTGTGCCTTTCCTCTCCCTGCTTTCTTTGGGAATTTCACTGTCACTTCCAAAGTCCCCTTCTTTGTTTCTTAAGAGTGCCCCGAAACCTTTATGAAAATGTCTCTTAGTGGTGGAAACCAGTGCCCTTGTGATTCTAGAAGGAATCCTGGTGCTTGGCTACTAACCAAAAAGTCCGTGTTTTGAATCCACCAGCTGCTCCATGGGAGAAAGATGTGGCAATCTGCTTCCATAAAGATTACAGCCTTGGCTTCTGGGGTCTTAAATTAAAAGCTATCAAGTAGCCATCTAAGAAGCATCAATTGGTCTCAACCCACGTGGAGTAAAGGAGAGTGAAGAACACTAAAGACACGAGGAAAATATTAGCTCAAGAGACAGAAAGGGCCACATAAACCATAAACCAGAGACTCCATCAGCCTGAGACCAGAAGAACTAGATGGTGCCCGGCTACCACAATGACTGCCCTGACAGGGAACACAACAGAGAGTCCCTGATGGAGCAGGAGAAAAGTAGGGTGCAGAACTCAAATTTTAGTAAAAAGAGCAGACTTAGTGGTTTAACTGAGACTGGAGGGACCCCAGAAGACATGGTCACCAGACTCTCTGTTGGCCCAGAGCCAAAACCATTCCCAAGGCCAGCTCTTCAGCCAAAGATTAGACTGAACTATGGGACATAAAGTGATACTCGTGAGGAGTGTACTTCTTAACTCAAGTATATACATGAAACTAAATGGGCAGCTCCTGTCCGGAGTTGAGATCAGAAGGCAGAGAGGGTCAGGAGCTGGTTAAATGGATATGGGAAATCCAGGGTGGAAAGGAGGAGTGTGCTGTCACAGTATAGGGAGAGCAATTAGGGTCACATAGCAATGTATGTATAAATTTTTGTATGAGAAACTGACTTGAATTGTAAACTTTCAGTTAAAGCACAATTGAAACTGACTTGAATTGTAAACTTTCACTTAAAGCACAATTAAAAAAAAAAAAGATTATAGCCTTGGAAACCCTATGGAGCAGTTCTACTCTGTCCTGTATGGTAGCTATGAGTCGGAATCTACTTGATGGCACTGGGGTTTGTGTGTGTGTGTGTGTGTGTGAGAGAGAGAGAGAGATTCTAGTGGAATATGCAAATTAAACCTATACTTAACTCCCTGTGCGCAGGAATGAAATTCCTCCCCCACTACCCCACCAACTGGGAGGAAACTTTTATATATGGCTGCTCTCCACTCTGCCTCTTAGCTTCCACCTGTCCCGTCATAAAGAGTGGACAAACCATGGGGCTGAGTTTTTCCTCTTATGAGGGATATTCATTTCCACCGCTGATAGGTCCGTGAATTTTTTTCAATGCTGTTAATGTGAATGCAGCATTATTAGAGTGCACTTTAAGTTTTAGATAGATAGTTTATCCTTTTGTTACCAAGGCTTTTCAAAAGATAAAATATACATTATACTGCACGGAGTATATGAAAGTTCAGTAAAATGTGATAATGTTGCATCACACGCTGTTCTCTTGGGTATGATATCAGGAAAATGTTTTTTCTCTGACAGCCTCTTATAATGGATGAAAATATTCCTTCTCATTGCACACACAGTGCAAGGTTTGAGGCATATTATTGAAGTCAGGTAATCAGCCTCTGAAATACTGGTATTTGAAAAGCAAATTTAAGGCTTAGGATGTGTTCGCTTTATGACACAGATGTTAGTAAACTCTGTCTTTAGCTATGAAGAAGAGAAATGGCAGGCAAGTTTTTTTTTTTCTTTTTTCCCAGCTGTCATTTGCTTTTTAGTGACGATAGTGTATGGAGTTCAGTAAATTAACTATGAAGGTAGCAGGATGCGTAGACAAAAACAGCACACTTGGACTCTAGTCGTCCTTAAGCGAGTTACTTTACTTCCTTGAGCTTGTTTTCTAATCTGTAAAGTAGAGTTAATATCAGTGAATATCACACGATTGGGATGCTTCTACTACTGTGCCTAGAATATAGTGTTGCTACAATTTAATTTTAATTTAACATAAAAATAGCTGCCCCTGGAAATTATGTCAACAGAGGCTACCCATATACTCTTGATTTGAGTCAGAGTGATTTTCGCCATTGGTATTACTGTACTTCTTAGTCCACAAAAGAGACACAGACCAAAATTTGCTCCTTCTCCCCAGTAACAAATGTCTTTATGATTCATTTTGCTTTACAAAACTCAAGTTTATGAGCAGTTTTGGGGAAGGGTATCCACCCTTTAATTGCTGCTGGCATTTTGTAAAGGACCGCGTGTCATTGGATCTTCTGAAGGAAGTCCCAGGTGAGAAATTTCTTTAACACTAAGTGCTAGGAAAAACTTTGCTTCCCCTGGACAGTTGCTGTGTTTCTTTTCTTTTCCCCCCTCCATGAGAACTGGGTAACTGTGTTGTCTATTTCCCTTTGAGTGCCAAGACCTTCAGAGCCCATAATAAAATTAGTGGGATTTTAAAACCTGCTGAATTACTCTCTGGATCCTGCCGTTCAGTTCTAATGTCTCTTTAACCTGTTTTGACTTTTTTGTTATATATAATGTGTTTTCTGTAAGCCACATCAAGTCTTTTGTGGGATGAGGCAGGATAGGAGGCAAACAAAACATAGATAAAGCTGTGCGTTCATGGATATCTGATTAAGAAGAGAGAAATCAACTGGTCTGTTTCTCTGCTCTCTATTTTTATTAATTACTGTTGGTAGGATATTCTGTTTATAGTCAAAATTAAACTAAATCTTTTGAGATTAAATTTTCTAAAAGAGCTTACAGGCAGGATTAGTGGGGACTCAGCCCATTGTCTCTAAAACTCCCCTCAGACACCATCCCCTTCTCTAAGCCTCTCCTCCCCCACCCCACAGCCTGAACCCACAAAAAAACCTACGTGTCCCTTTTTGCTGTTAATTCCTATCACCCTGCTACTGACTAGTGGGTCTAGTTTAAATAGCTTCAGTCACCAGGATTTCAAAAGAAAAGGCAACAGATACAAGAAGGAGCAGCTGAACTAAGCACGATAGTGTGGGGAAACATTTCATTACATATCTACAGTTTCAAAAACTGGAGCCAAATATATTCCCAATTGCATGCAGAATGGAAGAAGTTGCAGAATTTAAAAGAGCCAGTGCAGTGAAAATAGAGGAGGAGGCTGCAGGCTGGCCTGTGAGCAAGGAGAGGGGTCTCTCTTGACCCATTTGTTACCTTCTACAGTTAACACGGATGAGATGACAACATTGCAGAAGAATGAATCCTGCACATCTCAGAGGTACTGAATAATCGCCGAAGAGTATAAGATGATTTTTCTAGGAAACTATAAAAAACTGAGCCTCCAGTTGACTCTAAGAGAAAGCTTTCAAAAGAACATGCATAGAAGATTCCCTGAAATGAGCTCTTGGTTTGTTGAATGGATGATTGGAAATGGACACATTCAGTGTCATCTCAAGACTGTAATTTTGCTCTTATAAAAGGGGTTGTTTTCATGGTTAATATTACCATGTTTCTTCGGTATCTTCAGTATCTCAAAATAACTCTGAACTGGCAGCGTTTACCTCTGAATGTCATCTGACTTGTGTGTCTTTCACTTCCTTGAAATCATGGTAGGAAGCTACACTCTGTAGAAAAATACTGACTAACTGCAGGCCTGGGCCCCAATTCTGGAGAAAGCAAGTTCCCCTTACATGTATTCTGCAGGTGGCATCTTGTCTTACTCGGTGTGACTTTGACTGGGAAAATGAGTTTTCATCTTTAACAGGGGTCAGGAAAGTACCATCTCAGTACACCTTTCACCTTCTATCACCCGTGACTAGTAAATGGCTGCACATTAATACTGACTTTAGAAAAGACAGCCTGGCTGGCCAGAAACATAGTGTGTGCTTGTGCGTGCATTCACTTGAGAAATGACCTTCCCTAAAACATAAAGACAGCTGTATCTCTGACGATTGTAGAAAACCAGATAGTCGAGAAATTAGTTATGAAAGCCAAGGACATTTTATTCGGGGAGAAGGGCCTATTTTTACTAATGTCCTTGCATCGATATCAGATTAGCATAATCAGAGTTTGATTCTCTCTGCACCTGGACAGATGTCCCAGCACACAGCTTTCCTAGTGGTTTGGTAAAGTAGGTACTAAACACATCAATGGAATATGAGTTGTGACACTGTGGGTTTTAACCCAGTGGAAGCAACAGGAGTCACTTGGAACATTCAGCACCATTCCTTAGCTGAACTGGCTTTTTATTTAGTACCTGAATTATATTTCCCTGATAGCCAGAAATTAGGGTGGTCAGTATCCTCAGATATTCCTATTGACTGCCTTCTAGTACATTTTGGGGGGAGTTGGCTGCTGCCAAAAGTGTCTAAAATGGAAGTCAAGAATAAATTGATATAGAGTCAAATGCTCTCAGAGGAGAACTCAGCTTCCTAACAAAATTTAATCTAGCAGGCAGGAGCTGTCAACATGATAAATATTCTGGTCTTTAATACTAGTTTACATACCAGAGCTGAAGAAAAGGAGAAATTATTCACACACTCAAAATTTGTAAAAATGATGTTGTTTGACTTCAAGTGAAAGAGGCCCAAGGAAATTCAAAGTTAAGATGGAAACCTTGAGCTGAGCCTGATTCTGGGCTCTCCAGGGGCCTTCTGATGTGTCGATGCCACCAAAGTAATTACACTGCCATGCATGAGCTCTCCCAGGTTCACCATTTGTGGGAATGGGTACTTTCAATTAATCTTCGTGCCTTAGCTAACTGCAGGTTTCATCTGGCACCAGGTGCGTGCAGAAGCAAGGGCAGAGTTTCAAATTGAACTGGATCTCAAATTATAAGTTAGAGAGGCCTGGATGGTAGTGTAGTGTGGGGCAGAGAACACAGGCTTTGAAATTGTGCAGAACTGGGTCTGATCACTGCTCTGCCACTTTATTAATTTATTCACTGACTATATGTTGAACCCCTGCTACGTGCCAGACATTGTTCTAGGCTCTGGATGAAAACAAGACAGACGAGTTCCAACAGTGGTGGGGCTTGCATTCTAATGGAGATATCACTGGTCAGCTTCCCCAGGAAGCAGACTTTGGGATGGACATTTGTGTTCAGCATATTTGTTGGGATTAACCCCTGTAGGGGATGGGATGAAGAAAGTCAGGGCAGAAGGAGAAGGTGACCTGTGATGCAGTTTCCACAAAGGCTTCAGCTGAGATGGCCCCCATTGGAGTGAAGGGCCAGGCCTTTAAACAGGTGCATCAGCCAGTCACTGGTTGCAGGCTCTGTGGGAAAGGGGGACTATCTTGGACCAGGAGACTAAAGGGTAGCGGCAATTCTGGAAGAGGGCTGGCCGCTAAGGAGTACCAGTGACACCACTCCCAGCAACTAGAGGAATAAGTTCTTCAGCCTTGAGGGAGGAGCTGGGCAGCAACAGACATTAAACAAACTAGCAAAAAGATAGATACATGCAAGGGTGAGACAGTACACAAGGCTGGGGAAACCAGCACAACTTGTACAAGGAAAGGTCACGGAAGCCCCATAGACACATCCAAACTCCCTGAGGGACTGAATTGCTGAGCGGAGGGCTGTAGGGACCATGGTCTCCAGGAACATCTAGCTCAATTGGCATAACACAGTTTATAAAGACAATGTTCTACATTCTACCTTGGTGAGTAGC
>NW_004443990.1:11211018-11265628 GCF_000243295.1 Trichechus manatus latirostris
AAAAAAAGAGGTCCAGAAGGGAGAGGGTTGACATGTCGTGGGGTTGTTAACCAATGTCATAAAACAATATGTGTACTTCTGTTTCATGAGAAACTATTTGTTCTGTAAACCTTCACCTGAAGTACAATAAAAAAATAAAATAAAATAGATACATGCATACGTATATACACACACACATACATACATGTACACATTTTTTTTTAATGTGGTAAGTTAAAAAAATAAATGAAACAGAGTAAAGAATAAGGACTGAATGTTTCTATATTAATAGGGTGGCCAGGAGGATCCCCTTGAAGAGGTGACATTTGAGCCAACCTAAGCAGAGTGAGGAATCGAGCGATATGAAGGTGAGGAAGTAGGTTATTCAGCCAAAGGGAGTGTCTGCGTGAAGACGATGAGGTGGTACAGAAAGAAGAAACAGGAAGAAGATCCCTACAGATAAGGGGAGTGAGCAGGGGGTCAATCAGAGTTGCAGATGAGGTCAGAGAAGCAGCCAGGGGCCTGATGATGAAGAGCCTCAGAGGCCATGGGAAGGAGTTTGGTTGTAGTGCTGAGTGTTATGGGAAGCCATCGGAGGGTTTTAAATAGACAAGTGACATGACCTGATTTAAGTTTTCAAAAGTGCTATGTGTAACGTCAGCTCTACAGGCAAGGATGGCAGCAGGGAGAACAATAGGAAACCATCACAGCATCTAGAAGATAGTTGATACTGGGTGGTAGATACCAGGTATTGAAAAGTGGTTTTGTGTGAGATCTATTTCAAAGGTACCACCGGCAGGGCTTATGGATGGATTGGATGTCAGGTGTGAGAGAAAAAGTACAGTCAACTGAGTGGTTCAATGTATTAAAGGTAAAGAAGATTGGAGGAGGATTGGGTTTTGGTAGGGAGGAGGGAAGATCAAGATTCTGATTTAGACTTACTGAGTTTGAGATACCTTCTAAACAGGCAAACTGTTGTTGTTATATGTCATCGAGTGGACTACGACTTAGAGCTTGCAAATAGAGATGTCCAATAGGAGCTAGATGCACAAGCCTAAAGTCCTTGAGAGAAGATGGGGCTGGAGATATGAATGTGGCAGTCCTCAGTACATCACAGACATTTAAAGCCATGGACCTGAGTTAGACTATCAAGAGAGTGAATATAGTTAGAGACGAGGGCTAAGGATTGAGCTCTGTGGGATCCCAACATTTAGAGAGTGGGAGGTAAAGGAGGCAGCAGCAATGGAGACTGAAAAGGGACAGCCAGTAAGAAAGGAGGGAAATTCAGAGAATGTGGTGCCATAAAACGCAAATGAAGAATAAAGTCGACCGATCACTAGATTTAGTAAAATAGAAGTCATTGAGAATTGCAGTTTCAGTAGAAGAGTGGGGATAGAACCCTGCTTGGAGTGGGTTGAAGAGTGTAAAGTGAGATAATGAAGATGGTGTGCATAGAAAACTGTTTCAAGGATTTTTGCTATAAAGGGGAGCAGAAAAATGGGGAAGAGGGTAGCTAGAGAGGGATGAAAGTCAAAATAAGGATCTGTTTCTCAATGGGACATACTACAACATGTTTATGTGCTGATTAGAATAATCCCACACACTGGATTACCTGTAGGAGTCAAGTCCTCCTTACGGCAAGAGAAGGTGGGATCCAGTGCAAAAGAAGAAGTGCTGGCCCAGTGTGAAGGCCCAACTCATCCCATACCAGGAAGAAAAGAGGAGGACCTGGGTATGAATGCAGGGTCGGGGGGAGTGGGTTTGGCTGTGGAAGATGAAAGTAGTTCTGCATCTCATTGTTTTATTTTCTCACTCAAATAAGAATCAAGGTCATCAGCTGAGCATAAGGAGTGGGAACAGGAAGTTTGAGGACTGAGGAGAGGTATAAAATAGTTATTCCAGAATGTGGAAGAGTGAATTGACTCGAGCAATGTGGTAGGATTGCTAGGAAGTGCTGAGGCCTGCTTGAGAGTTACGGTTACAAATAGAAATATAGTTGTATATACTTACCCGGATTCACTCAGCTGCTTGTAGGAACATGGTAGGTAGAGAGTTGTGTCCAAGCGGCCCTAGGGTGTGGCAGGTGAGTCTGAGGAAAGGAGAGAAGAACAAGGGAGTGGAGATGTAGATAACAGGCTGGTTGTGATGATGGACCCTAGACTCTAAGCAAGTAGGGGGGAAGCAACAGAATTGTTGTTAGCTGCCATCAAGTGGCGTCCAACTCATGACCACCCTATGCACAATGGAAGGAAACACTGCCCAGTCCTGTGCTATCCCATGATCTGTTGCAGATCGATCGGACCATTGTGATTAAAGGGTTTATATTGGCTGACTTGCAGAAGTACCTCACCAGACTTTTCTTCCTAGTCCATTTTAGTCTGAAAGCTCCACTGAAACCTGTTCAGGTGATGGCTGCATATGATACATTGGTCAGAAATCAAACGCAGGTCTCCCACGTGGAAGGCGAGAATTCTACCACTGAACCAGCAATGCCTCCTATGATTCCTTGTATCAAGGGGGAAAAGGAAGTGAGCTCAACTTAACAGTCTTTGAGTACTTACTCTGTATCACATGCTTTTAGATCAATTCTCACTTAATCCTCACAACAATCCCGTAAGGTAGGAAGGAATTATCTCCACCTGATACTCAGTGAGACTCATTTGCCCAAGCACTTCTAACTCCAGGTCTAAGCCCCATTTCCAACTCCACAGCTTTCTTAGTTCCACAGGGGAGAAATCTAGTCAACTGCAATTTCTGGGGCACTGATGTATAGTAACATTCTTGATTTCCAATCTTAGGCTAATCTTCAACTACCTACCTGCCTTAATGAAGAGAACATAGGGAATTTACTTGCATTTTTCTTTGATGGTTGAGAATCTCGTCTCATGATTATCAAGTTGAACATCAGGGCAAATAAAACAGACTCCTTAGAAGGTTGGGGACATGTAAATATTACTTTCCAAATGTTTTTAAATCTCTGACAATGCAGTGAGAAAACTGAGGCTTAGGGGTATTAAAAAATCCAACCAAAGATATTCAGCTAAAAAGTGGCAGAGCTGAACCCAGCTCTAAAGCAGACTCAGAGCATGTGATTTGCATTCCACTCACTGCCTCCCACTACCTTGAGAAAAGAAGGAGCCCAGGATAGAGGCTTCCTCATCAAGAGTGCAAATAGAAGAGGCAAAAAGGAGTCAGGCGTGGGTTAGAGGAGGGATCAACCCTCTCGGGGATATAATTAATAAATAAGGAAATTGAGAGAGAACTAGCTCCACGTGTATACAGTAAAACCTGTGAAAGCCAGAACCTATGTAAGGCGGAAACCGAACAGAGAAGGAAACGCAAACATTTTCCACTAATAGAGAGCGATAGAACAGTGGTAAGACTGCACCCTGTCAAAGGCAGAAAACCTCCAAAATCCAGAAAAACAAGACAGTCCCATCGAATTCCAGCTCTCACAGGTTTCACTGTATAAGAAAATTCCAAACATATAGTTTTTGTTATGAGATTTTTAAGGTCTTTTTGTGACTTTGAAAGTTTATCTCACAATTTTTTTTTTCTGTGCCCTAGTTAAAAACCCTGGCTGTGGTTGTTAGTTGCTGTCAAATCAACTCCAACTCAGAATGAGACATTTTCTGATTTTGTGCTATCTTTATGATCATGGGTGTGTTTGAGTCTGTTGTGGCTATTGTGTTAATCTATCTCATAGAGGGTTTCACTCATTTTCACTCACCCTCTACTTTACCAAACATGATGTTGTTTTCTAGTGATTGGTCTTTCCTGATGACATGGTCAAAGTATGTAAGCTGAAGCTTGCCATCCTCACTTTTAAGGAGCATTCTGGTTGTATTTTTTCTGAGACTAATTTGTTCATTCTTCTGACAGTCTACTTCAATATTCCTTGCCAATACCACAATTCAAACCCATCAAGTTTTCTTCTGTCTTCCCTTTTCATTGTCCAACTTATGCATGCGTATGAGGCTATTGAAAAGACCATGGCTTGGTTCGGCATACCTTCTTCATCAAAGTGATTTCTTTGCTTTTGAAAACTTTAAAGAGCTCTTTTGCGGCAGATTTGCCCAATGCAATACATTGTTTGGTTTCTTGACTGCTACTTCTATGGACTAAAAATTCTTAGAATATATAAAAAGAGCTCTCAGCCTACTACATTATCCAGAAAATGGATGAAATTGCGAGACTCTTCTCAAGCTGCACCAGGATGATTGTCTTCCGTCTGGAAGCTGTGAGAGTGGCAGCTAAGATGCAAGAGGTTGAGCCACAAGAGAAGAAAGATGGTGGGAGAGGAGTGGGGGATTTGAAGACAAGCCAGTATAGAACAAGAAAGATCTCCTCTGATGCTCCTATGAATAGGCAGCTTCATTCCTCCACATTTGTCAGTGGAGATAGGGGAGTGCACAGCACTGACGTGGTGGATATGACCTTTCTAAATCTGTAAAAACAGTTCTTTTATAACCACAGCTTTTCAGCATCTAGGGTGACCAACTCATCTCAGTTTGTGTGGAATTTTCCCTGTTTTAGCACTGGAATTCTTGCATCCCAGAAACCCCCTGAGTCCTGGGCAAACCTGAGTGGTTGGCCACCCTATAACACATCCCAGGTAAGCAAGGACAGTACTTACTTCAAATATACTATCCTCTTGTTTTCCCGTAAGTACACATACACATGACAGGTCATGGATTTCTTATTTTTGTGTAGAAGCTATGACAACACTACTTCACCCAGGAAACTGAGAAAACTTCTCTTTGCTTCTGCCTTGGTAATATAAAACAGCATATTGCATTATTCTCCCTCCTTGCTGTTCTAAGGATTCCCTTCCCGCTGGAATATTTTGAGCTCTTTTCTCTTGCTCTTGAAAATGTAGTTTCCGACATAATGTAGATGGGGTACAAGTGTTGGCTAATTAAGTTTTGGTGTATCACTGTATTCTACGACGTGGCTACAGCATGCTTCATGTAGAAGGGGAAAAAATTAAAAAGAGTATAATCAGGTTTGCATGTCTTCTGACATAAGCGTACTGATGCCATCTGTTACCTTCAGATGCTTCAGGTTAGGAACTAATGTTTTACCATGAGTAATGTGGATATGATTGCAGTTTTCTCCCTAACCTTCAATAGTGTGTCCCCAGCTTGTTGAGAAGAGAGGGACATTCTAACTCTACATTCCATACATTTGAGAACAAGAGGATAAGCATCTGCTAGATGCATGGGGAGAGCCCTGGTGGCACAGTGGTTAAGCGTTGGGCTGCTAACCAAAAAGTAGGCAGTTTGAATCCACCAGCTGCTCCTTAGAAACCCTATGGGGCAGTTCTACTCTGTCCTATAGGGTCACTATGAGTTAGAATCAACTCAGCGGCAACAGGTTATATGCATGAGCAGGGGAAGGGTCAGGGGGAGAATAAAGGAGTCATGTGATAAGATATAGTGAATCTGGTGGCACAGTGGTTAAGAACTTAGCTGCTGACCAAAAGGTCGGCAGTTCAAATCCACCAGCCACTCCTTGAAAACCCTATGGGGCAGTTCTACTCTGTCCTATAGGGTCACTATGAATCAGAATCAACTCGACAGCAATGAGTTTTTTGGATCAAATTATTATAAATAAGAATATAAGCATTCTTGAATAGCCTACTTCTGATCAGTACCTGAAGACTCCTATGAATGTCCAAGCCTTGGAGAGAATACAGAATTTCTCAGTTTCTAGCAGAGGGTTTTTCAGAAACTCTCCCTTGAATCAAAAGGAATAGATCATGTGCTCCTTATAACACTAATTAACTGTCCTTTGCCATACTTACTGCATTGTGATTTAATATACATCTGCGTAATCATTTGACTAATTCTGTCTTCCCCATTAGATGATATCCTTGAGGATAAAGAGTGTGTGTTTTTCTTCACTGTAGATCCTCAGAACTCAACACACAGCATGGCCGCAGAGAGACACTTGATAATTATTTGTTGAATGAATGAATAAGTAAATGAAGGAGGAGCAGCATGTCCCTCTTCTGAGAGCCTATGACACATCGTTATGTTTCTTTCACACTACCCATCCCAGAGTGTTATGTTGTTGTTGTTACTAGATGCTGTTGAGTTATGACCACAATCATAATGGAACAAAACATTGCTCAGTCCTGTGCCATCCCTCATGATGGGTTGGAGATTGGAGCATTGCGATCCACAGGGTTTCCATTGGCTAATTTTCAGAAGTAGATCACCAGGCTTTTCCTTCTAGTCCAGCTTGGTCTAGAATCTCAACTGTAACACACAAACCTCCACTGACAGATGTGTGGCAGCTGTGCATGAGGTGCAATGGCCTGGAATCAAACTGGGGTCTCCCACATGGAAGGCAAAAATTCTATCACTGAACCATACTCCTGTATTGAACTGTTGGCTTTCTCCAAGATGAGCTACCTGAAGACAACATCACTGCATCCCCAGCACTTCCATGGTGTGACATACAATCCATGTGTGTTGCATGAATGACTGATTAGAAGAGCCGATACCTTTGATTTTGCTGCGAGTTATAATATGTTGAATTTACATAAGACATTACACGGGACCTTCATCCATCCGTATTTGAAATAGCTGATAGCCTGAAGGGCTTGTCTTTCCAGCCAAGAGTAACCAAGACTCTGCTCAGATAGTTGCTGTTGTTGAAGAGAGCACCATGTTTACAGTTGAGATTGGATTCCGTTCTCGGATTTTTACTAAGTCATGTATGGCGTTGGACAGGTAACCATTCCCATTGTCTCTCATTTTGGGTAACATGGGCATTGATAGTGCGTAGCATCCTATTCTCTTAGGGTTCTTGTGAGGAACAAGTGATAATAATAATAAAAAAAAAGATGAAAATAAAGTTAATGAGAAAAGTACAAATCACTATAGACACCCAAGGTGACTTATTTCCTTGCCTTTATGATTCAGCAGAGGCATTTTTCCATTTCTAAGAAGTCTATAACGATGTTCCGCTTTTGGCGATGTCTTAAGTAGTGCCTCCAAGAAAGAACTGTAGGAGATATTCTTCACCTGATGAAGAACAAAATCTAGCCTACGTTTCCTGGAGATCCCAAAAGACTCTGAGAATGAACATTGCCTAGGCGGCTCAAAAAAAGAAATTCCACCTTACTTGTTTATTTTAATTAAAGTTTCTCGTGTTTTCCTATTATAAAAGTAACAAGAGCTTAGAAGAGAAAAACAAGAAATAAAGAAGGAAAAAATCCACAGAGCTCCACCTTTGAGAATCAACCACCATTCATATTATTCTGTATTTCTTTCCAGTTTTGTTTTTCTTTCCATAAGTAGTTTCTCTGGCAAAAAATACAGTTTTATGTCTTGCTTTTTTCATTTCTCTGTTATAAACTCTTACAAACATCATCTGATAATGACTGTAACTCTACCTTATAAGATTTTTGTGAGGATGAAACGAGAGAGTCAGTATACTCCTAATGATTCCTAATGAGGGCTCAATAAATGTTAGCTGCTGCTATCGTCAGCGGCAACATCATCATTATCGTTATTAAGATTATCATAGTTTACTTAATGTTCTCTTATGTTGGACATGTTGAGTGTTTCTGAATTTTGGCTATTAAGAATAAGTTCTATGCTGCTAAATCCTTCCTTAATAAACCTCTACTCCTAATATTTTAGGAGTTTTCATTTGCCTATTTGTCAAGATTATTTAAAAAAAAAAAAAGCGAGGAACATAGAAAGTAAAAATGACATGACACAGATAGTTTTTTTTTTTTTTCCTTTTTAGTCTTTTCTACATTGGACTCAAAGTAATGCGCATGGTGTTATACCAGGGATATCAGAAAGCTTATAATAATTTACCAAATTCTTGGTGCTCGAGTTCGTATGTGTGTCTGCCAACATTTGTAGTTGAGAGCATTTATCTTTTTTAGGGGACTTGTACCTTCTTGTCATCATCATTCTTAAGTAGTACTAGATAGAAACTGAATCTAGGCCGGGCTCTCATTGACACACAGACTGCGTGTAGACAGTTCTTGCCTATCTGGGTTCTATAGGCCTAAACGAGCCCATAGGAGGGGATTTTGGGGGCCAGGCTAAAGCAGAGAGGGTATTTGTAGAGGCAGTATACCAGTGGTTAAACACACAGGCTCTGGGTTCAGATCCCAGCTCTGCTACTTTCTAGCTGTGTGGCCTTGAGTAAGTTATGTAAACTCTCTACACTTCACTTGTTGATGTCTAAGATGGGCATAATAACAGTACTCCGTCACAGAAGTGTGAAAAATTGTAGCCATCATGTTATGTGATGTGCTCAGTGCAGTATCTGGTACAGAGACATACTCAACAATTAGCCCCTGTTGCTATCATCATTAGTATCATTGCTCCTCCCCCCTCTCCTCTTCCTTTCCTTCCCCTCCGTCTCTAAGGGACCTAAGGTAGCATTTCTGAGACAGAACGCCAGTTACCATCAAGGAGAGGAGCTGAGAGTGTAGCATGGAAAGTGGTGCCAAGTGTGAAATCATAAGGGTGAGATAAGATGAATGAAGATGAACATGAGTAAGGTTGACATGAGATGGAAGGATAAAGAGCAGGTCAGGACATGGAAAGCAGTTTAACACCAAGTCTATGAAAAGTGTGGGAACTGCACATCAAGTGTCTGCTTTTGTTTGACCCCTGGGTAGGTGTAATGGCTAAAGAATCTACTCCTGAATGTGAACTGCCCATTTGTGACTTAAAAAGATAAAGACTGTGTACATACATATAGTCTCACCTTTGAAAGTCAATCACTATTAATATTAAACTGTATTTCTTTCCAGAAATACATGGTTTTTCTGGAACATATATACATATAGGTAGTCCCCAACTTACAACGTGTTCAGGTTACAACAAACCGCACTTAACGACCGTCTGGTGTTGCAGTTTTTACATCCTCTCATTAGTAATATGTACTACATACAATATTGCATCACGTAATTTGCTGATGTTATCATTTTCAGATGTTCACTGACAGATATTCAAAGATCAAATTCATAAAGATACTGATAATAAAAGGCAATAATAATGAAAGCTAAAAAAAGAGGTATTCAACTTACTTCAGAACCAACTTATGACAGCATTGTTGGAATGGAACCCCATAGTAAGTCAGGGACTACCTGTATATGTTCCAGAAGGCGTTTGTGTATGTGTGTGTGTATATATATATATGTATATACACACACGCATAGAACAAGGGGATACTGCATGGTTTAAAATCAGGAAGGGTGTGCATCAGGGTTGTATCCTTTCCACACTTACTCAAACTATATGCTGAGCAAATAATCTGAGAAGCTGGACTATATGAAGAAGAACGTGGCATCAGGATGGGAGGAAGACTCATTAACAACCTGCCATATGCAGATGACACAACTTCGCTTGCTGAAAGTGAAGAGGGCTTGAATCTCTTACTGATGAAGACAAAAGACTATAGCCTTCATTATGGATTTCACCTTAACATAAAGAAAAGAAAAATCCCCACAAATGGACCAATTAGCAATGTCAAGATAAATGGAAAAAACATTAATGTTGTCAAGGATTTCATTTTACTTGGATCCACAATCAACACCCATGGAAGCAACAGTCAGGAAATCAAACAACGTATTACATTGGGCGAATCTGCTGCAAAAGACCTCTTTAAAGTGTTAAAAAGTAAAGATGTCACTTTGAGGACTAAGGTGCACCTGACCCAAGCCATGGTGTTTTCAGTCACCTCATATGCATGGGAAAGCTGGACAATGAATAAGGAAGACTGAAGAAGAATTGATGCTTTTGAATTATGATGTTGACAAAGAATACCGAATATACCATGGACTGCCGGAAGAATGAACAAATCTATCTCGGAAGAAGTACAGCCAGAATGCTTCTTAGAAGCAAGGATAGTGAGACTTTGTCTCACATACTTTGGACGTGTTATCAGGAGGAATCAATCCCTGGAGAAGGACATCATGCTTGGTAAAGTAGAGGGTCAGCGAAAGATACGAAGACCTTCAACGAGATGGGTTGACACAGTGACAGCAACCATGGGCTCAAGCATAGCAACGATTGTTAGGGTGGCACAGGACCAGGCAGTGTTTTGTTCTGTTGTACATAGGGTTACTATGAGTCAATACAGACTCGGTGGCACCTAACAACAAGAAGTATGTATATATTGTCATGGATTAAATTATGGTCCCCCAAAAATGTGTGTATCAATTTGGCTGGGCCATGATTCCCAGTATTGTGTGGTTGTCCTCCATTTTGTGATTTTTATTTTATGTTAAAGAGGATTAGGGTGGGATTGTAACACCCTTACTCAGGTCATATCCCTGAGCCAATATAAAGGGAGTTTCCCTGGGGTGTGGCCTGCACCACCTTTTATCTTACAAGAGATAAAAGGAAAGGGAGGCAAGCAGATAACTGGGGACCTCATACCACCAAGAAAGCATGCCGGGAGCAGAGTGTGTCCTTTGGACCTGAGGTTCCTGTGCTGAGATGCTCCCAGACCAAGGGAAAACTGATAACAAGGACCTTCCTCCAAAACTGACAGAGAAAGCCTTCCTCTGGAGCTGACACCCTGAATTTGGACTTGTAGCCTTTTAGACTGTGAGAGAATAAATTTCTCTTTGTTAAAGCCATCCACTTGTGGTATTTCTGTTATAGCAGCACTTGATGACTAAAACATATATGTATATATATATATATATATATATATATATGAATCAATTGGCAAAAAAACTGTTTCACTAAAACATGATACCTTTATATGAGATATATATAGATATAGATACATATATGTATTAGGACTAATTTTGTTTTAGATTTGGAATATGATGTAAATAATAATTCTTTTTTTTTTTTTTAATGCACAATCCAGTCAAATGTAACACACGCATGATATGGAATAGCATATATGTAGATGGTCTGGGGAGACATCTGATATAGGGGGCTTTGTTCCAGGTTGGCTGAGAGAGAGAACAGTATGTACATTCCATGAGCCAGAAACACTGAAGGAAGATCTGTCAATAGTGTCTCATTTTTTTCTGGATGAAAAACAGAAACTATGGGTTGAGTTTTTTCTGTGTATTCAAAGAGGCTTATAGAGTCCATACCTCTATCGACTGTAAGATAAGCCAACCTGAATAGTTTTTGTTGCTTAGTTTGAAACTAGAATCACTTAGAAAATTCACATAAAAAGTCACTTTGCTTTCCGTCACATAGTTTTTTTACACTTATTAAGCAGATTCAAAATCAATTAAGATTCAAATAAATGGGTAAAGTCCCCATCATAGTCAGAAAGAAAATCACTTTTTGGTAAGAACACAGTCGAGATTCGATTTTCATGAGAAAGATTTGCCTTATATGAAGTCAGTATTACCTCCTATTTATTTCCTGAATCTGTCCATTTCTCTGTATACTTCCAGCTCCATCCTGATGCAGACCATCATCTCTCTTCAAGACAACTATTAATAGTCTTCTATTGGTCCACCCTCTCCCTAGTTTTCAATTCATTTTATGCCCTGTCTCCAGAATTTTTGAAATCAGAACCTTCCCACTCCCAGCACTAGCCCTATTAAAGCCTTTCAGAAGTTCCCCACAGTCTTCAGGATAAAAACAAAATTCCTTACCGTGGCCATATTATAAACTCTCATTGAGCCTCATACCATTCATTTTTAGCAATGATGCCAATTATAATTTTACCTTTATTTGTGTGGTTATTTAAATGACACTTGCCTGTTCCACTAGACTGTAGGCTCCATTGGGGCAGGGATCCCATCTTTTTGGCCACCATTGTATCCCCACCACCCAACACACTACTTAGCAAACAGCAACTTGCAAAAAGAAAATTCAGTGAATAAATGTCATCTCATTCCTCAAGTTGAGTCTTTTAGGGGTCCTTTTCTCCCTCATTTATCATTGGTTCTCGGCAAGGACAACCAAAGTAAATATTTGTAATCAGGGATTTGGGTTCCTAATTTTTGAGCTCTTGAATTTCATCTATTGCAGAACTACATAGGCATGCACTTAGTGTTTTCTGTGACTTTTACTGCTAGTGTGGAAGAGTGAAAGAACATGAGCTGTATACTCAGACAGACCTTAGATCAAATTCCAGCTCTTCCACTTATTAGCTCTGTGACCTTGGGGTTTTTCTGAAACTCCCTAAGCCTCAGTTTTGTCATCTGTACCTCATAGGGTGGCTGTGAGGATGAAATAAAATAACACTAATAACGCACTTAGCAAAATGCCGAGCCAATAATAAGAACTCATTAAAAGCAGCTATTCGGGGAACATCTAGCCCAATTGGCATAACATAGTTTATAAAGAAAATGTTCTACATTCGACTTTGGTGAGTTGTGTCTGGAGTCTTAAAAGCTTGTAAGCGGCTGTCTAAGATGCTCCACTGGTCGCACCCTGTCTGGAGCAGGGAGAATGAAGAAAACCGAAGACACAAGAGAAAGATTCATCCAAAGGACTAATGGACGACAACTACCACAGCCTCCACCACCGACTGCTCTGACAGGGATCATAGTAGAGGGTCCAGGACAGAGCTGGAGAAAAATGTAGAACAAAATTCTAACTCACAAGAAAAGACCAGACTTACTGGTCTGACAGAGACTGGAGAAACCCTGAGAGTATGGCACCCGGACACCCTCTTAGCTCAGTAATGAAACCACTCCTGAAGTTCACCCTTCAACCAAAGATTAGACAAGTCCATAAAACAAAATGAGACTAAAGGGGCACACCAGCCTTGGAGCAAGGACTAGAAGGCAGGAGGAGACAGGAAAGCTGGTAATAGGAAAGCCAAGGTTCAGAAGGGGAGAGTGTTGACATGTCGTGGGGTTGGTAACCGATCTCACAAAACAGTATGTGTACTGATGGTTTAATGAGAAGCTAGTTTGTTCTGTAAACTTTCATCTAAAATACAGTAAAAAAGTATATAAAAAGTAGCTATTATTTTTGCTATGAGAATTACCATAATTGTTATCAAATTAGTATCACTACTTCTATTATATTATTATTGTTATTCTCTATCTAGAATTCTATGATCTGATTTCCTGGTCTTTCCAAGAGATCTTATAACTACTAAAACTGTAAGCATTTACTAGACAGCAGTCACAGAATTTCTTCTGTATTCCTTTACAATGTCTACCACCTATGGACGACTTAATAGGGTTTTTATTTTTTTATTTTTTATTTTAATTATAAAGATGGCAGCATCAGCAACATTCCAATAGATCCAAATATGCAAGAAATACTGGGGAGGGGGCTTTTGGATTTCCAATCAATAGCCTTTGGAATGATGTTCCTCACCCAGATTTGGAAATACTCATCAATTTTATCCTTTTAGAGGGCTATTCTTAGTGACAAGAAGGTGACAGAGGGAGGAGACAGCATTTCCTGATTCAGGCGACAATTGCTCACAATTTATTCAACATTATTATTGAATTAGTATTGAAAAGGTAATTTCATGCTTGGTGAAGTGGTAAATTTGATTCATATGCTAGGAAGGCAAAGGAACAAATGTGACATTGACAGTAATAATTACATCCCACCCTAAAACAAGGCAAGGTAAACATTTCAGCCTACTTTTGGCATGAAGTAAAATTAATCCGTGTGCTTCCTTTTCCTTACCACCCTCTTAATAAATTGTAAGGACAGGACATCATAAGATAACAAAGGCCCCTTTGGTAGAATTTATTGGCCTGATGTTTTGCTAAGTAATAAATTACTGCATTTTGTTTGTTGTGCTGAGAAACTGGTTTGTCATTTGCTAATAAAAGTAATTTGAATTATCTTGATATACTTATGTATAAATAAACTAGAAACATTTTTTTCATCCTTGGCAGTCCTCACAGTCTTCAGCCAGTTCCAGTTGTGGCTTTGATTTAAGAGGAAGGAGTGTGTAGCTTGCTTCACCTCACATGGCCCCTTGGCCATTCATTCCTTTGGTCTTCACTGTTTGCAAGTGGGTAGTGATTTTTTCTTAATGGTACTGCTGCTATATGTGTGTGTTTGAGGAATTTTACTTGGGCTCACTAATGTTTTGTCAAAGAAGGACTTTGATTACTCCTCTTAGGATCTAATCAAATGAATTTAAGAGACAGCCTTACAAAACTAACCATATTTATTGTAGATGAGTTGTTAAGGTCACTTGCAACAATGCTTTATGAAAGTCACAGGAGAAATTTCCATTAGACCAAAGTGCCTGGACAAAATGGTACCTCTTTAGAGAAGGGCAGTGGTTTGCGTTTGTTATTATGGTATCTATGACATAAATGGTTATATTATCCTTCTTGCTTTGACCACTAGGATGCTCAGCGCTGAATTTATGCTCCACCCTGCCTTGACAAATGCCCTGGATTTATGTGAAGTCACCTACCCCTAGTCTAACTTTTGCTTTCACCTTAATTTTTTTTTTTATGTATTTCTTTTAGTTTTTTAAAATTACCAAGTTGGCGCTACATTTTTAGCTTAAAAAAATACGATTGTATAAAGTTAAGCTCTAAGTCTCACTCTCTGGAGAAAGTCAGTATTGACAGTTCAACCGTGTGCATCCTTCTACACTTTTCCCTAGACATAAACCAAACCAAAAACCAAACCCACTGCCATCAAGTAGATTCCAACTCATAGTGACCCTATAGGACAGAGTAGAACTCTCCCATAGGGTTTCCAAGGCTGTAAATCTTTATGGAAACAGATTGCCACCTCTTTCTCCCGCGGAGTGGCTGATGGGTTTGAACTGTCGACCTTTTGGTTAACTGCCGAGCACTTTAACCACCGCGCCACCAGGGCATCTCTCTCTAGACATAGTCAAATATGTATATACGTATATATACTGGATGTGTATGTGTGTTTAAATGTGAGATCAGAGCATATACAAATGCTGCAGCTTCATTTTCTTAACTCAGCAGTATATGGACATTCTTCCATGTCAGTACATAAAAATCTACAGCATTATTTTAAGAGTTGCTTAGTATTTTGTGGTATAACTAGGCTATACTTTAGCCATTCTGTTCTCAGAAATCAAATTAATTTCAACTTTTCTTTCTTAAAATAATCTTACGTTGAGTCTTCTTGCAGGATAGATTCCTGTAGGTAGTCTTGCTCTTTCAAAGGCTCTATGTTTTAAAAATTTTGGTAAGTACTTCAAAATTGCCCTCCAAACCTCTGTACCAATTTAAACACTGGTCAAGACGGTGTAAGCATGCTTGTTTCCCCACACCCTAACCAAGTTGGTTATCATCAGACTTAAACATTTTTTGCCAATCTAATGGGAAAAAAACTTTCTTGTCTCAGTTTGCGTTTCTCTCATCACCGGCGTGAACATCCGTTGCTATGTTTATTGGCCGTTTCTGTTTCTTTATGGGTGAGTTGCCAGTTAGTATCCTTTACCCATTTCTCTATTGGCCTGTTTATTTTCTCTTCTTAACTTGCAGGTTCTCTTTGTATGTTATTGGTGCAAAACCTGTATTAAATAGGCTGCAGATGTTTTTCTCCTTTGTCTCTTAACCAGTGACTTTTTCCTGCATGAAACGTTTAATATTTTGTTACCTGAAGTTCTTTATGACTTTTATGCCCAAGGTTTCATGAATTGTTGTTATTTTCCTTCATTTTTAAAGAGTCTGTAAGGTCAGTTTTGACTTTCTTTTTACCCAAAATGTTATGTGGATAAGTGTTTAAAAATTTCCAGGACTTTGATTTTCCCTTTTCTTTTACATTTTGTTGTTGTTGTTATTGTTATACCTTTGGTTTTAATATCCAGCTTTATTGTCCTGTGGTCAGAGAATGTGACTGTCTGATTTAAACTTTTGTATATTTACTAAGATTTTCTTTGTGACCTGGAATACAACCAATTTTTAGTAAATAGCTCGTGGGCATATAAAAGGAATGCATAATCTCCATGTATGGAACAAAATGCTAACCTTCCCCTTCCTTCTTTCCCCTCCCTTCTTTCCCCTCTCTCCATACTTCTTTCCTTCTTTCTTCCCTCCCTTTCTTACTTTTAGATTAACTATGCTATTCAAATCCTCTATAGCCTTACTTTTATTTCTACTTAATTAAAAAATCTCTCCTGTGTTTTTTTTTTTAATACCCCTTTATTATCCTTTTTTATAATGTATTGCCCTGGGTATTAAGTTTCACAGTTATTATAATTTGTTATTAAAACATACATTTTACCAGTATAAAGTATACTGTTTATGTGAATAGGAGCTGTGGTGGCACAGTGGTTAAAAGCACTCGACTGCTAACCAAAAGGTCACAGTTCAAAACCAGAAGCGGCTCCACAGGAGAAAGATGTGACAGTCTGCTTCTGTAAAGATTTATAGCCTTCAAAACCCTGTGGGGCCGCTACGAGTCAGACCTGACTCAATGGCAGTTGGTCGGCTCTTTTTTTGTTTGTAGATGATGCTTTTGTCTTGACTTCTACTTTGTCTGTAGCTCCCACATTATGGTTGTTACTGGCATTTGCTAAGCAAATTTTTTTCCATTCCTTTTTTCCAACTTTTTTATGTGGTTTTATTTTAGGTATTTTTTTTTTTACATTTTACCTTTTAGTGGTTTAAATGTTCCACCTTGTATTTTTGTTTGCTATTGGTCATCCTAAGCCCTTCACAAACAAAAATTATTGTCCTACCTTCATAAAAATTGAGCAATATCTACAGTCGCGTCACTTAAACAGAGTGTATCACCAGGTGTTTTTTTTTTCTTATCTTCCCTTTATTTCTTCCTTACCGCCTTCCCTGTACTATTAAAATTATCTTGAATTTTGGTTCCAGATTGTTAATTTTTTACTTCGTGCCTCTTCTGTTTTACAAGCACCTACTTAACAATCCCACCAAATTTCAGTGCCATATTTTCAAAAATTACTTAGTATTGATATTATTGCTCTTTTTTTTTTTTTTTTTTACAGTCTATCTATTTCTGTTTCTCAGCTTTATTTTGGTGAAGGACAACCTGATAATTTAGCTTTTTTGGTATTTTGTTTTCACAAAGGGTTATGTGGGTGGTAAACTTTCTGAGTTCTTATATGTTGAAAACATCATTTCCCCCTGCCCCATACTTCAATGATTAGACAAGGGCTTCAAAATGTTTTCCCTTAGTTCTTTATAGTCATCAGCCCATTGGTTTTCTGCTTTCTGAATTGTAGATGAGACGTTTGATGCCAGCAATTAAGGTCATAGGTTTCAACCTGAATTTTAATTTCATTCCTGCCACTTGTAAGTGTATATACCTGCTTAACTTCAGTGAGCCCCAACTTCCCCAGCTATAAGTTTGGGATAAGCGGATGGTATAAGCCATCATGCGGTGACGGTACAAGTAAAATACTTAGCACAAATATCTAATGGACTCAGTGATGACAGTGATAGCAGTTTCTTTATATCAACTCTGGAAGCTTGTAGGTTTTTTTTTTAGCCTTGGGGATCACAATTTTCTATAATTTTTTCCTAAAGAACTCAGTTGACCTTTTCTCTCTGAAGATTCAAGTTCCTTTTCACTTCAAAGATCTTTGTTCTATTATTTATTTAGTTACATTCGATTCTCCATCCACGTATCTTTCTTTCCTTCTGAACTCTCACTACATAGCTCTTTGATCTTTTGACTCTGTTTTCCATGTGAATTAGTTTCCTATTGCTGCTATAACAAATTACCACAAATTTAGTGCCCTAGAATAACACAGATTTATTATCTTACAGCTGTTGAGATCAGAAGTCTGAAATGGGTTTCCTTGGGCTAAAACCAAGGTGTCAGCAAGGCTGCGCCCCTTTTGGAGGTTAAGAGGGAGAATCTATTCCTTTGCCTTCTCAAGCTTCTAGAGATCACCTGCATTCCTTGGTTTGCGACTCCTTCAAAGCCAGCAGCATCTTCAAAGCCAGCAGCATAGCATCTTCGAGTCTCTTTCTGACTCTAGTTCTCCTGCCTCCCTCTTCACTTACAAGGATCCTTGTGTTTACATTACACTGAGCCCATCCACAGAATCCCAGATACTGTCCCCATCTGAAGATCCTTAATTTAATTGCATCTGCAAAGTGCTTTTTGCTACGTAAGGTAACATCTTCACAATTTCTGAGGATTAGGCTGTGGACATCTTTGGACGGCCATTATCTGCCTACCACACTATGTCTCTTTACCTTCTTCATTTAGTTCATCTCTGGCTCTCTGCTCCGCCTTCTTGGAAAGTTCTTTGCCTCATTATTCTGTATCTCAGAGATATGGGTATATTTTATTTCCACAGTGATATTTTATTTCCACAGTGATATTTCAAGAATAATGATTTGCCTTTTTTTAAAACTAGGTGAGAAATCACAAATGTTATGGTTTTGTCCTTATTTGCATATACCTTTTGTTATTTAAAGGGATGCGATATAGGAGGAGCAGTGGTTAAGCGTTCGGCTGCTAACCAAAAGGTCGGCAGTTCGAATCCACCAGCCACTCCTTGGAACCTCTATGGGGCAGCTCTACTCTGTCCTATAGGGTTGCAATGAGTCAGAATTGACTCAATGGCAACAGGTTACAGTTTTGGTGACACAGGAGACATGCATACTCAATGATCTTGGATGAGAAAATTCTTTTCATCTATTGTTTATTCTTTGGTTGTGTATGTGTTTCTATAAATTGTTACAAATTTTTTGGAAATGTATAAATAAATAAAATGGTATGGATTGTAGATAGAAATTTTGATCTATTGCAGTTGTGAATATGGAATCTCTGATTTTGTCTGATCTACACTATGCTGTGTATTTGAGCAGTCATTGGTCACTTATTTAGGAAAAAATTATACATATATATAAATGCATGCCCAGGGCTATTTTATTCACTGGAGTTATTTAAAAAATAGCCTTTCCTCACTTCTCGGTATCTACTGTTCATAAGATGCCATTTTGCACTTCAGATTCATGCAAAACGGAGCATTTAACATACATTATAGATTAACACTTCATCTCTTTCGGTTGTTGGCGGGAGAACTCTGAAGGTCAGAAAATTCATTTCCGTGGACCTTGGCTCCCCTGAATACTAAGTTCTTTACCAGGAGACACAGTCTCTCTTTGCTAGTTTGATTTCTCTCTATCTCCATGAACACCGTATACTGAATTTAAGTCAGAGCCCCAAAGTCCCTCTTCCAGAGTCAGAGCGCTAGTTTTGCAGCCATCACTTAGAATTCTCCAGCACAAATGCTTCCCTCCCCCGTGTGTGCTCTCTTTCTGCATCTGGATAGAGAGTTCTTGACTATAATCCTGGCTTTGCGCTTATAGCCTGGATTTGTCCAACGTCTGTACAGACAATTTTCATCCCTGTAGACCCAACATGGTTTTATATATACTCTCAATCCTTCCTGGTGACTTTGTTTTCACCTTTCATGGAAATATTGCATATTTGGTCCTGTATTTTGTTGATAGTCTTCTCACCTGCAAGTTAGCCTGTAGCTTGGTGTTCTCTCTTACAAAAATAATGAAAATAATATTGATGATTATTATAGTAGCGTTTATTGAGTGTCAACTAGGCACCAAGTGCTTTTATATACTGTATCAATTTTACATGCTTTTAACTGCAAGTAATAGAAAATAAAACTACAACATCTTAATTAAACAAATAGGAATTTAATTTTGTCACATAATGAGAGGTCTGGGGCTTGGCAGTGGTGGTGGGTCAGTAGCCAATGCTGTACACAATGAAGCCTCTGGTATTTTCATGATCTTTTCTTCATGGTGGCAAGATGACTGCTTCAGCTCCAGCCAGCATGTCCATCAGCAGGAAGAAAGAAGGGAAAAAGAAAGGAAACTGTATCAGAAAAATACAAGTATTCCTAGGAAAGTAGCTGACTTCACTTGTGTCTGATTAGCCAGAATGATGACACACAAATACCCTGGATAGAAGTGGCTAAAAAACAAACAAACAAACTCATTGCCGAAGAGTCAATTCCGACTCATAGCTACACTATAGGACAAAGTAGTACTGCCTCATAGGGTTTCCAAGGCTGTAAATCTTTACAGAAGCAGACTGCCACATCTTTCTCCCATGGAGCCGCTGGTAGGGACGTTGACCTTTTGGTTAGCAGCCAAGCGCTTTAACCACTGTACCCCCAGGGCTCCTTTTGGAAGTGGTTAGGGAGAAGGGATTTGAGAATGGTGATTGGGCCAACTAACCTAAAGGTGTTTGCCATACCCACATTATCTTATTTAATTTACACATTTCTGCCATTGTTATCCCTCTTCCCATTTTACACGTAAGGGTATTAAATGTCAGAGAATTTATGTGATTAGCCCCAAATCACACCATTGGGAAAAGGAATAGCTAGGATTTGAAACTATCGCTATCTTTCTCTGAAACCCCACTCTTTCCACTTTATTACACTCTGTCCCAGGATTACTTACAAGACACAAGTAGATATGATTAAAGCAGGATTAAAGGAATAGATGGATGATTGGCTTCTTAGCTTTGGTGCTTATGCACATGGTTCTATTTAAGAGAGAATTCTGTTAAGGGCTGTACGGCCTACCAATCTTAAGACTCAAATTGTAAGAGTCAGCTTTGAAAGAGCAAATGGAAAGAGCTTGGGAGCCATCAGCCTGGGTTGAAATCCTAATTCCACCACTTATTAATATAACTATGAATCCATTACTTAACCTGAGCCTTCAAGTTCTCATCTTTCTCTGTATTGCAGTGAAATTGTCAAGAAGGGCAGCTTCAATTCTACCATTCCCTTGCTCCAAAACCATCAATAGTTTACCACTTCTATGGCAGACACTGTGGACTGGCTACTGAAAAGAGGTTCATAAGTACCTTTCCCTTGGCTTTCTTTACCACAGAGGCAGGAAACAAAATACTCAATTTCTCAGTCACCTATGAGCTAGAGATGGGGTGATACAGCTCTAGGCAATGAGATGCAAGTGAAAGTCTTGGGAGGGGCTTCACCCGCATGTCTCTTTACCCGTAGCCCTTCTCCCTGCCTAGAGCACAGACATGAGGCTAGAGGGGGAATGGCCATATTTTGAATATGAGGTGACAAGCATGAGGACAGAAGCCACCTGTGGAGAATGATGGGGCCAGGCAAATGGAAAGAGCCTGGGTCTCATGTGGCATCGTTGAGCCACCATACCAACTGGACTGCCTGACTTCTTGTGTGAAATAAACAAAGCTCCTTCTCATTTAAACCACCATTAGTTATGTTTTTCTGTCATTTTTCCACTGCACACATTCTTACATGAAACAATTCCCTTCCAAGTAAATGTAAACCGTTTAGGTCAGCATGAAAAATGCTCTATAGTCTGTCTTCAGCCTTCGTTCTAGATTTTCTCCCACTTCTTCCATTCACAAACTCTATGATTCATCTAAACCCAGTTGCTTACTGTTGCTACCACTACTCAGAGGCCAGGTTGAAGCGTGACCTTCCCTCCAATGAGTCCTTCTCATGCCACCCACTGGTGTCATTTTGCTTTTCCTTAGAACTTTGAGCTTTTGTAGTGTTAGCACTTTTTCTCTTCAGTTACAGTTATGCGGGTATCTGTCTCATTCCAACTTTGTGAGCTCTTAAAAGCCTTGTGTTTATTCACCCCCACTCCTGGCCCACACACACAATCCTCCTCAGTCCCCACACAGTACCTTGCCCAGGTGGGTCGTCCGTACCTCTGTGGTAATGGATTATTTTGGTGTTCTTCGCTGATTTAGCTTCCCTTTTGTTTTAACTAGGAGCCTTGGTGGCACAGTGGTTAAGTGATATGACTGTTAACCAAAAGGTTAGCAGTTCAAATCCACCAGCAGCTCCTTGGAAACCCTATGGGGCAGTTCTACTCTGTCCTCGAGGGTCGCTATGGGTTGGAATTGACCCGACAGCAACGGGCTTTTAGGTTTTTTTGTTTTAACTGCCAAAGACAATCATTGGTATCTCTTATATGTCCCTTCTGTTGTTTTAAATCATTGTCAATCAGTTTTCTTAGATTCAGAAGTATATCTTTCCTGCATTGTTCTTGATCTACTTAAGAAAACCTGGAAAGGAGGAGAAATTGCCTAGTTTGCAGAGCTTGGTCTGCAGAACTCTTTTCAAGCTGGCTGCTGTGCACGAAGCAGAAGCAAGATTTTGGTTCTCTCCTTAGCAGACAGATTGATCTGTGCTGCTGCTGTCACTCTGCCATTCAGTTCCAGGTTTAGTGATCTCTGGATAAGTAGAGTAGAAGAAGTTTTGATTACCGGGACCAAATACGAATCTTGTCCTCCACAGAGCCTATCACAATGCCTTACATATGCTGGTGATTCAATGCTTATTTTTGATCAGATTGAAACTATGATTGGAGTCCAAATTGGCAAACAGGGTTGCTTTGCTTTGTAATTCTGTTCACTCATCTATTATTTATACATATTCTTCATGCCCTGACTACTTCTCAAAGAGATTTGCAGTAACTAAAAGCTACTGGTACACCATAAGCATTAAGTCATTCAAGAAAGGTTAAAAAAAAAGAAAAAACTAAAACCAAACAACAAAAATGGCCCAATGGTTTATATGAAATATCTAGGATAGGCAAGTATATAGAGACCAAAGTTAATCAGTTGTTGCCAGGGGCTGGTTGGAGGGAGGGGAAAAGGGAGAATCACTGCTTAGGGGACACTGAGATTCTGTTAAGGGTGATGGGAAATTTTGGAAATGGGTTATGGTAATGGTTGGACAACATGACACACATAACTAATGTCCGTGAATTGCACACGTGAAGAATATTGAAAAGGCGAATGAGTTGTTGCATATATATTTGCCACAATTTTTAAAAAATATGGCCCAGTGGTAAGAAGACCTAGAGTAGGGTCATTTATTCCTCCCAACAACACTGAGTTTGGTATTTTTTGCAAATGAGAAAATCTTCAAAGAGGTTGAACAAAAGGGAACAACTGTCACTACTCGTGAATGTCAGAACCAGGTTCAGGCTTGGCATCTCTCTTCACTCTACTTCACACTGTGACAAAACTGGGATTCCAACTCACCCCGCCTTCCCTATTTTCACAAATGAACCAAATACAGAAAAGAGATGGAGGACTTAGTAGAATGCATTACAGCAACCATAAATTAGCTGAAAATGTTTCATTCTGTGAGGTCCCTACAAAATCCTCAGCCACTGGCACAATAATGGAATGGCAGGAGGGAGGAAAGCCTAAAAATTATCTAGTCCTCTCCGTCATCTAGGGGAAGTGAGTTGCTCTGTCAAGATACCAAATGTAAACGCATCATCTATGGCAACTTACTTCCCCAGGACTGCTCAGCAGCTGAGAGAAGCTGACTCCATTTCTGTCTAGGGATTGGGATCAGAGATTCTGCAGGGATGGATGTCTCCAGTGGGCCCTCATCTAATAAAAGGGTTCTCATGGAGACTTTCTTGAGGAATGTTTGGTCATGTGTGTTGTTTCCTTTGATGGTAACCGCATTTTTATACATGCAGGTGGAGCTTCCATTTGGAATTTGTAGTAAATGGTAAATGACCCTGTTACTGATCTTGTAAAGATAGAAATGCTCCTGTGAGCAGGGTAGTATATTAGTTTCCTAGGGCTGCTGTGACAATTTATCACACACTGGATGGCTTAAAACAACAGAAATTTATTCTCTTACAGTTCTGGAGGCTAGAAGTCTGAATTCAGCGTGTTTCCAGGGCCACCCTCTCTTCGAAAGCTCTAGGGGAAGAAACTTCCTTGTCTATTCCAGCTTCTGGTAGTCCCTGGTGTTCCTTAGCTTGAGGCATCATAACTCCAGTCTCTGGCTCCATCTTCACATGGCCTTCTGCCTGTGCTTCTCTCTGCCTTCACATGGCATTCTACTCTCTGTGTCTCTCTCTCTGTCTCTTCTCCTCTTCTTATAAGGACATCAGTCCTAAAGAGATTAGGGCCAACCCTCATGGTCTCATCTTAACTAATTATATCTGCAACTACCCTATTTCCAAATAAGGTGAGGTTCTGAAGTTTTGGGGATTAGGATTTCAACATATGGGGGTGGGGGCGGTGCACGATTCAACCCTTAAATAGGCAGTTTAATTGGGTGTTTCAGCTAGTCTCCTAAGATGGCCTCCCAATGAACCTTGCCTCCGAGGAGTCATCTCCACATAGACTTCCTTGTGGACTTGATTCTTGGATGGTCCTGTGTAAACAATAGAATGCAGTAGAAGTGACACTGTTACCCCCTGGTCTCTTGAAGTGCTCACTCTTGGGACTCAGAGTCCAGCCACTATGCCCAACAAACCCAAACCACCTGGAGAGGCCACATGTAGGTGTTCTGGTTGGTATCTTCAGTTGCGTCCCCAGCTAACTTCTAGAATCAATGGCCAGTCATATGAGTGAGCCATCTTAGACTTCCAGCCCAGGGAGCCTTCAGATGACTGTAGCCCCATGAAAGACCCCAGCTGAGAGCCACCCAGCTGAGCCCAGTCAATCCACAGAACCATGAGTGATAATAATATATCATTATTTTAAGCCACTGCGTTTTGAGATGACTTGTTATGCATAGTAGACAATGGGAACAGTAGGCCACAGAGAAAGATTATTCCTCTCCAGCTTCCATACAACTCAGTGGCAAAACACAGTCATATCTGCCAAGATCTAGAAAGATGGTCACATTGAAATTTATTTAAACTCCCCTCACGCACTCCCCAGATTGTGCTGTTTCCAGCTAAGTTATTTCTTTTATTCCTAAGCGAGGCACTAGGGCTAAAAAAGTCTTGAAAGAGGAATGCAATTTAAAAATATCTATTGAGACAGATATTTTGACATTTGAAGGCAGAAAAAACAATTTAGGATGCTTTAAGAGCTTCCCAGTGTTTACTTTCTTATTATTTCACTCTGTAACTACAGAAAATTGTCCTAATCTACTGTTTCCTTATTTGGAGTAATCTACAGTGACGTGATGAACCCTTTAAAGGTTTTAATTGAAATGTGCAGTGAAACATTTTATTTGCTGGTAGCATATTATAGCTGCCAAAGTGGACCAAGCTAATTTTCTTTTCCTGCTGTATCTTTTTCTTTTTTCTGGTGTTGTTGCTGTTACTGTCTCTCATTCTCTTTCCTTCCCTTCTTCCATCTCTCCCTCCTTCCCTCCTTCTCTCCCTTTCTTCCTTTTTTTTTTAAGTAATGCCAACTTCTGATATCTCTCATTGGGGAAAAGGAAAAGGACTCTAGAAATAATCTTACTTCTGGTGCCTCCAAGTGATAGTGCCAGGCTGGGTGATTTCACATGCTTTATCTCATTTAATCTTCACAATAGGCCAGCCAAGGGTGACGTTGTTCCCATTGTGCAGATGAGGAAACTGAGGCTGAGATAAATGAAATACTTTGTCCAAATTCACTGAACCAGGAGTAACTGGTACAGCAGGAATTCCAAACTTGTTCTTTCTTATTCCGAATCCCTTGCTATTTCCACTATATTACCGTGCATCTGAAATCTATGTTTAGTTCCTTAGGCTGCTAAAAAATATACAGACTAACTGTCCAGAGTTTCTCCTCATCTCAAATCCCCTGCCTGCCTTAAGGTAGGATGCTAACAAGCTGTCGAGAACTGCTGCTCTCCTCCATTCTCCACTCCTGCCTGGTGGGCCTCCTTGCCTCAGCACGCAGGCTTCTGGGTACCCACCTTCCAAAACGAGTTCTGTTTGAGAAAAAGTATTTAGAGAGACCTCAACTTGAAAGCAAATAAATCTATCCAAAGATTTCTGTTTTCTTCGCTTCCTTCTCTCTCCAGATTTGTCAAAAATTAGGTTTAGCATGATAGTTCATTAGAAGGATTTAGGAGTGGGTTCCTTTATGGTGGTGTTGTTATTGTTAGCTGCCGTCAAGTTGGCCCCTGACTCATGGCGACCCCGCACACAACCCAGTCCTGCACCATTCCCATGATTGGTTGGGAATGTGATCCATAGGGTTGTCATTGGCTAATTATCAGAAATAGATTGCCAGGCCTTTCTTCCTAGTCCATCCTAGTCTGGAAGCTCTGCTGAAGTTCAGCATCATAGCAACATGCAAGCCTCTACTGACATATGGGTGCTGGCCATACATGAAGTATACTGGCCAGGAATCAAACCCAGATTCCCTGCCTGGAAAATGAGAATTTTACCAATGAACCATCAATGCCTTCTCCTTAAGGTAGTGATCCTTAAATGTCAGTGGTGTTATATTTTCCTGGAAGGCTTATTAACAATGCAGAGCCTAGGCCCCTCTCCCCAAAGATCTGATTCAGGGTGATCTTAAATGGGACCCAGGAATTAGATTTTTAAAAGGCACTCAAGTGATTCTAACAGAGTGGTTGTAAGACTTTGTGGAACACTGCTTAAGATGAGACCAGATCAATTGCACTTTTTATTCCAGGAAATTTTTGTCATTGGCGGCTGCAGTTTTTATAGCCATTCGGTCTCGTCTTTGTATAAGACCACGGTGCTAAATTCACCCACAGCGCTCAAAATACCACTGGAAATGGCTCTAAGGAATTGGTCTTTAGAAACGAGGCAGGTGGCTAGGGGGAGGACCCCCCCACCTCCACTCACTAGAGTAGGCTGTATCTGTTAGAGACACTGGAGAGACACAGTCCCTTCCTTCCTCCTACTTGGTCTATTTCCAGTGCTGAGATGCTGATCTGTGCCCTTTCTGCCCACAGCTGAGGGCTTTCCTGGAAGGTATTTGTTCATAGTGACTAAAAAAAGTCTTAGAAACCTCATCCCTTCCACCCCACACATTACCTGACTCTAGTTCAGAGGTTCTGGGGCCCAGTGGCCAAAATGATGTCTGCTATTACTTCAGAGCCCAAGATGGCAAGTCTGCGTTGCTTCCTTCACTCCCTCCCCAGGTATTTTTAAAAAACAAAAAACGGTTATCATCGAGTTGATTCCAACTCACAGCGACCCAAGTCTTGCATGTGCCTTTATGTACCAAAGCAAGCGTCTCAATAGATACATTCCTGAAAGTGGAACTGCCAAGCCAAGAAGTCACAAACTCGTAATTTTGATGGATACTGCCAAAATGTCATCCCAAAAACTCTATCCGTCTCACGAACTGTGTAAGATACTGCTTTTCCCCTATGGCTTTGCCAACCCTGAACATTATCAATTTTTAAAATTTTTCCAATCTGATAATATGAAAAATGCTGTCTTGTTTGAGTTTGCATTTCCCTGATTCCGGTGGAGCTCATCATCTTTTCCTATGTTTATTTGCTTTTATTTTTTTCTGTGAATTTCCTGTTCATGTCTCTTACCCTTTTTTCTGTTAGATAGACTGTCTTTTTTCTTATTGATTTTTATACATTTATTACACATTATGAATAGGAATCGTTTTTCTGTTTTAGGTATTTCAAATATGTTTTCCATTTTATTATTTGTCTTCTAAATTTGTTTATAGTGACTTTTGCTGATGTACAGGAACTTCTGTAATTCTTTTGCTTTGTGGATTCCAGGTTTTGTGCTTGTTTGGGAAGGCCTTCTTTAGCATAAGATCATAAAAGTATTATCCTACTAATTTAATCACTGTGGAGTTTTTTTTAACATTTTTGTCTATAATCCATCTCAAATTATTTTTAGTCTGTTGTATAATGAAGAGATCTACCTAACTTTTTTTCAGTTACCCAGTTTATGGACTAAATTATCCATTCCTCACTAATCAGAAATGCAACTAAGTTTTTGCATGTGCTTGAAACTACTCTATGCTTTTTCCTTTAGTTTCTCTCTTGAGCTATTCGTACCCCAATACAACAGGGTTTAATTATTGCCATTTTATTGTTCCATGTGGTTATACACCTGATATTATTTTTTATTTATGCTTCTATGTAGGTCTTTTATTTATGTATTTATTTTTCCTTGCAGGAAACTTTTTTTGGATATGCCAATAAGCAGGGTTTCCTATAGGAGGTATGGACAGGGACTCCACAGTCAAGCTGGGGACCCCATGAGTAAGGAGCACTTGTACCAGGGTAAGGAAGCGGATGCCCAAGGAGTGCTGCCCCTCAGTGAATTTTGCTCCTGGAGGTATTTCAGTGCCTTTCCTTTTTGAAACAATTCCCCTCTCTAACATGGATTTTGGGAGTGTCTTTGCTTTCCATTCCTACTTCTCATACTTGTTGAGGTGAGTCTGGAGATTCTCCAGCATTTTGTTGGGAGCAGCTCCCCTCTCTGCAGGGAGCCTGTCTTTGGTTGCTTTGGGACTCTCTGTTCCCTAGTCTTCACTTGCTGCCAAGCCTATCTTATTTGCTCTTTATTGTTCAGAAACTCCTCAGAGTTTCTGTTCATCTCTGTTTTCTAGGGCTTTTGGCGATTTAATCGTTTATACTTTTTTGCTCATTTTAATAATATTGGGAAGTTGGGGGTGGGGGTAAATAAGTCTACCCAGTCCCACCATCTTGAACACGAATCCCGTCATAGTTCAGTCTCGAAAAGTTATATACTATATGAATCCACTTACATAATAGTCTGGAAAAGACTAGACTGTAGGGACAGAGTTTTCAAGGGTATGAGTGGTGGAGGATGGAAGAAGGGAATTTGACTACAAAGGAGCAGCATGAGGGGAATTTGGGGGATGCTGGAATTATTCTGTGTCCTGATTTTAATGGTGGTTACATGAATCCATGCATGTGTTAACACTCATAGAACTGTATGTCTCCCATTATTCTGTAAAGTTTAAAAATAAGAAAAAGCACAAAGGAATGGGGCTGAGAGATTTGTCTATGCCACAGAGCTAGAAGTGGCAGAGTGAGGAGTAGGACCCAGATCCGTGGGCTACAGAGGCAGCGCTCTTCTCTATTAGATAAAGCTGCCTCCCTGGAGGGAAGGACAGTGAGCTAGGAGTGGAGCTTAAAAGGCTTTTAAGATCAAAGGTATTTCTGTTGCCCAACCATGTTGACTGTTGAAAGTGTTGAGTTTACTCATGGTAACTTGGATATCCTTGTAATAATACCATGGCTCTCCATCTATCTATAAACATAGATTCAGATATGGATTGAAACCATCCTGCCTATGCCCTGGCCACTACCCACCCCACCCCACACACGATGCCCAAAGGCTAGAGAGAAGACCTATTTCTCACCACGGAGAGAGACTCAGATTTAAGGTGCAGTATTCTTAGGTAAAGCATACATTCTGTGGGAGTGATAGAAGCAGACACAGAGGTTGGTGTTATAATTTTATTTCACCCACATCTATATTTCCTTTTCCAGGCCTTTGTTTTGTAATACTCTTAGAATTTTTAGATCTAATAGTGAGCAGTTGCCTGAGGTGCCAGAAACAAAACCAGGAAGAGCTGAATATCAATGTTTCCAGCAAATTTTACATTTGGAATGAGGTTAACACAATACACCACATTAACAATGAGGTCATATTCAGAATCCAGCTTTCTCTCGTATGGCTTTCTTTAGTGCATATGGTGAGGCTATTCTAATCAGTCGTTCCCACCTCTTGACATTTTAATCGCTTAAACAATTACAATTGCTTAGGAAATAACTTGGAAAGGACTTGAATAAAAGAGCAGAGAAAAGAAAACTCAGTTTTTTAAAAAATAATTACTCCAAATGTAGATGCCCAGAAGGCAAATTTTAAAAAATAGAGTTAATAAGATAGTAGGAGATTGCACACTACTTTCACTAGGAATGGGCATAAATGGTCACAAAACCAATTCGTGGATCTTAAGGAAAACTTTTCCAAGCAATGCCATCTTCTCACAGGTTCCAGAAGGAAAGTCTTCCCTCCCAATTTCAACAACTACCGTATAATTCTGTCCACGAAGGCCACAGTCTTGGGACATTGTTCAGCATCCTTTGAGAATCTGCATGCACGAAAGTGTACTTATAGTAGTGCTCTGACTTTCCCAGAGAATAGACGTTTACCTCACACTCTATACAGAAAGGTCACAGAACAAATCATGCTGATTCCAAACCATGGTGAACTGGGTCTTTTTCTTCCATAGAGAAAGGAGGGCTGATGAGCATGGGAAGGAAGGGAACTCACGTTTATTAAGATCTCGTTACAATCCAAGAATGATGTTAGATGTTTTAGGCATGTTATCTTTTGTGTCTGTGTAAACCTCCCCAAACACTGTTTATTAGTCAGGGTTCAGCTGCATAACACAAACACTTTTTTTGGTCATTTTAGGCTTAGAGTTATTTAACACAGGGAACTGGGTGCTCATAATATCATTGAAAGGGCTGGAGGAGGACCCCAGGCTCTGCCTCCAGGAATGACTCCCAGAACAACATTGTGGAATTGACCCAGCAGGGGAGCTGCTCAGGCCGCCACAATCAGGAAGGAGTGGGATTACACACCTGTCCAGCACAGTTGCCTCTCAGTACCTTCAAAGCCAGTCATGGACACTGGGATTCTGCTGCAGAAAAGCCTGGTGTCTCCACAACCACACTTGCTAACAGCAAAAGCCAAGAAATAGAAAGTTGGCCTCTGCCTTGCGTCTGCGTTCCAAATCCCACACAAGTGCATCTTGTTGATGGTACCTGACTCACTCCTGCATGCCATCTGCAAGGGAGTCTGGGAAACGTAGTTTTTAGCTTTCCAGTGCTGTAATACTGAGAAGACCAGAAGGAAGGTAGAATGGATATTGAGTGCCAGCTACCTAATCCACTGCAGCCTGCTAAGGTAGTTAATGCTTTTCTAATTCTTTATATGAGAAAAACGAGGCCCAGAGAAGTTATAACTTGAACTGGGTTGTACAAACTGGAAAGTAGCAGTGCCGGCATTTGAACCTGCATTAGTCTGCCTCCAAAGCCATCATTTACTGGATGTTGACCTGGTTATGCAGTGGTTAAGAACTCAGCTGCTAACCAAAAGGTTTGCAGTTTGAATCCTCCAGCTGCTCCTTGGAAGCCCTATGGGGCAGTTTTACTCTGTCCTATAGGGTCAGTATGAGTCGGAATCTACTCAATGGCAGTGGGTAACTCTATTCTCTATATTGTTCTATGTACTTCAAATATTATTTACTCTTTATTGAAACTCTGTTAGATAAGTATCTTGATCGTCATTTTGCAGGTGAGAAAAACAAAGAATATAGACTTAAATAAGGATTTGAGCCAGGATTCTTCTCCTCTTTTCCCTGCAGCACACTGTAGTTTTGAGAGTGGGTAATTTACCAACGCCATTGCTGATATTCATCTCTCAACATTTCCTGGGACGCCAACATTTCTTCAGCTTGTGGAGGAAGATGATAACCCTCTGAAAGCTGTCTGCATGATCTCAGCTAACTGGTGCAAAATTTTTGAGGACTCTTAAGAGTCAAATATTCGGTCTTATACTAGCAAAAGTTTAATAGCCAGCTGTCTGGAAAAAAGAGTCCTGATTTCTAGTCTTTGCCAATTTCCATGGTGTAAATACTCCCACCACAGTCGATTTCAAGCTACCAATATGATATTACCCAGCTCATGAAATTCTTGAAAATTTAACAGTTACCTTTTGTTAGCCAGTCTGAGCCAGCTCTATTAGCACTGAAAAGACTCCTGATTTGTTGAAAAGACCTGATTTGTTCAGTACCCAAGAGACCCATGCAAAGAAACTTTCATCCTGTTCACATTTGGACTTCTGACATGTATTAGGATGCCTAAATACTGAAGATCTGCTGACAGAAGGCAGTTGCAGGGAGGGACAGAAGTCTCTGAGGGAGAAAAATTTTCATTTTGGCATGAGTCTTTCAGGATGGGCTGATAATGTCTGAAGGAACAATGGTTTCGGAGTGATATACTTGGACTCACCTGGTCTCTGGCCCCTGGGTTAACCATGATTGCTAGCAAGGAGAGAAAATTGAATTTCTAAGGATTCAAGACACTTTGCTGAAGGCTGCTCTCCCCCAATACAGGTAGGTGAGTGGTAAAGCTGAAAAAAAGCTCTATGACTAAGGTTCCAAGTCACTCTGTGGAATACCTTCTACCCTTTGCTATCAAGAGGAAGAGAGGTATTTCCATTCTAGCCAGAGATTCTCACAAGCCCCAGCATTTCAAGGGTGCTCCACAGAGGAAACCAGCTGTAACACTGTCTTTCTCTTCTCCAAGTCTTTAGCACGCTGTTCTTAGCCAGAGGTGCTTTTCCTATTCCTCTGCTGATGAGAATCCTATTCCTTGGTCAAAGTTCAAGTGCCATCTTATATGCGACACATTCCCAGAATCTCTATGGTTGAAATTAGTCATTCTTCCCTTTGCTTATATTCTGTTTTACGATACTCATTTAATTCTTATTGGCATTAATTGCCTACACCTCATTCTGACAGTAGATGTTGAACTCTTTGTGGGTAGGGGTGACGGCTCGTTCATGTCTGTAATTCTGCTTCTCTGGTACATAGCAAAGGGCCTGACACATATAAATGCTCAGTAAGTAATGCTGGCATGACTAATGCTGTGTGCAGAGGAGTAACTGGTATTTGAGTGCACTTTTCAAAAACAGGAACAAAATAACAAGGGGGGATGTTAGTGAGGAAGGAAAAAGGAAGGGAGGGAGACAGGGAGGAAAGAAGAAAGGAAGGGACTCAACTTGAGAAGCCCTGGTGGCAAAACAGTAAGATTGGCAGTTTGAACCCATGCAGCAGCTCTATGGGAGAAAGACCTGACAACCTGCTCCCTTAAAGATTACAGCCTAGGAAACCCTATGGGGCCGTTCTGCTCTGTCACATGGGATTGCTATAAGTCGAAATCAACTCAATGGCACCTAAGAACAACAATTTACAAACCCATTCAGTGTTTGACTGGGCTGAAATTTGGGGATAGACATTTTTCCCCATGATCTGAGATTAAAAACAGTTTTAGAGGAAGACAAGAATCCCCTTAGAACATCTTAGAGCTACCTGCCTGAGAACCTTCTTTCATGACGTAGGAGTGACAGCCACCCCTGCATTTCCTATTTATGATTCATTCTTTCTAGGAATACACATGTTCCCCATGAGAAGAAGGGTTCACCAGAGAGGTTGTCCTTGCCAAAGCCATTGATCAGAGGCCAAGGCATTGTTTCAGTCAGTGCCCCAGTGTCTCCCTGATAGCAAATGCTTCCATGATGCAAACACCTTAATCACTCTGTGTTTCTCTGAGCGTAACAATAAGTGTTCATATATAATATATGTGTGCTTACAGCATATGTAATATATATGGATGTATGTGGTGGTTCGTATTCCATGCCTGAAAGAACAGCTGGTTTATTCCATAGCTTTTATGGACTATTTTATTATTCTCAACAACATCACATCCATTCCCTTTGCATGCATATTTTATAGCACCTTGATGGACTGATTTGATTTGACCCAGTGTTTTGATGGCAGCATGACCATAGGATGTGCACATTAACTTAAACAAATCATTTTTTCAGGTCACTTCAGAGTGTGACCCTGCCCTCAGGTAATTTGTGGACTACCAACTCTCTCATGATGGACAAAACAGCATAGCATGCCCCGTAAAGCCAGGGTCCAGGAAAACTTATTGACGATTCCTGGGTCAGCGGGACAGTCTCCTAGGAGGGACACTTCCATTTCATGTGAGTCTCTCTTCTGGCTTTCACCTCCCTTATGGGAAGAGTCTAAGGCAGAACACAGGCATTGTAGATCAGATTCTTGGATCCAAAAAGACCGTACAGCTTTGGAATGGTCTTAATAAACATTCATTGAAGAACAATTTGGGCAGGAAGGTCTGAGGCTGGGCTTTGGATAACTCCTGACTTCTTCTTCCCTCTCAGTCTTGGGAAACCCCCTCTTATGGATGTTCTAGCTTCTGCCTGGCTAAGGGGAGTTATCTCAAACCTTAGGACAAACAACACTTTATAGTGGTGTAACCTTCTATCCTTCTCACTATGGTGTGACCTCATGCAATCTCACCTGAGTTAGGTGAGCCTTCATTTAAAAACAGCTTTGGGGTGGTGACAGCCTCTGGAAAGTTGCCTACTCCCCAGAGAAACTTGTTCTGTAAAGGCCAGTGTACTCATTGGATTGCAGATCCCAAGACACATTCATTTATTCTCATATGCATTCTGTTAACATGCTTTATTGGCAGTCTGCTAGGTGCTAGGTGCTAAATAAGAACTTATCTCTGCCTTTAAAGCCCCTTCAAACACCATTGCATGTAAAAATCACCAGTGGAGCTGTGAAAAATACATGTTCCCAGTTACGGGAATCTCTAGATGTGGGGCTTAGGTGAGCACTAAAACTTGAGGAGTCCTGCTTTAAGGAACTTATGGTTTTGCCAGAGATGTTAACATGAGTTCAAGTCAACATCTCTATAAAGTGATGTGGAGCCCAAAGACGGTAGCGGCAAACTTCATCTGGAGTAATTGAAGCCAGACTTTCCAAAGGTTTGATGTCCAGGCTCTTTCTAATGTCCTGGTTTTCTCTTCTCTGCCAGATAATGCTGCTTTCTCTCCTTGCCTCATCTTGGATCAAAATAGCTCTGTCCAGGGTTCTGAAACCTGCCTTCTACATGAGCATTATATGAAATAATATTAAGCATCTGGAAACCCTGGTGGCGTAGTGGTTAAGTGCTACTATGGCTGCTAACCAAAAGGTCTGTAGTTTGAATCTACCAGGAACTTCTTGGAAACTCTATGGGGCAATTCTACTCTGTCCTATGGGGCGCTATGAGTCAGAATCGACTTCACAGGAATGAGTTTGGTTTTGGGCTTGTTTTTTTTTTAAATCAAGGATCTAGAAGACAGATTCCTGTTTCGGTGGCTGCTGGGTAATCTCTTGTATTAGTGGGACCTTAAAGCCACAGGAATAAATATATACCTGAGGAAACTGAGGCCTACAAAGACCTAGTAACTCACCGTGGATCACAAAGTGAATTCAGAACCAAGACCAGACCCCAAGCTTCCTGACCTTCAAGAAGCTATTCTTTCCATGACAGTGGATTTCCTCTGATATCTTCCCTTTGCCTTCAAAGAGTCTCTCTGTGCATTTGAAATGGTTTGTGATTGGGTTTGTGGTCATCAAAGGGCTACCCATGAGAATTCAATGTTCAAGACTGAAGTTTTCCTTAATTTAACTTCAGTGGAGATGAACTTCTTAACCTTAGGATTATTTTCTTTTTTTATGTTACTACCCTTAATTAGGGGCCCTGGTGGCACAGTGGTTAAGAGCTATGGTGAGCTACTAACCGTAAAGCTAGCCATAAAGGTGGGCAGTTCGAATCCACCAGCTGCTCCTTGGAAACCCTCTGGGGCAGTTCTACTCTGTCCTGTAAGGTCGCTATGAGTTGAAATTGACTTGACGGCAGTGGGTTTGGTTTGGTTTAGTTTACCCTTTATTAACAGATAATAATCCCCCTTTTTTATTAGAGTTTCTTTCTCATTTTCTCCCATTTCAGTTTATGTTAAAAAAATTATTGAAAACTATTTTTTATATTATAAGCATAAAATCATTCTATGTCACTATATTTTTAAAGTCTTTAGAGATGCATAAATCTTTTTTAAAGTAAATGTTTCTTTAAAAAGTGATAAACATAACTGAGATTAGACATCTTAACTTTCAATTATATATGTGTTTATATACAAACACACATATACAGTAGCTTTTCATAAAACCTTTTATAGAAAGCCTCAAGCCTCGTGGATTCCTTTAAATTTAAATTCTTCTTATAAGATTTATTTAAGAATGATCATAAGTGTCCAACATCAGCCCTCTTGGGTGAGAACTGAGGAGGGTGAGCGACTGTATAAACACTGAGTGGTGTCCAACAGAGTTGCTCATGGGGGCTGTTTGTAATGGAGGGTCTTAAGCCCAGACAGGAGATATCAAAATACCAAGTGGTCAGTCTGAGCAGTGCTGGGTCAGGAAAAAAGAGGAGGCAAATCTTTCCATTGGAGACTAGAGAAGCAGCTAAGTCAAGGTCACAACTCTGTGGAATATATTCAAAGGGAGGTCGGAAGATCGGGAAGCATATCCACAAAAGACAGGAAGAGCTGGGACAAGGTTCATAGAGTGTCAGTTCAGGAGTAAATCTTGTAATCCTAGCACTGAGTGCCTTTTGCTGGGGTCTTGGTACCCTCATACTGGGTGGGGCAGGGGACAGCATGCTTAAGCTCCTTCTGAACAGTAGGTCAGTTTCTTCGAGATGCAGCACTGCTGCAGTCATGCGTTTATAACCCACGGCAGGGGAAATGATTTGAGCATTATGAGAAAGAGTAGAAGAGATTCCAGTGCTTTGTGTAAAAACCTTTAAATTCCCATTTCATTAAAAATTCCTGTCTGCAGCTGGTAGCAGAGATTACCACGGTTCACCATCTGTGCGGATTAATGTTTACTAAAAAAAGAGAAAGAGAGAGGAAGCAACAGATAAGATGAATGTTTTCCCAGATAGAACAGAAAGCCGAAGTAGAATATATGTCCATGACTTTTTTTTTTCCACATCTTACACCTGCTTTGTTTGACTCCTGTGATAGAATTGTTTAAGAAAAACTCAGATTTATTTATTTCAAAAGAGTGAATAATGTAGAAACTACGGATCATCATCAAACTGTTTAGATTTACATTTATGCAAAATTTGTGTGGAGAGGTTTTTAGAATTTGCTGAATATAATTAGGCACCTTTAGCACTTCTCTTGCACATTTCTCATTCTGGGAAGATTTTCCCTGATACTTGCAGCTTGGGTTCACAAAGCAGATACCCAGATTCTGCCCTGGCGGAGCGCAGATTGCCAGTTGCCTCAAGGTCTGAATTTAATCAGTTGCAAAACTGCTTCTTATCCGTACAGTGATTTAGCTTCCAGAGTGCACTGGACAGCTGCCTTCCTTAACGGGAGTAGCTGGTGAGCTAGTACAACAACATTCTGCTCTAGTTCGTTGCCGTCCAGTCAGCTGCAATCATGGTGACCTTACGTATAACAGAACGAAATGTTGCCCGGTGCTGTGCCATCTTGATGATCACTGGTATGTTTGAGTCCATTGTTGCGGCCATTGTGCCAGTCCATCTCATTGAGGGCTTCCCTTGTCTTTGCTGACCCTCTCTTTACCAAACATGATGTCCTTTTCTAGTGACTGGTCTTTCGTGATGATGTGTCCAAAGTAAGTGAGTTGACATCTCGCCATCCTCACTACTAAGAAGCATTCTGGAGCAATATAGGTAGAATTTTCTTTGAGCACTTACTACATGACAGGCACAGTCATTGCTTTCCTGCATTCCCTTTCTTATATTTATTTATTTTTATTATTGTGAGAAGGAGCCCTGGTGGTACAGTAGTTAAGCACTTTTAGACCCAGTCTTAATATTGGGAATCTCATTTTTGTGAAAATCATGCTTTTTCCTCTCAATATGCCACGAGACATCATTACCAGGAGCAGAGAGCATCTTACTTACTGCAGTTACACTTGCTAATCAAATCTGCATCACTGCCCAGTGTTGTAAATGTCTAGTTACCTATATTCTGTTGACATATGGCCTCATTTCTTACCCAAACGGGCAGTAGTCTCAATTTAGAGGCCCTCTTTCTAATAGGACAGGGAGCCAAGGAAACGTGTCAATCTTATTGCCAACCAAACAGAGAGATGCCATTGTGGTCATTCCTCATATAGGAATCCATCAGCTCGGTGCAATCTAGGCCCCTCTGAGTTTAACGTCTCAATTAAGGGGACTATTTCTGAGAAGCTGTGCTCTCTACCATTATTTTCAATTTTTCCCTTTAGTTTTCCTGTTCATACTTGTCCAACTTGCATTAAAAATGTTTATGGAGTTTCTTCACGGGATTTAGAAATCTTTAAATTGGGCTACATTTCTACTAAGCTTTGAAAAGCAAACATTGTAAACCACATGACTATGTTGGAAGATATCCTGGGATTGATTCCGTGGTTGGCTGTCCATCCCGAAGGTGGTATGATGGGAGCTGAGGAATAAATGGGCCAGAAAGGATGCCCTGTCTCCTTTAAAGCAGAAGCCAGGGGTCATAAAGTTCAAGGGGTGTCTTAAATGTCAGTCCAGTCCAGGCTGGCAGTGATGTCCAGGGGACAGAAGGAGCAAGGGCTATTAGAAGGCAAAGATCTTAGCACCAGCTAGTTGCTTGTGCTCTGGTTCCAGAGAGACCTGTTGTACTGGCTGGGGAGATTCCGTAAGTATGATCCGGGCTTGGAGAAAGATTGACCCAAACCAAATGAGGAGGGTACAGGGAAGAACTAGAGTAGAACTAGTGTCCAGGAGGAATAACTGCAAGGTTGAGGGTGGAGCATGGTTACATGGAAAGGTTGTTACATGAGCTCCAGTTCACCCTTAAGCAAGACAAGGAGACAGAAGACTGATTCCAGAGTCTTCTCCCTGATAAGAGAGATGCCTCCTAACTTAGTGCCTCACTGAGGACTTGTTAGCTCAGACCCGGGGGATCTTCAAACAGGAGGAGGTAGATTATGATTCAGGACAGTTGAGACGGGTTTTCTGGAGTGTGCAAGGAGTGGCAGGACATGACAAATGCTTTTTAAATATTTGCTTTTTATTTATTTGGTAATGGCCCATTTGGGGTTTTTAGTTTTTGGTTTTTGGGTTTTTTTCCTCGCTAGTTTTGCTCCTTTGATATCTCTTGACAGTAAGTCACCAGGAACATAGTCATCATGGAGGTGAGGGAAGCCAACAGCTCCTTCACTGTAGCATTTTTATATCTACCCTGGGGCCTTCTGTGAATGATGCAAGGGGAGCATGGTCTCAATCATGCATGTTTCCTCTATGCTTAGACTGCGCATGCCTCCAGGGCAGGGAATGGATCTTACTCATTTTTTGTATTCTCTAGGACTTAGGGTGGGTGGATGTGTGGATGGATGGTTGGACAGACGGACGGATGGATGGACAGACGGACAGATGACTGCCATCCAGTTGGCTTCAACTCATGGCAACTTTGTATACAACAGAATGAAACACTGCCCAGTCCTGCACCATCTTCACGGTGGCTGGCATGTTTGAGTCCATCATTTTGGCTATTGTGTCAATCCGTCTCACTAAGGATCTCCCTCAGCCTTGCTGGCCTCTACTTCACCAAACATAATGTCTTCCTCCAGTGATCCATCCCTCCTGATAATATGTCCAAAGCAAGAGATTCAGACAATATTTTTTTGTGATAAAATTTTCATTGTCTAATTTTCTGAAGTAAATCACTAAGCTTTCATTCTTAGTCTGAAAGCTCTGCTGAGACCTATCCACCATGGGTGACCCTGATAGTATTTGAAATTCCGGTGGCATAGCTTACAGCATCATAGCAACACACAAGCCACCACAATATGACAACCTGACCGATGAACTTAATATAGAGGCAGCCTAATATCATGGATAGAAAGAACATGGACCATGGAATCTCACAGGCCTGGGTTCAAAACACAGATGGGTCCATGGAATTGGTAGAACCACAGGCAAGCTATTTTCCCACCCCTCTATTTCCTTGTTTGTAACATGAAGATAATGACCTTATCTTGCAGGTTTCAGTAAGAATTAAGTGAGATAACACATACAAAGTGCCTACTTGGCTTTAAGTGCATATTAGCTCCCTTCCCTCCTCTCTTCTCCAAGCCTCTCAACACTGCCCTGTGGCCAGGCAGCCTGAGGAACATGCCCAGCCCACTCTGGAGAGATTGTTTTGCCTTAAATACATCTTTTAAAATTTGCGGTTAGCAGAGAGGAGTCTTAGTTGAGAGGAAAAAAAAAAAAAGCCTGTTTAGTAGATTCATTAATTCAATCGGCAAATTTTTTATTGAATACCTGCTATATTGCAGGCATGGACTTAGGTACTAGAGATAAAGTGGTAAATAAAAGTAGATAAAAATCTTTGCTTTCATAGAGCATACATTTTAGTGTTGGAAGCAAACAAACAAGCCCATCAGGTCAATTCTGACTCACAACGACCCTATAGGACAGAGTAGAACTGCCCCATAGGGTTTCCAAAGCTATAATCTTTACAGAAGCAGACTGCCACATCTTTCTCCCACCAAGCAGCTGGTGGGTTCAAACTGCCAACCTTTTAGTTAGTCAAGCGCTTAACTGCTGCACCACCAGGGCTCCTTCAAGCAAACAGACAAATAGGTGAATTATATAGTACTTCAGACAGTGATGAGTGTCATAGAAAAAAATAAAGCGAGGAGAGAGATGAGGAGTGCCAAGGTGAGATGAACAAATTGCAATCTTCCATATGCTGATCGCACCTAAGAAGGTGACCTATAGACCCTGAAGAATTTCTACTGGGTAGAAAGACCTTAGAAGAGAAGTTCATCCTGCCATCCCCCATCTTCCTTGCTCCCTAGAGGCTAGGTTCCTTGAGAAAATAAACTGTGCCTTCTTTGTCCTGATGCCCCACCCCCTGGCACAACATCTGACACCTACTAGGCACTCAGTAATTGTTCTTTGGACCAAACTGCACCCTCAGACCTCTCTCTGGAGCCCAGGGCCCTTTGACATCTGAAATGTCAGTTTGCATTAATAGCACCGCCCACGTGCCTCGGTTTGACAGGCAGTAAGCTCCAAGCCTGCCGGTTGCTTATTGATCTGACTAATAATAAGTAATGGAGTGGCAACTCAAGTGACATTAATATAATGTGGAGAGGAATGAACACCAGGATTGAAATGCTGTCATGCATCAAGGCACCTCTGCTCCTGAGAGAGGAATTTGATTTTCGGGCACAGTGTTTTCTGTCTCACTTCCTCAGCTCTCAGAACTGTAAAATCCCACAGAAAAGGTGTGAAAGGCAAAGGCAGAGTTTTAAGGGGGAATACGGAATCTGTTCTACAGTAGTAAGGAATAATGGTGATAGTGGAAATAACAATTAAAACAGAGAAGGAACTAGAACAAGGAATGTGAGGGCTCCATACGCCAGAAATAAATCTATAAATCTATCCAAAAAAATAAATAAAGATAATTGGCCAAGTCTCTCCTTCCATGGAGTTAAGATAATGACTTTGTCTTGACTTTGACTATTCATTCTGTCATTCATTCAGCAAATATTTACTGAGTAACTGCCATGTTTTGAGTTCTCTGCTTAGGCACACAGGATGCATAATCTCCGCCCCTCAGCTGGCTCACAGTCTAGCTAGAGAAAGGGAAAGAAAAATCACATTCACAATGCAGTAAGAAAGCTGTTGGCACGCAAACCTGGGGTTTAGTGTGGCATGGAAGAGCAGGGTAGGGCATCTCACTCATTGGGGATAATCAGAGGTGGCTTCCTGGACAAAGTGAAACTTAAGCTGAATTTCAGCACAAATAGAAATTAGCAAAGCAAAGCAAGGACTGGATAATAGGAACAGAGACAGCAGCATATGGAACAACTCGGATTCATCCTTGTGCCATCTGAATTAATAACAACAACGGTAGTAGCAGTTAAAATTCCTTGGATTATTTTTATGTGACGTTTAGTGGTAGAATTCTTGCCTTCTATGCAGGAAATCCGCGTTCAATTCCTAGCCAATGCACCTCATGTGCAGCCACCACCTATCTGTCAGTGGAGGCTTGCATGTTGCTGTGATGCTGGACAGGTTTCAGAGGAGTTTCCAGACTAAGACAGACTAGGAAGAAAGGTCTGGTGATCTACTTTCAAAAATCAGCCAGTGAAAACCCTATGGATCACAATTCCCTTGTGCACGGGGTTGCCATGACTTGGGGGCTGACACAACAGCAGCTAACAATTTTTATGTGAAAGGTGCTTAATGTTCATTGACTCGTATAATCCCTGCAACAGCCTTTTCAGGAAGGTGTTGTTGGGTCTGTATTTTACAGCAAAGTATCTGAGATTTAGAGAGTGGACACAATCTGGCCAAAGTCACATAAAGACTGAGTTGGCACACCTTTGCTTCACACTTTGGTTTCTGAACCCAGACTCTTGCATATGATCGTTGCACTGTATTTCCTCTGGAAAGATCATGTTAGCCTCTGAAATGTACGGTAGATATAAGTCATCCTGCCTCCTCTAGGTATAATGGCACACCTGGAGGTAGGGGCAGGTGCTGGTGTGAGGTCAAAGAAATGGAGTCCATTAAAGGTTGGTTTTACCTAAAATATTTCTAATTTGAATGATTAGTACTTTCAGTATCTAGTGTACCACGGACTCTCTCACTGAACTGGTCACCAAAGAATTCTAAGAATTTCCACGCAAGAAGGGATCCCCCATCCGATTCTTGATTCACATCTGATTCTTGATTCAGGCAGTCCACCAGCTTAAGCTTGACTAATACTGATTGCGGAGATCTCACTACCTTTCTAAGGAGCCCTGGGGTGCAATGGTCAAGCACTCAACTGCTAACCAAAAGGTTGCAGTTCGAACCCTCCCAGTGGCTCCATGAGAGAAAGACCCGGCAATCTACTCCCATAAATATTACAGCCTGGGAAACCCTATGGGGCAGTTCTACTCTGTCACATGGGGCCACTATGAATTGGAATCGACTTGATGGCACCCAACAACAACACTACCTTTCTAGGTAGCTGATACTGCCTTCATATAGCTCAGACCATCAGAACATTTGGAGTTTGCCTCTGTGTGTTTTCCACCCATTGGTTCTAGCTCTGTCTGTGAGATAATTAAACAAAAAAACAGTTGCTGTTGAGTCGACTCCACCTCATGGCAACCCCATGCGTTTCAGAGCAGAAGTACACTCCATCGGTTTTCAATGGTTGAGTTTTCAGAAGCAGATCACCAGGCCTTCTTTCAAGGAACCTCTGAGTGGACTCGAACCTCCATCCTTTCAGTTAACGACGAAGCATGTTTGTTAACCCTCTGCACCACCCAGGGACTCCTGAGAGAATTAAGGCAGTGGTTGATAGCAGTGGCAATAGCGTGGCTGTTGTATATGGCAGACCATACAGGAAGTCTTAACAGTTCTGTTTCAACCCTTTTCGGGCCTTGCAGAGCCCATTATAGCTTGTTTTAAGAAAGACATGGTCCTGGAGTCTTTTAAAATGTAGCCTTCACTCTGAGCCTTTGAAGTGTCTCATCATATACAGAAGTAATCTTTTATTCAACTCTCATTTTCTGCATATGTGTTCGTTGTTCATATTAGACTTATTTTATGTAAATCAAGTTCCCTGATATGAGAGAAACAAAGCAAAGCCAGATTAATTGGCTAATTTTCAAAGGCTTATTCTACATTGATTGCAGCTTTTCTTCCCCATGAATTTTTTATTAACGCTGTCTCTTTGCTACACCAAAAATCAACTTTGAAACAGCAGTATGTAAAGTTGGTATATAGAAACTTGACCCAAATCATCTCATTTAAAAAAAAAGAAAAAGCATGTCATGCACCTACAATTGTGACCTAGTTCTCATTTCTCCAATTCAGCAGGTTTAAAATATAATAGAAAAAAGAGATGGTTGTTCACAGGTGTAGCTCTGCCTAATGTCTTTCTAACCTTACATTTTATGTCTAAACTTTTTTTTTCACATCATTCTTATTTTTTCACCTTTGCAATTTTAACCCATAAATTTAGAAACTTAGACTAAAACTAGAGAATTAGATAACCATGGGTTGTAAAGGAACTTCAACAATCATCTCCATTGCTGCTTGAAGCCCTTCTACTCTAGCCCAGGAGTCACTTGCCTTTGATTGATCACCTCCTCTGTAGGAGAGCTCACTGCTTCACCAGGCAGCCCTTTAGGTATCTCTCATTTTTATAAAATCATTGTTTATCTTGAGCAGATAAACAGTCTTTGTTTGACCCCTTGAGGCACACAAAACATGGCTCGTTCCCCTCCACTTCAGAGCTCTAAAGATAGTTTAAGAGGGTTAACTTGTCCCTCTATGCTATCCTTAAGTCTTATCTTCTCTGGTCAAGGAGCCCTGATGGTACAATGGTTAAGCACTGGGCTGCTAACCAAAAGGTTGGCAGTTCAAACCCACCACCCATTCCACGGGAGAAAGACCTGACGATCTGCTCCCATAAAGATTACAACCTAGAAAACCCTATGGGGCAGTTCTACTCTGTCACGTGGTGTCACCGTAAGTCAAAAATCAACTCAATGACACCTAACAACAACAACTTTTATATAGCAAAAAACAGAAGAGGGATACAGCTTCCAATTTCATTTTCCTAAAGCTGCAAATACCTTTCTATAATAATTCTGTGAGAAACCACACAAGCACTTGTTTTGTTCCAAAAAAAAAAAATACGTGCACACACGTACTATTACTGTTGCTAAGAGCTGGGAATCGACTCGACTGCACCCAACAACAACAGTATTTTTTTTTTTGCACATTGTACCTCCATGTAACTTTCAGGTGATAATGAATTGTGGGGAATTTTGAGGCATAAATAGTTACTAGATTATCTCTTTCGAATATCAGTGTCTCTTGTGGGCTTTCAGCAGAGAACCCATAGAGCGTGCATTGGTGTCTTTGATTAAAAAGAAATACTGTTCTCACTGGCAGGCCTGTTAGATAGCAAAAGTGGTGTTATCTGTCAGAGTCCAGTCAGGAGACAGAAACCACACCAGGTATTGTAACAGAGAGAATTTAATATAAAGCATGGTTAAGTAGGTATTGAATATCTGCAAAGGCAAAAAGAGAACGCTAAGGTATCACAGAGGTAGCGCCTGCAGGGAGCAGATACCACTTCTCAGGCAGCGAGAACAAAAGGAAGAGGTCAGAGTGATTAAAGCCTGGAAGCTTAGAGGACAGCGTACAGGGAGCTGAAGCTCAGCACTCTGACAGTTTGCTGGTGTCCCTGGGCTCAGAGGAGGGGCCCATGGGGCTGAGACTCAATCCCGTAAGGAGGAGGCACCAGCCGGATGGTGCTGCTTTCTCTGTAGGGCGCCAGTGAGGCTGCTTCTAAGATGTTGGAAAAACTGCGAACTGGATTCAACTGCTGGTACACGGAGAAACTGCTACTGCCCATGTGAAAAAGCGAGGCCAGGAACAGGAAGCAGACTGGAAGGCTATCAGTCTCCTTTGTCCTCCCTCACAGTCTCCCTCTGGCGCCCCCTATAGGCAGAGACTGACATGGATCCAGTCAGCAAAGCAAAAATGTGATCAGCGGAGTCCCAGCCCCAGCATCACATAGCAAAGTATGGAAGGCTGGGTTTGAAGCTGAGCAACAATAGCTTAATACGTGGCATGAGAGGTGTTTTATGTTAAACTTTCACCAAAGAGTACAGTTTCTATCCTTGACTTAATAGGAAGTCAGTGCAATATAGCCCACAAATGGGCCAAATCAGCTTGGGGAGTGGGAAGGAGGAATAACTCAAGTACTTAGCGCAGTATCTCTGAGTTCCCTGCTCAGTCTCTTTTCATTTTTCTTCCTCAAACCTAGCCCATCAAGATGGCTGCTGGGGTGGGGGTGTATCCTGAACACCTTCATTGGCATTTTAATAGGGGAGAGAAATCAGTGGCTGCTGTGCTGCCACTGACATGTACAAATATATCATTAAAAGTCTGTAATGTGTTTCTGCTGCATGGGTAAAAGTCTAGGAGACAGAGGAAACCTACTCGCTGCCAGCCCTACAAATTCAGGGTCACTAGGGACCATTTGGAGCCCTGGTGGCATAGTGGTTAAGAGCTCAGCTGCTAACCAAGAGGTCAGCAGTTCTAATCCACCAGCTGCTCCTTGGGAACCCTATGGGGCAGTTCTGCTCTGTCCTATAGGGTCGCTATGAGTCAGAATTGACTCCATGGCAACGGGTTTTTGTTTGTTTGCAACTTGGGACAGCTAGCTTTGGAGGAGAGCACCCGTTCTCCAGATGACCTCAGTGTGGACAGTGGCCAGCCGTCTGCCACCCGTCAGCTCTGTCTTTCAGACAGTTACCCTTGCAGACCTGCAGTGTGAACTAGCATGCCACTTCCTCCATAGCATCAAAACACACATCAAATATTTGGCCCGCTCTCCTAACCATTGCTTGCAGTCAGACTTCCAGCCACTCAATTTGTCGGATGTTTCAGGAAAAGAAAGCAAGAGAAGGCTATAAATGAGGCCTCTAGGACAGCCAGCAAAGAGAATTGCAAAGCTGGCTGTCCTCAAGCCTCTCTGTAATTGGATGGTTCTAAACAGAGGAATAATTTCATGGGGTCAGTGCTGGCTGCCTTAAAAGCATCTACCATTTAAAAATTAATGCTTGATGAATGCTAAGTCCGAAGTGTCTCCAGAGACCAAAGGAGAAAGGGTTTCCAGGAATGGGATTTGGAAAGAGTCTAAGGATGAAATGGGATATGTCTGAAAGGAAGGAAGAAAAGTATAAAGAAGCTCGATTCTAATGAAGCAGAGTAAGTGAGCCTTGCTCTCTTCCTGGCCTCACCTCCTTCTCTGCATTCCTGTAGCGTGCCATGCTGCCTGTATAAACAACCCCTCACCTCTCACTATTGTACCCCATCCGTATCCAATCCCACTCTCCGGACCTTGGAAAGAAAAACACGGCATTATTTTTACATGCCTCGTGGCAATCTTTAGTCGTAAAAACCCTCAGAATTCTTAATAATAATTAACTGATCAGAAAACGATGGTCCTGCTTACCAAAAGTGATAATAATTAGCATTTATTTTACATTTACTATTTATAGTTTATACTGCTCTTTTGTGTTCTGTCCTTTAGTCTTCACAAAAACTCTGTGAAATAAATAATATTTCTGTTTTTCAGATGAGAAAATTGAGGCTCAGAGAGTTTATGTAACTTGTCCAAGATCACATCATCGATAGGTGATAGAGTCAGGAACTGAACTCGATTCTTCTGACTCCACTATTTACAGCTTTTCAGTGGTCTGTGCAAAATGTGGCACAAGGGCTCATGGTTTTCACGTGGTAGCTGGGTTCCCAAGCTTATTTCCAGACCCAGGTAAGAGTAAACTCCTAGTATAATCCTGGCCACCTTTCTAGGTCAGATAATTCTAGTAGGAGGGTAAAAGATTACAAATATGTACCTGGGGAGGTACTTACAGACTGGTGCAGAATGCTACAAATTGTATACCAGGCCCTGCCTAGATTCATTTACAGACAAGGCCAGGTAGAGGTAGGAGTGTAAATACTGTAGTATGCTAGAACCCCCTGGAGAAGAAAGAACAAGGTAGAGTTCATTATGGAAGGTATCGTTATTGTTCCCATTTTGCAGATGGGAACACTGAGACTTTGAGAGGCTAAGTAACCTGCTCAAACTCATACAGGGATTCAGAGGCAGCTCTAGGATTCAAGTTTCGTCCTTCTGACTCCAGCACTCACTCGCATTCACTGTGTCACATGACCTAGATTTGAAGTCTGTCCTTAACTTCTTTCACGAGCCACTGAAATTATTTTAATATAGCGTTTTTCTTGGTGGATTTGCACAAGTGTTGTAGCCATAATAATTTATAGCCTTCCAGCAGAGGCAGGGACCAAGACACATTGGAGCCAAGTGTTTTAATAACTTCCTGTGCTAGCAGTTATAAAAATGTAATTGTTGCTGCAGGTTCAAAGAATTAAAACACGGAGAGGTGGAAGGAGCTCTTAAAGCCTGCTTTCCAAGACTATGGCTTCGCCCTTGTAAACAACTTTTATATACCCCTTTTGGAGTGTGTATAATGAAATGACTAACACTTTCAGCTGTAACTGGAGCTATTACACAGCAGCTGAGTGTTTTGTAGCTTGAAATCTGTTCAGGAAAACACTGGAAATTGTGGAAGGGGTAGGCTGTAGGGACTGCTTGTCTCTGCACACAGCACATTGACCCCATCCTCCCAGTGGAAGTGGCTTGCACCGAGTAAAACAAGGTAAGAACACCAGGTAAATTGCACGTGTGCCTTCTCAGTATAAAATAAAGCTCTCGTCTGCCTGTTTCACTTCTGTTTTTAATGCCTGTGTCCCTTCGCTCTTGCTCACTAAAATAGAATGTATGGTTTTCTTTATTTTTAATCTCCCCCAAAAGAAAACTACAAGTCAAAGCTCCCAGGTGCCCACCGAGAATCCAGAAACCTACATGATTTGCATTTCTGATGGAGGTTCCCAGAGAGATTTTTGATGAGTCATTTCTTTCCTCTTCTCTTTCTCAATTTACATGATAATACAGTTGCAGGTCACAGTTATGAATATTCAGAAAAAAGACAATAGGAAGTTACTGAGTCTTTTCCCCAGACTTTCAGAAAGTGGGCCTCAGCAGATTGAGTGATGGGAGCTAAAGAGAAACCTTCGAGTTGCTCATCCAGTCTCGGCCCTCAGTGGAGTGTTTTCTAAGGGAAGACACTATCAGAGAATCAGAGCAGTTGTTATTATGCCTGCTCCTGCAGACTAGACAAGAAATCATAAAATTATGAAAACAGAATGTTGCACGTGTGTCATCCACTGTGTCCTATGCCATTCAGATCATAAAGACAGACTCTCTTCTGTGGTCAGCCCTTTCGTGTGAGAATGGCTGCTACAGGAACACAAAGTGGGAATGCTGCCCTTCCCCCAAGCCCAACAGCAGCTTGTTGCTAGAATAAAATAAGAAAGAACCTGTGCGTGGCCCGGCTGTTTCTTGGTAAGTAGATTGGCCAAGAACTATTCCTGGGCCAGAGACCTTATAGGGCATCGCTCTTGGAGCTTGGGATTCCTAAGAATGCCCCTGATGAGCTGTGCTAATGACAGTGCCTCTCACCCAGTGCTCTGCCGTTAAAATACAGGGTCATTTTCCTGGGTGCTAAAATCAGTAGCACATGCTGGAAGGCGTTTACTGCAGGAGAGAGGAAAGCAGGCTTTTGAATCTGATAGCCTTTACTTCAGTCCTCCCTCTGCCATAATATGCAGATGACTTGACTTCTCAGAACCTCAGCATCCTTTTCTGTAAAAAGGGGATAATAATATATATTTACAAGGGTTGTGATAGGGAGCACATGAGCTCACAAGTGTAAAATGCCTGGCAAGAGTAAATGGTGCTTATTATTATCAGAGTAAAAGGAGCCCTGGTGGTGTAAACGGTTAAGGGCTCTGTTGTTAACCAAAAGGTTGACGGTTCAAACCCACCTAGCCTTCAAACCCACCTAGCCACTCCACAGGGAAAAGACCCGGAGATCTGCTTCTGTAAAGATGACAGCCAAGAAAACCCTATGGGCAGTTCTACTCTGTCACATGGGGTCACGATGAGTCGGAATCGCCTCAACAGTACACAAAAACAGCGGTTTTGTGTTTTTTTTAAGATGACTAGATTCAGTCACAAACATTAACTTAAAACAAGATACGGTTTTCATCTAAAAATTGGAAAAAGAATTTTAAGTAACAATACATAATTTAGACAAGAGTGAAATGAAATCAATACCCTATACACTTGTGAATCAACAATTTGGCAGTACAATCAAGACCATTAAGAACATAAATACACTTTAACCCAGGATTTCCATCTCTCGTAATGTAGTATAAGTCAACAACCTGAATGGCTTTGCCTGTATGGTTTTTCAGACAAAAACTGTAATTTTGATTAATTTGGGGGATTTTTTTTAAATCTTTAATTTACCTAATTGTCATGCCACTTCCCTCCTCAAACAAATAGAATACTCTGCATTGTATATAGGATAAAATCAATCTCTCTCTCTCTCTCTCTCTCTATCTCTCCTCTCTCATTCACAACACATATACACACAAACATATGTGGAGTCCATGGCCTGGTCACCACTCACTCTAGACTATTGTCCTCAACCATTAACTTGCTTGTGCTGTGCCAGTCCTTTCTTTTCTCCAGATTTTGACATTTTATCGTCCGGGTCAGCTCCATCTACCACCCTGCATAGAGCCATTCACGAGCCCCCTAAATCAAGTCAGGGTCCCCCTGTCCTCCAAGAGACATTCTGTTGTACCTCTGTCCACCAATGCCTCTATCCCAGCACTCTGCACAGGCAGCCTCATCTAGTAAAGGGACCTTGAAACTTTCTCTCTGCGCCTCGAGAATGTGTACATCCACTGGGGACAGGAACTGTGGCATTTTCATCTTTGTACTCCTCCAAGGTGTGGATCAAGTAAATGGATGTTGATTTGAGCTGAAGGGGAGCGTTTATGCTGTACCTGTTGCTATTCTGAATTTTCTCGTTGTTTATTTGTGATTTGTGCATCTTGTCATTGTTTTCATGCTCCTTGGCGGCCAGTTACTTTACAACTATCAGTCGTTTTATACTAAGTGTTTCTAGACTCCTTGTCATCTCAGGTAGAACATTCAGGAATTTGGGGGAATTGTTGTTTTACTGAAATGCCTCTCTCACCTGTTTTCATATGGGTAACCCCTTAAATAACCAGAATTAACTCTGGGAAACAAAACAGGGGTTTGGAATGCTGAGATTCTGCCGCTGCTATCTCATAGGGTAAAAGAAAATCTCTGATAGATTAGAATTGGATCTGCTTTAGGAAGACATTTTAATGCACCATGTCGGTCACTCGGCAGGTGGAAAGCTCAGGCAGCAAAGGGAACAGGATTGTCTAGGGGACAGGTCTGAAGTACGTGAATCATGGGGAAGTCCAGTTTCCTAATATCATCTTCGGTTTAATCCTTGCACATTTGCTCTCAGTATCGACAGTGGTTCAGGGCCAGAAGAGCCTCACTATTTCTTCTTTCCACCCCTCATCTGTAGATAGTGTTACGGAGCCCTCAGGTGAAAACCAGCTCTCGTCCCATAGGGGAAAGCCTGAGCCACGACAAAAGTCATCAGGCTCCAAGTCCACTGCTCTCTCCTCTCCTGCACCCTGTGGTCTCTTCCCATCTACTGATTACACACATAGTTCAAATGTGGACATCTTAAGGGTCCATTTAAGAAATTAATCCCACCTCTTTGTCATTACTTCTTTTTACTTCAAGAGAGCATCGGATTTTGACATCATTAAACGGTGCAGCTCCATGCACGACGACGAGGCCAGCCAGCACCTAACTGCCTCCACACATTATCTACCAGCAGAAAGGTGCCCAGATGCATGCCTGCACGCAGCAGTTCGGTCCCCACAAGGCCTGGGCCCTGTGCGCCTTGTAAAACTGGCACTCCGTCTTTGCTTCTTTGCATTCCCTCCTCCTTTCTGTGGTGGTGGTGGGGGAGCCGATTCCTTCTTCCTTTTAGGTCGTTTGTACATATTTTGTTAATTCTTAGACTCACTGTATTATGCATTTTAGTATCTTTGAAATTGAGAAGTGTCTTACAGTCGATGGTATGTGATAGTTTGTCAACAGTTCTTCTTACTTAGAATAATGTTGCATATTAAAATCTATGCCGTCTTGTATTAAAAGTTTTATGATAGTTCAGACTTTACAAAGTGCTTTCTTGTATGATAAGAGCTAACATGTACAGACCGCCTGCTGTGTGTGAGGCACTGTGGGTTGCTTGGTGGGCTACAATTGTTATCTTATCCTCTCCTTGTAATAACTCTTCAATCTCTTGTTTAATAGACGAAGAAACCGAGGTAAAGTAATTCTTCCAGGGTCACAAAGCAACAGAATGTAAAGCCACACCCACACCCAGGGTGGTTTTAATCCAAAGCTGATGCTCTTTCCACCCTCTCCCTTTATCGGGTTTTGCTCTCCGTCTCCCCATGGAAGGAGCAGGCTGCTCCCCCCCATTGGATGGACGGCAGGATGGGCAGCATTAGAGCACAGGCTCTGGAGTGACCTTGGGCAAGTGACTCAACTTCTCTGTGTCTCAGTTTCCTCATCTGTAGAATGGGAATGAAAACAAGACCTTCCTTATATGACAGTTGTGAGGATTACCTGCGATGAGGCACGTAAAGGATGTGGAGCACTGACGGGGCACATACCCAGTGTTCAGTAGATGTGAGCCATCACAGTTTCTCCCTGGGTGGCTGAATCTGCCGCGGGCATCATTTCAAGCTGTGCAGTGGCCTCCAGTTCCTTCTCCTGGGCCATAAGCCATGCACCTAGAAGCTTCTGAGATTCCCTGTACCGCCTACCCTCTCCTAAGAGAACAGGAGGCAATGCCTCTGTCTTCTAGAACCTACCTTGACGGTCCTGGGTAGATGGCTTGAGTAGAGCTTGCCTTCCTCAGATGCCCCTGTCATTAGGAGGTGACTCCTCAGCCAGCCCCTCCATTTGTCCGCGTTCCCCAGCCATAACGAGAGTTGCCCGTGGGGCTAGCCCCTGAAAACTAAAGCTAAGAGGTTTATTGCCCGCTGCACATTTGAAAACTGCACAGAAATGCATTTCACTCTCCCCTGGAGGAACATTTTCCAGCCACAAGTCTTACACTGCTGCCTGCTTCCTAGTCCTAATCAGTGTCTTATGAGTGATCAGGGACAGTCCGACCTCGCTGAAAATGAACAGTGCCCAACAGGGGCGAATCTGCTGACTCTTCTCTGTGAACTCATTTACCTGGGCCTTGGTTTCTCATTCTGGACCATAGGTGGACTAGAGGAAGCTTCTTAGGAAGAGGGTGAAAGCAAGCTGCTATAGAGCAAGCAGACTAGGCAGGTGTTCCTTCAGAATCCTGGGTGGCAAGAAGGAGCCTCTTACCTGTGGTCAGTTGCGCAGAACCAGAGGGTAAGTATTTGAAGTGTGTCTGAGGGCAGGACAGAGATTGGGTCAAAAAACACGTTTGTAAAACAGGGCTCCAAAGCCAGGGAGGCCTAAAGTGGACACAGAGCTAACAGGCGTGGAGAACCTAAGAACCAAGAGTGGAAAGGAGCAGCAGGTTAGAGTATTGGCGCCACGAGGTATTCTGGGCCAAGATTAGCATCATGCATAAGTGTGTTTGTTGGGGTTTGGGGGGTTCCCAATATCAGCAGGTCACATCCTCCCAAAGGGCTCAGGGAGACAGATACTCCAAAAGGCCAGAGCTCCCTGCATATGGGGCAGGGCTGCTGCCCGACACAGGGACGGCAGCCGAGCTCCCAGCCATACCCCACTGACCAGCCAGACCCCAGCCTCATACACAACAGCCTGAGGAGCATGGCTCTGGGCATCAATACTGTGCATTCAGCATCATTAGACTACAGCAGTATTCCAACACCCCACTCTCTTAATAGCAGTTTCTACAGGTTTTATTATACAATTAGAGATTATCATCAGGCCCTTTTGAATATTTTCTTTTTTATTAAACAACTAATAGTATTCAGCTTAATCTCTTATAATAAAGCAGACTCAAGCTCTATTGAGCTATCTGCTTACCCCTTTTCAATTTTTCTAAGCACATATGATAAAGCTCCCCTATTTCTAAATACAATACTTCGTCGTTTAAAAATAACAATTTAGGCAGATTAGGATTTCTAAATTAAAAATTTCTAAAGCCATTGTTCTGTCAAGAACTAGGGGAACATCTGGATTATGTAAGTATCATGAAGTAGTAATAGTAAATTAAAAAAAAGTGATAAATAACTAAAGTTGATTGAGCACCTACTGCGTGCCCAACATTGTGCTAAGTGAACTTGATGTGTTACCGCATTTAACCTTCACAGCAACTCTGTAAGATGCATATAGTTACTATTCTCATTTTACATTTGGTAGAACTGAGATGCAGAAAGTTTAAATAGGCTCCCTAATTCAACATAGCTAGTCAGAGGCAGACCTAGAATTTAAATCTATATACTTTGACTGCAGAGCCCAAGTGCTTAACCTGCACATGGCGTTTAAAGTCAGACCCGGATTGAACTTCAGCTGTGTGACCATGGGCAAATCACTTACCCTCTCTGAGTCTCTAATCTGGAGGCTAATTCTCTCTACCTTATAGAGTGTCCATGACAACTAAATTAAATAGTAAAAAAGTGTGTAGTACTATAATAATACTATACCCAAAAGCCCATTGGCCGACTCACAGGGATCCCATAGGACAGAGGAGAACCGAGGATTCTACTTAGGGTTTCTAAGGCTGTAAATCTTTACAGAAACAGATTCCCACATCATTCTCCTGCGGAGGGGTATCTGGGTTCCAACCACTGACCTTTCGGTTAGCAGCCAAGTGCTTAACCACTGCGCCACCATGGCTCCTTTAATAGTACTATAACTGGCACATATTTGCTGCTTAACAATTGTTACCAATATTCCAAATTAATTCAGCAAATTAACAGGTACTTTTTTGTCTGAAATTTCTCAGGCACTTGGTTGCCTCCGCTCATCATTATCTCCTCCCTTATAACTCAGCGAAGCTGGGATCCGCTTGAATGGAGCTGGACTGTGGCCCTGGCTGAGGGCCTGCCCATCCGCAAACTGTTTTACAAACGAAGATTGCAACTGACAAAAATGGTGCTGCTTGCCCCTGATGCTCACTCTGGCCCTGGAAGCTTCAAAGTCTGTATTATGCGGGATCCTGGGTGGACAGCACTGCCCAGATTTTTCTTCTGGTCAGTTGTGTGACCCGAGGAAGAGCAGCTGGTGCAGAACTTCCTTCCAGATAGGAGCCTTTGTTATGTGGCTATCTGGCTGACAGCCAGATGGAAAGCTCTCCTTTAGTTTAATTTCTCTGAAAATAATAGGATTTGAGTGGGAACTAAGGGTGGGGAAGGAAAGTTTGTTGAAATCTGAAGTTTAGTGAAGCCTAAACTTTTTTAACTAGAACAAGTTAAGAAGTCTGGCTCAAATCTCCCAACCCTTGAAGCAGAAGAGGATATGACAAGACATAGTCACAGAGACTCAGAGTTTTATTTGTTAACATCAGGTTCAATTTAGTTCAACAACCATTAATAAATGGCCCAGTATTTGCACGGCACTGGGCCAGTGGTGATACAGGGATGAATGGACAAAAGCCCTGCCTTCACAGAAGGGGACAAGGAAGCTGGTGATAGGGAACACAAGATTGAGTAAGGATATTGTTGATGTGTTGTGAGATTGTTAACCATTGTCATAGGGCAACATTTGTAGTAACTGTTAAATGAGAAACTGTTTTGTTCT
>NW_004443990.1:11265786-11281163 GCF_000243295.1 Trichechus manatus latirostris
AAAAAAAAAAAAAAAAAAAAAAAAAACCCAGCCTTCTAGGAGCTTCCAATCTAGTCAAGAACACTGACCCTAAAATAGATTGGTTTAACACGGAATGAGAACTGGTAAAATAATAATAATAATATAGTAAAATAATGATGATGACAACAACTGTTCCCTGAGAACTTACTACATCCCTGCTAAGTGCGTTATCTGTGTTATTCATTGCATCCTCACAACCCCTAGGATGTACACACTCCCTTTTATTCCCTTTACAGATGAGGAAATAGAGACCAGATTGCACAGTCTGAGAGTAGCAGAGCTAAAATTTGAACTCAGGTTTGTCTGGATTCATTCATGGCTTCCTTCTACTATGCACCACTTCCCCCCACCCCCAAACCAGGAACAAAGCTGCTGTATTGCACAACCCCAGGTGGGCCATTTACTTTATAGTTTATAGGATGTAGAGTTGTGTAGTCTACAACCTATGAACCTATACCCAACCTAGAAAACAGCAAGATGGGCATTAGTATACTTATTTCAGAGATAAGGAGCTCTGTCTCCAAGGTCATATAACTAGTAAAAGGCACAGCTAGACCTTGGATCTGGCTCTGCTGCCTCCAAGCCTCTTGCTCTTTCTAGACTCCACACCATCTCCACCCTACTCCTCACAAGGTTTTTTGCAAGCGTAAGGAAGGAACATTGAGCACAGCTTAGTCCACAAGAGTTGTCAGGGTAGGCATTGGAGAGAAGAGGCAGCTTAATCGTGGGCTCCTTAGACAGTAGAATTTCCCAAAGTGATCTCCACGACCTGTCCTGTTGGGACAACAGCTCTCACTGCACCTCCATGAACCCTTTCTTCTTCACAGACAAACTGCTTCATTCTGAACCTGAGTTTGCCATCTTCACTCACTTCCTCAACAAGTATTTATTGAGCACTTCTAAGTAGCAGGCACTGTTCTAAGAGCTGAGGATACAAGGGTGGGCAAGGTCCTTGCTTTTGTGAGGCTTCCATTCCAGTGCAGCACCTGCTGCCTATGTGCCCTTGCATAAGTAGCTCAACCTCTCTGGATGTCAGTTCTCCCATCTGTGAAAAGGAGACAGTAGTGCCTACCTCATAGAATTATAGAGAGGATGAAGCAAGATAATGGATGTAACATGCTTAGCAGAGACCTGACCCACTGCAGGTATACAAGAAATATTATTCTGATTCCCACCTTCTCCACCACCCTATAAAGTGAACACAACCAGACCTGCCTTTGCTGCTTGGGTCCTTCTGAGAAGGTGATTGTACTTGTTTGATGCTGTATAAATTTGATGGATTCTTCCAAGTCAGTTTGACTAGCATGGGTTAAAGCAATGAACTGGTTCTCTGTATTCCTCTACTTTATATACATTATGACTCTGTATATGGAACCATGAAACTCAGGACAGATTTATTCATACGCTGCACTATATATTTTCATAGAAATGTTTTGCCAGGCACCTGTAATACACTGATATATGTGCGCAGTTTTCTAAAGTTTATTTCCCATAGATCTCTCTTAAATTGCATGTGAAGTGACATTTTATGGTTTAACTTTTGTTTTCATGACACAGCCCCAATTTACATCTCTGCTGTAGAACTCAGGGGCTTCCCTGCTGACAGAATGTGTGTTTTTCCTGTCCTTGAAGCATTTCTTCAGACCCGCTTCTCTTTCAGGAAACTATTGCTAAAGACCCCCATTTGGCATCTTTGCTGGAGAAGCCAATCCATTTGTGACTGTCTTGTGGAAGTGAACTTGAAATATTCAAATCCCGTATCTGACTTGCTTATGGGGTATTGATGCAAAGAAACAGGCTGGCCCCATTCTTTGTGTGGTTAGGGCCCTTGGCATACAGCAGCCATGAAGTAGCATTGCCCCTTTCCCGAATGGTTTTCTTTGCCTGGGGTTGGCTCAGACTTTCTGACCTGCACTTCCATCTAGTTCTGAAATAGAACGAAAAAGATGCACGTCTATCAAGCACCTTCTATGAGCCAGACTCTTTACGAAGCTGTTTGCAGATCCATAATCCTCATGGAAGACCTGTAAGTTTGGTGGTATTAACCTGATTAAAGGAAGTAGTTTCAGAAAGATTAACTAAATTGACCAAGGTCACACAACTTGGTGGAGCTATGTTTCAAGTTCAGATCTGTCTACCGCCATGTCTGATTCTTCCCATCACTCTAAAGACCACCAGCATCCAAGGCAAACATGGAGTCTGGATGGGCATAGTGTAACTTCATCATCTCCATCTTACTTATTCATTAATTTGGACAGTCACTTAACAAGCATGTATTTATTGACTGTGTCTTGTGTGTTAGACCCTGTGCTACCTGGTGCGTTTGAACTAGCGATAGAAATTCTGGATTCCTAAAGGATTTCTCCTTACTTCTTCCTGTTTATTGTTGTTAGCTGCCATGGAGTTGGCCCCCAATTCATGGCAACCCCATGCACAACAGGATGGGACCATTGTGGTCTATAGGGTTTTCATTAGCTGATTTTTGGAAGTAGATCTCCAGGCCTTTCTTCCTAGTCCATCTTAGTCTGGAAGCTCCACTGAAACGTGTTTAGCATCATAGTAACACACAAGCCTCCACTGACAGACAGGTGGTGACTGCACATGGGGTGTATTGGCTGGGAATTGAGCCGGGGTCTCCTGCATGGGAGGTGAGAATTCTTCTACTGAACCGTCATTGACCTTCCTGCTCCTGCTTGGCCACTGCAAATGAATGTTTTACAAGGAAACACTGATGCACATAGGAGTGGCTATTCTCTTCTGTGTCCCTAGTTGTACCCAGCATATGCTGTGTACCTGGCACATACAGATAAAGTGTCCTCTAAACACTTTTGAATGAATAAATGAATGGATGCGTTTACAACACTGAAGAATATACAGCCCATACTTGTTTGCATATCTGTGCCGTCCACAAGGGCCATGCTGTGTCTAGTCATATATGTATCCCCAGTGCCTGGCACAGCATCTGGCATAGACCAGGGGCTTGATGAATAAATGCATGAGTGAGAGGATAGTTAATATCAGGCTAATCTAGGCACAATTAGGAATATCCTTCCAGCATCAGAAAAGCAACCCGAGTCAGAACTAGGGTAAAGTGAGTGAGGCATTCATTTGGGGTACAAAATTTAAGGTGACACAAAAAAATTCAGTAATCAGCATAAATAATATTTTAATGCAACATGTTCAACAATCAAAAGAGAGTCTCCAAGGGGACCAGGAGGTCATGAAGTGTGTTGTCCAGCAGAGCTAGATCCTGTCTTTATGTAAAATTTTGATTTTTCTTTCAACCTAGGTTTTTTTTTTTTTGCATTAATTTTGATTTTTTAAAAATATTTCATAAAAATATGATTTGTCTGGATCACTGAGATTTTGGTACCCCCTAAATTTTGCACCCAAAGCAAATGCTTCACCCACCTCACCCTAGTCCTGACCCTGTAACAACAGCAGAGGTAACTAAAAGTCTTTGATGTCATGTTACATGAAGGGCAGTTTAGGTACATTAACTCGTGGAAGGCCCATAACAGTTTTGCCAGGAAGGCACTGTTATGATCTCTGTGGCTGCTGCGACCAAGTACCACAAACTGAGTGGCTTAAAACAACAGAAATGTATTCTCTCTCAGTTCTGGAGGCTAGACCTCCAAATTCAGGCCATTGTCAGGACCACGCTCTCTCCAAAGGCTCTAGGGAAATATTCTTCCTTGTCTCTTCCAGCTTCTGGTAGTCCCACGCATTCCTTGGCTTATGGCAGCATAACTCTAATCTCTGCCTCATCGTCACATGCACTTTTTCCCTGCGTGTCTCTCAGTCTCTCTTCCCCTCTTCTTATAAGGACACCATTCACAGAGAGAGTAGAGCCCACGCTAATGACCTCATTTTAACTTAACTAATTACATGTGCAGTGACCTGATTTCCAAATAAGTTGCATTCACAAGAACTGGGAGTTAGGACTTGAGCAATTTTGGGATGGGGGAACAGAATTCAACCCATAACATGGTAGCTTGAGAAGGCAGAGCTTCCTTCTGGGGTGTCCCAAGTGGATTACATGTATGCCTGAGATACTGAGTCCCTCAGCCCTCAGAGAGTGCTGGCCAGAACCTCGGGCAACAGGAACCCTAGACTAGCCACCTCCAGCCAGAAGCAGCCTCACCCATTTAACCCAGTGTGATGCACAAATACCATATTACATTGAATCCCAAGATCCCAGCCATTATAAGAAGCACCATTATTTTATATACTATGTCTGTCCCCTGATACCAGGAAGATGAGAGCAATTGTAAGGTGGTGCAAATGGTTAACATCGTCCGCTACCAACCAAAGGTTGGTAATTTGAGTCCACCCAGGGGCATCTTGGAAGAAAGCCCTGGTGATCTAATTTTGAAAAAAATCAGCCATTGAAACCCTGTGGGGACACAGTTCTGCTTTGACACACATGGGGTCACCATGAGTCAGAATTGACTCAACAGCAAGTGGTAGCAGTTGGTAAGATACATCCCAACTTCAGAGATCTTATAATGTGAAAAAAATGATGTATCTTGGAATGAGATGAAAAAAGATAGTATCGCTTCCCAAGTGGCCCCATCCATTAGGCCAACCCATAGCAATCCTATAGGACACAGTGGAACTGCCCCTGGGGTTTCCAAGGAGCGACTGGTAGATTTGAACTGCCAACCTTTTGGTTAGCAGCCTCACTCTTAACCACTGTTCCGCCAGGGCTCCTTGCGGCCATGACATTGAAAAAACGTTGGGAAAATGCTACTCAAGGGTGCACTGCCATACCAGACATGAAAGGATTTTGGCATTCTGCATATCTTTAAGTTTTCTGAAGTCCACTGGCCACCCCCAGACAGTCAAAAGCAGATGCAGTTCCTGTAAGAAGACAAGCTTTAACAGAAAGGCAGAGGATGAAAACCTAGAAAGGCAGTGCTGTTTTGTTTGCCTTCGGGAGAAATTTCCCCGAGAGAAAAGATTGCAGTATTAGTTGTCTGATTATTTTATTCTTTGGTGGTTTAAGAATCTTATCTACTTACAATATTATTTGGAGCCATAGATTAAAGAGGGAAGGGCTATTGTAGTGCAGCTGATTTGAGCCTCAGAATCTCTTTTCCTTAGCAGCATCCATGGAAAGGAAATCTATAATGAGCTGCAAAGAGATTCCCTAGCTGGCATCTGTAATCTCAGAGAGAAGGGCCAGGTTTATTATAGGAACTAAACAGTCCATGTTGTTCCCAGGGCTTCGAACTGGTTCTTTCTGATTTAACTCCCTGCTGAGAATTTTCATTTCCACCCCAGATATACTGAATCAGAATCTACATTTTAGCAAGATCCCACAAGAATCACCTGGGGATCTTGTTAAAATGTAGATTCTGTGTATCTGGGGTAGAAATGCAAATTCTCAGAAGGGTGTCAAACTGGAAAGAACTGGTTTGAAGCCCTGATATTCCACGTCCAACTGATCCACCTAGCACACCAGTCAGCAATGAGCCCAGCTGATTAACTGCATTCAGGTATATTACATTGAAGATTATTTAGACTTAAAATATATGTAGTGATGTGTTCATTCAGATGAGCCACTGACTTCTTTACCATTTTAGGGCACAATCATGAGGCACAAAACTGCTGAGTTGGCCTCCCCATCATTTACTTTTTAACATATCTACCGAGCTCTGAAGGATCCCTGGTGGCTCAGTGGTTAAGCACTCACCTGCTAACTGAAAGGTTGGCGTTTCTAACCCACCAGCTGCTCCTCAGGAGAAAAGACCTAATGATCTGCTCCCATAAAGATTACAGCCTAGGAAACCCTATGGGGCAGTTCTACTCTGCCACACTGGGCCACTGTGAGTCAGAATCGACTCCACAGCACCTTACAACAGCAACAACAGCCAAGCGCAGAATCAGTTCAGCCCTGCTGTGGCCATCGCGAGCTCACTTGCACTACATCTGTACGATTTGCTTCAAAGTCTTGAAATTCTGCCTTGTACCATATTTTATCAAAATTCCAGGTCAGCTGCAGTAAAGAGCAACACATCCTTCCTGCAGATGTTCATGAGTATTGAGAGATTAACATGGAGGGGACGTAGACTGGAGCCTGACTGCCCAGGTTTGAACACAGCTTTGCCTCTTACTGGAGCCCTGGTGGCACAGTGGTTAAGAGCTTGGCTCCTAACTAAAAGGTCAGCAGCCACCAGCCACTCCTTGGAAACCCTATGGGGCAATTCTACACTGTCCTGAAGGGAATTGACTCAACGGCAATGGGTCTGGTGATCCGGTTGCTGCTTACTGTGCCTCAGTCTCCTTATTTGTAAAATGAGGATAATATAGTACCTATCTCATAAAGTTGTTATGAATTTAATATTATGAATTAATATTTATAAATGAATGGATTTGGTTTCATTATTAATTTCTTTAAGTGTATAGATTCATAGTGTCAAGCATTTAGAGCATTGTGTGGCATGTGGTATATAAGATTAGCTGGCATAGGCAGCTCCAGCTCAGTGTTTCCACACATAGATGATCTCCAGGGCTTGTTCATTCACCCAAGCGGCTTGAGCCTCTAATATTGAGCCTGCAATGTAAATTAATTTGCTTCTCCTTCCCTGCTCTTCCTCCTCCTCCTTCAACATGGAATGATTGTCATGATCACCTTGAAGGTGCTTCCCATACAAGTTCTACTGGAAAACAAACCTGCAGGACAAATAGGTTCCAGAATAAAAAACATTTGGCGAGCTCACCTCATCTTCTGTGAGTTTCCATTGAACTTTGCACATATCTCCATTATCGTCCTTAACACATGGCATGTAATTGTCTTTCTATGGGCTTGTCTCCCCTACTGGACAATGATAGGCCCTTATCTTATTCTTCCCTGTATACCCAGGACCTGTCATCCTATCCCCAGGGTATAGAAGATACCTGATACATTTGCGTTAAATCAGGCAGTGGCCAACATCTGAGTCTGTGGTCTTTGAGGAACATCCATGTGGTACTTGTCTTCTCTCTGCTCCTTTCTCTTTGGTCATTCATTCAGTTCCTCTTTGTATATGTACTGCTACAGCTGTTGGAGCAGCAGCACTGCCTTCACTGAGCTTTCTGAAGAATCAGGGGAGACCAGAGACCAGCTGTTTGCCGTGTAGATGGGCCCACTTTAACATCCGCTAAAGCTTACTGGGAGAAGCCCTGGTGGCACAGTGGTTAAAGCTCTCAGCTGCTAACCATAAGGTTGGTGGTTCAAACCCACCAGCTGCTCCATGGAAGAAAGATGCAGCAGTCTGCTTCTGTAAAGATTTACAACCTTGGAAACCTGACGGGGCAGTCCTGCTCTGTCCTACAGGTTCGCTATGAGTCTGAATCGACTTGACAGAAACGGGTTTGGTTTTTTTTTGGTTAAAGCTTACTGCAGGAGCCCTGGTGGTGTATCAGTTAAGCGCATGACTGCTAACTGAAAGGGTGGTTCAAACAAAACTCCCAGTCACTCCATGGGAGAAAGACTTGGCAATCTGCTCCCATAAAGATTACAGCCTAGAAAACCCTAGGGCCATTCTTCTCTGAGTCGAAAACTGACTTGATGTCACCTAACAGCAAAGCTTACTGAGTAAAATGCCAGTATTGGAATCTTGCATCCAAGAGTGTTTCCCAAGGGAATGTGAGGGGTTTCTCATCATTTTTTAAATATCTGAGATAATGCAACTAATAAATAATCTAATTTATGAAAGTGGCAACTGCCCTGTATTTAAACCTTTATGTCTCAGAGATTATGGGCCTTTATGAGAGAGAATTCTGAGGAAGAAAGAAGTCCACCTTTAATCTGTCAGAAACAGGAGGTGGATAAGGGGTGAAAATGAAGTTATGAAAAGTTATCAGAACCTTGGGAGAAGAAATTTCTGCTCAATTCTAAGTGTGTTTTGAATGCAGTTGGATCTTCATAAACTTTGGAGGTGAGGAAATTGGACACATGGGAATAAAGGGGACTGTATTAGTTGTTTGAGGAGCCCTGGTGGAGCAGTGGTTAAAGTGCTCAGCTGCTAACCTAAAGGTCTGCGGTTCAAACCCACGAGCCACTTTGTGGGAGAAAGATGTGGCAGTCTGCTTCTGTAAAGACTTACAGCCTTGGAAATCCTATCAGCAATTCTACTCTGTCCTGTAGGGTTGCTATGGGTCAGATTCGATTCGACGGCAATTTTTTTTTTTAAATTAGTTGTTTATTGCTGCATAACAAATTACCCCAAAACCCAGTGGCTTAAAACAATTAACATTTATTACCCCACAATTTCTGTGGATTAGGAATTCAGAAGCGGCCCAGTTAGGGTTCTGGCTCAGGGTTTCTCATGTACGTGTATAGTCAAGATGTCAGCAGCGGCTGCAGTTATGCAAAGTCTCGACTGGGGCCGGAAGATCCACTTCCAAGATGGCTGGCCACACAGCTGTTGGTAGGAGGCCTCAGTCCCTCACCGTGGGGCCTCTCTTTAGGCTGCCTGTGTGTCTTCCTGACATGGAAGCTAATTTCTACTAGAGTAAGAGACCCGAGAGAGGGAGCAAAGAGAAGCCACAGTGTCTTTTATAACAGTAACCTCTGAAATCACCCACCATCACGTCTGTTTTATTCTATTCCTTAGGAGCAAGTCACCAAGTCCAGCTCACACTTAAGGGGAAGAAAATTAGCTTCCACCTCTTGAAGAGAGAAATATCCAAAAATTTGTGGACATATTTAAGGCTACCACAAGGACAATGTTACACTTCCATTCCAGGCACCCTGTAGACATGCTGGCCTTTTCTAGTCTCATATGAGGCCGTGTGGCCGAGTAAAAAGATAAGAACATTTACAGAAGTTCCATGTGATTTAACAATAATGGATACCTAGAAAAAGCCATTTAAAAGGGAATTCTCTTAAAATGGGAACAAAAATTTTCTTAAATTCATGAAAAGTTTTTGACTGACGCTTTATAATGACAAATGAAAGCAAAATTTTTGAAAATAGGTGTATTTTACTTAAATTTAAAAACAAATCTGGTTATAAATATAAAAATGCATTAATTCTTAAAACAAAGAATGAATTGTCACGTTGTTATTTCCCCCTTTGGTGTAATTTTCCAACAAAATCACATGAGTTCACAATACACCCTTTACTTTAAATTTGACTTTCTCAGCATAATCATAAAGAGGGTTACTTCTGCAAAATTCAGACATTTTTGTCAGCATTTCCTTATTTGTGACATTCTCTTCCCTAATGTCTAGCCTGTCATTATCCTTGAGGATTTCCTCTTCTTCACTTAATATCTACTCCTATTTCTGCCACATAATCATTTGTCAGTAACTCTACATGTGATTCCAGCAGTTCTTCAATATGACTTTTTTTGACTTCATGAAATCTCCCATTTTTTGGAAAATTTGAAAATTTACATTAGAATCAATTTACAAAGTATTTTTATAAGACCGTATTTTATAAGAGTTGATGAGAGACTTGTAATGATGTTGACTACGATTCTGATGTTCAGTGGGGGCTGATTTTGAATGGAGGCTGATTTTATAAGTGGTCAATTCAGTGATGAATATTTTCAAGTCATTGTGAATTTATTTCTCTCCAAAACTTCACAGCTGTGGAGACTCCAATTATGAAAAGCCAGATAACAAGGAGTCCCTGCCTTTTTTCTCTTCTTTCTACAACTCTATCTCCATCTCTCTAAAATATATTATTAAGATCTTTCCATTTTCTTTACAGCAATTATGTTTAAAAAAAAATTAGGTAGAACTACTTTGAAGGAAGGTATATTGTTGTAAGGGAAGGATAGTGTATACAATCAGAGACTGTTAGTAAGATTAAATTGCATCAGAAACTTCTTTACTGAAGATACACTGATATCATTTCAGATAAGCAGGAGAAGGTATGATGTCTTGGCTCCAAGAGAGCCTTCATATGGGGGAAAAGACAGCCAATATTGGATGATTCTAGTTTAGCTTTCCCTGATGCAGAGGTCTGGAATATGTTAAGAGTCCATTCCAGGTAAAGTCTTGAATCAGTGTGGAAGGCAATCAGAGAGACAAAAATACATGGGAGTTTGCCTGTCTTACAAATGCTATGGTTTATTCAAAGGCTATGTGGCTAAAGAGTTGGCAACTAGAGAAGTATTTTGAATTAAAGATCAGGGGTCCAGTCACCGTAAGCTGTCCACCTCTCCGAAAGAGATTGGCTCTTTCCCACAGCAGCTCACTCGAGTCCCAATTTACCCACTTGGAATGTGCTAGACACTTTGAGTTCCCCTGCTGGTTTCAAGGAATAGACTGCCCCAGCTGCTACAGATGTTTCTGTAGTTCATTTCTCCTGCAACTGTTTTTATACCTTCACCTTAACTTGTTTCTGGGTGAACTTGGCTGACGTCACTACATACGTCAGTCTCAGCTTCAGTGCATACACAATGGAGTTTCAGCAATGGCTGTAGTCCCTTTACTTACAGGTAACTGAAGGCATATATAGACATATAGACATTCTCCTCACTCAACCTCGGAAACAACCCATGTGAAGCCCCTACTCAACAAAAGAAATGAGTTTTTGCTTGTCTCTTACAAGTTTGTAAAAACCAAAAGCCAGATGAAATTAGGGAGTTAGGTTATATGGTTCCATATACTGCTACTCTTCTCAGACCAAAATGTTTAAATTTTAATTACTTATTGATTTATTGGCATGACTTTTACTAAAAGCAAAAGTGGTTTAATATGCATGAAAAAGAAGTGTTTAATTTTATATATATTAAAAAAGCCATTGCCATCAACAACTTTATATGTATATACGTATATATAGTTATATATATACTTATATAATTATGGGGTGCTGGTTGCACAGTGGTTAAGCGTTTGGCTGCTAACCAAAAGGTCGGCAGTTTGAATCCACCAGCTGCCCCGTGGAAACCCTATGGGGCAGTTCTACTCTGTCCTATAAGGTTGCTATGAGTTGGAATCAACCCAAGGGCAATGGGTTTGGTTTTTTGGGGTTTTATATAATTATAAATAATATATATATATACACACGCATACATATTTCTCTGTGTAAGTGTATACGTGAGAGGGAGTTTCATGCTGATGCTGCTTTATGTTTTATAGGGATATGTTTCCAACAAGAAAACCCAGTGACTGCTGACTCTAAAACTGCACACATTCCCATCATGAGCATGGAGTTATCTGTCAGGACAGTGCTCAAGCACAGTCATTTCTAATGCATACACAGGAGACTTTTTGGTATTTCTGCAGCTCCTGCTCATGGATAGCCAGCTCTTTAGCTCCCCAGATTTTCTTTATGAATGTGTCATGCTGTCCATGACCAGAGTCCTTTGCCCCAGAATTACTCTATCTTCTTGAGCCTCATCCTGTTCTAATAGCATCTTTAGTCTTTTTCTTCTCTTTCGAAATAAAAAATATTATATGCAGAGAGTAGTTGTAGCAGATCCTGTTGGCTGCCCTCTTAAAACCTGTTCTCTTCTTCCTCGTCACTAATGGAATACTGATTTTGCTCACATTGACCCTCTCAGAAAATGTCGCCCTGTCCGCACTCAGGGGAAGATCCCAAATAGTCTAAGGCCATCACAGCAATCCCATGACCCTTATGAATGATTGGTTTAGAGGTAGACCCATGACCCTGTTCAGGCCAGTGAAAGGAGGAACTTTAGGGGCTTGTGGGAAAGGTTTTCTTGCTCTTAAAAAGAGACTCAAGGAGGAAACAGCCTCTTCTCTTGCTCTAGTCATTGGCATGCCTGGATTTGATGTCTGGAACTGGGTGTGATGTTGAAGCAAAACACACAGAGGAGGACAGGCCCACAGTGCAGTGGGGTCAGAGCCCTGATACAGCCTGCCTGGAGGCCTCCCTATCTGTGGACAGCTTGCTCTGTGAGATTGTAAATCTCCTTAAATTTAAGCTGGTTGGGTCCAGGATTTCTGCTACTTACAGTCAAAGCAGTTTAACTGACACAGGAGCCAAAATAATAAATCAGCTCGGGTTGTGCCCTTTGCTTGCGGGGGGCCTTCTGTCCCTCTTTACCTTGTGATTTTGAAGACTAGCCAAGGTTCCTGCTCTTCAGAGTAGGATAAACCCCCTCATCCAATTTCCTGTGAAACCTGTGCATGCATCCTGCTATTTATCCTATGTACTGGGCTTATTTGTGGGTTTGTCTTCCCATGCCCATGTTGGGAGTTCCCCTATGGACGAGCGAGATATGCACCAGAGACTATATCGGGGCATCATTAAATAAAATGTCTCCCAGCAAAGAAGATGGTTCGTATGCACACTGGTTTACTAGAAAATATACCACCAGAGTCAGAAACAATATCAGTGGTATGGATATTTGTTGAGGCCATAAAACCAGAAAAGAAGACTATGGGAAACAGCTATCAGTATATGCGCACAGATCAAGTCACATTGGATGGCAAGTATAAATGTCACATACGATGAAGACTTAATGTTGGACACCAGGAGGAGGCCCTGACTTAGGCTGCTAGAGGGAAAGGAGGGTAAGGAGCCGAGAGAGGAAGTCCTTCCTGAGGCTAGGCAAAGGAGACTTCACATTGTATGAGAAACTGGTCTCCTCTCCAGGAAAGCAGGAACCTGACTGTCTGGCTGATAGAAATGAAGGCCATTACCAGCTGTCCCTGGTGCCATCACTTAATGCTACAGAAGGTTAATTCAGCTCTACTTCCAAGGCATCCATATGGGTCCCATGGACTGGACTCAGCTCCATTTTGCTTTGTTTCTTAATTGACAAACCATGAGTGTATTTGCCCCAGGGTCTGCCTCTGCTGATGCTTTGGTTCTGATGTTCTGCATGCATGCTCAAAACCTCCTGTCCATCTCCCTCTTGAGGCCAGTTTCCTGTTGATGATGCCTTTATGATGTCTTTCGCATTTGTACTTTCCTCAGCACTTATGTAATCCATGAGACTCTCAGACTCAATGTATTTAAAACTGAAATCATCCTCTTTCCCATCCTCAGGCTTAGACCTACCCTAAGTCAAAAACATCTTTCACATGCGTATGCGATGAGTGAAAACACAATGGCTTGGGTCAGGCACACCTTAGTCTTCAAGGTGGCACCTTCGCTTTTCAGCACTTTAAAGAGGTCTTTTGCAGCAGATTTGCCCAATGCAATGCGTCTTTTGATTTCTTGACTGCTGTTTCCATGGGTGTTGATTGTGGATCCAAGTAAAATGAAATCCTTGACTACTTCAATCTTTTCTCCGTTTATTATGATGTTCCTTTTTGGTCCGGTTGTGAGGATTTTTGTTTTCTTTATGTTAGGGTGTAATCCATAGTGAAGGCTGCAGTATTTGATCTCCATCAATAAGTGCTTCAAGTCCTCTTCACTTTTAGCAAGCAAGGTCATGTCGTCTGCATATGGCAGGTTGTTAATGAGTCTCCCTCCAATCCTAATGCCATGTTCTTCATATAGTCCAACTTCTTGGATTATTTGCTCAGCATACAGATTGAATAAGTATGGTGAAAGGATACAACCCTGATACACACCTCTTTTGATTTTAAACCATGCAGTACCCCCTTGTTCTGTTCGAACGATTGCCTCTTAGTCTATGGACAAGTTCCGCATGAGCACAATTAACTGTTCTGGAATTCCCATTCTTCATAATGTTATCCATAGTTTGTTATGATCCACACAGTTGAATGCCCTTGCATAGTCAATAGAACACATCTTTCTGTTGTTCTCTGCTTTCAGCCAGGATCCATCTGACATCAGCAATGATATCCCTAGTTCCACGTCCTCTTCTGAATCCAGCTTAAATTTCTGGCAGTTCCCTGTCCATGTACTGCTGCAACCGCTTTCGAATGATCTTCAGCAAAATTTTACGTGTGTGTGATGTTAATGACATTGTTCGATAATTTTTGTATTCTGTCGAATCACCTTTCTTTGGAATGGGCACAAGTATGAATCTCTTCCAGTTGGTTGGCCAGGTAGCTGTCTTCCAAATTTCTTAGCATAGATGAGTGAGCGCTTCCAGCACTGCCTCCATTTGTTGAAACATTTCAGTTTGTATTCCATCAATTCCTGGAGCCTTGTTTTTTGCCAGTGCCTTCGGTGCAGCTTGGACTTCAGTACCATTGGTTCTTGATTATATGCTACCCCCTAAAATGGTTGAATGTCAACCAATTCTTTTTGGTACAGTGACTCTGTGTATTCCTTCCATCTTCTTTTGATGCTTCCTGCGTCATTTAATATTTTCCGCATAGAATCCTTCACGATTGCAACTCAAGGCTTGAATTTTCTCTTCAGTTCTTTCAGTTTGAAAAATGCTAAGCATGTTCTTCCTTTTTGGTTTTCTATCTCCAGGTCTTTGCACATTTCATTATAATACTTTGTCTTCTCCAGCTACCCTTTGAAATCTTCTGTTCAGCTCTTTTACTTCATCGTTTCTTCCTTTCGCTATAGCTACTCTACATTCAAGAGCAAGTTTCAGAGACTCTTCTGACATCCATTTTGGCCTTTTCTTTCTTTCCTGCCTTTTTAATGACCTCTTGCTTTCTTCATGTATGATGTCGTTGATGCTATTCCACAACTTGTCTGATCTTCGGTCATTAGTGTCTATTCTTGAGATGGTCTCTAAATTCAGGTGGAATATACTCAAGGTCATACTTTGGCTCTTGTGAACTTGTTCTAATTTTCTTCAGCTTCATCTTAAACTTGTATATGAACAATTGATGGTCTGTTCCACAGTCGGCACCTTATCTTGTTCTGACTGATGATATTGAGCTTTTCCATAGTCTCTTTCCACATATGTAGTCAATTTGATTCCTATGTTATTATTCCTGTGTATATATGTGGCAAGGTCCACAGTTGCTGTTTATGTTGAAAAAAGATATACAATGAAGAAGTCGTTGGTCTTGCAAAATTGTATCATGATCTCTGGCGATGTTTCTGTCACCAAGGCCATATTTTCTAACTACTGTTCCTTCTTCGTTTCCAACTTTTGCTTCCAGTCACCAGTAATTATCAGTGCATCTTGATTGCATGTTTTGATAAATTTCAGACTGCAGAAGTTGGTAAAAATCTTCAATTTGCTCATCTTTGGCATTAGTTATTGATGGGTAAATTTGAATAATAGTATTAACTGGTCTTCCTTGTAGGTGTATGGATATTATCCTATCACTGACAGCATTGTACTTCAGCATAGATCTTGAAATGTTCTTTTTGATGATGAATGCAACATCATTCCTCTTCAATTTGTCATTCCCAGCATACCAGCCCACCCTGGGTGACCTTGCTGGTATTTGATATACCGGTGGCATAGCTTCCAGCATCACAGCAGTATGCAAGCCACCACAGAATGACAAACTGACAAACGAGTGGTGATATATATATATATATGTACACACACATA
>NW_004443990.1:11282267-11285679 GCF_000243295.1 Trichechus manatus latirostris
CAAGTCTTTATCTGTAAAAGGAGATGGTGTTTACTTTCTAGGATTGGTGTAAGGCAGAAATGACCCAGTAGAGGAAAAGCACCTGGCCCACTGCCTCACACTGAGTCCCACTTCATCTGCATTTTGGAGACCTATTGCTCGTTGACTGGCTGTATGTTGCTAATTCCTACAGTCAATTTCCATGTAGGTTCCTCTGTCAGTGCTGTATTCAGACTTTTCTGAAGTTTTTCCATTTTTTGCTTCAGTCTTCCTTTCTATTTGGGCACTTGGCTCACTTTATTTTAGTGACCTGAGCCCCTCCAGGCCCCTGTCATTCCTGTTTTATCCCTAGTCTCCAGCCAGTGCCTGGGCAGAGTGGGTGTTTCCCTAATATCTGATGAATCAAATAAATTTTTTAAAAATCATTTATATGTTTACTTACTTTTTCAGTTTTCTAGTGCTGCTGTAAACACAAGTAGGTGGCTTTAAAGGACAGAAATTTATTACAGTTCTGGAGGCTAAAAGTCCAAATCAGGGTCTCAGCCATGTAGACTCCTTCATCGTAGGCAGTCCCAGAAGTTCCTTGGTTCCTTGGCTTGTAGATGATCCTCACATGAAGTCTGTCTTTTCCCTGTGTGTGCATATCTCTGTGTCTAATTCTGCTTTTTTTATGACTCAGAAGTGATTAGATTTAGAACCCATCCTACTTGGGTGTAATGTAATTAGCACAACAAAGAAAACCCTATTTCCAAACAGGATTACATCCACAGTTATAGGGTTAGGATTCCAGCACATTTTTTAGGGAATGGTAGGGGGAGCACAGTTTAATCCATAACACTTCTCTCTTCTATAGAATAGAGCCTTTCTAACCTTAATGAGGGACTAACATCCTGATTTCATACATTTGTGCCCAGGGCTTCAAACTGGTTCTTCCCAGTTCAGTCATGGCCAAGGAAGCAACACTGGAACAGACCCAGATTTTTAAAATTTGGGTGAACTGAAACCATAACCAGAACAGGAAATATTACAGGTCCAAGCCCTGCTAGAAATTTAATCTGCCTCTTAGAAAACAAGAACAGTGTGTTCGTTGCATAGCAACCAAATCTTTTGCCTTCAGATCTTGCACAGAGTTGGAAGGGGCGGTGCCCCATTCAAACATGGCGGTAACTGTGCCACTTTGAATGTTTGTCACTCTCCTCAGTCCTGGCAATAATCCAATCTTATGTATTAAGCCCCTGAAACGGCTCACTACACCTCTTCCAAGTCTCCCATTCCAGAGCTTTGACCCATAATTTTTCTCATTCCAGTTACAGTTCTGGATCATCCTAATTTTAAAAATTCGAGTCTGTTCTAGTTTCACTTCGTCAGCCATGACTGAACCAGTTTGAACTGGTTCAATGCCCTGTTTGTGCTTCTCTCCCGCAAACATTTTTAGCATTCACTGTGTGCCAGGTGGAAACCCTGGTGGCGTAGTGGTTAAGAGCTACTTCTGCTAACCAAAAGGTCGGCAGTTCGAATCCACCAGGTGCTCCTTGGAAACTCTATGAGGCAATTCTACTCCGTCCTATAGGGTCACTATGAGTCAGAATCAGCAACTCGACGGCAACGGGTTTGGTTTTTTTTTGGTGTGCCAGGCACTGTGTTAGCCATCAGGGCTACAAATATGAATAAAACAAAATGCCTTCCTTTGGGAAGCACACAATTTAGTAGAAAAAAAGAAATGAAAACAAAATAACTTTATTATTTATAGCGATCTGTAAAGGGCACATTGGTGGTAGATGGGAAGGAGTGGTCCAATCTTCAGTGCTGAAAGTGGAGAAGAGAAAGGTCAGGAGCAGGGTCACAGAAGGTGCCAGAGAGCTACCTAACAGGCTCCCTTGAGCTGATCTGTGTATTTTCCTACCGTCTCCTTTGTGTCTGAGCAGTACAGGGTATGTATGTAGAGGTATTTGCTATCTAAAGGGGCAGGGGGATGGACACTTGCTCTATTGTGGAATGTCTCATTGGATTTCCATGGAAGCTCTGGTAACGCATCAAGTCATTCTACAAAATAATTGTCAGTCCGTAAAGAAAATAAGAAGCAAGGCTCTTTCACTCTGAGTAATAACTGTATTCAGCATCTCGCTGTAATTAAGCAGTTCCATCCCCTATAACTGAGTTAGCACACAAGCCACCTCATATATTTCTCAGGATTCCTGAAGCTCCAGCCATACTACAAGCCACATTTCCATGGGAGTTTGGAGGCAAATGGGACTGATTTAGAAGGTACTAGTCCCATCAGGATCTTTCCTGCAATGGAAATAAATCAGCTAAGATATCAAGAATATACACCCAAACGACATAGACTAGAACCTAGACTCAGTCAAGGTGGTTTAGTAAGGAGTGCTCCAAATGCAGAACCCACACCCAGGAGCCCTGATTCCAGTCTGTTATTAGCTTCTTCTGTTGATTTGAAGATGAATCAACTGTCTCTCTAGGACTTAGATTTTTTAAATCTGTTAATAAATATTTGTGAAATGAATGATAATCAATGTATGAATGTAAGCTGAAGACTATAGTACCTGTACCACCTACTTCACAAGACTTTTAAGCAAGGTAATTAATTATACATTGAAAAGATAAAACGCTTCAGGACACTTGCACTCCAATTTTTAACTCAGGAGTGATAAATATCATGTTAAGAATTTCAGAGTCTGAGGACATACAGATTCTTCCATCATCCAAATTGTCCTTGACCATAAGAGAAGAAATGCTAACTTGAAAAGCAGGTGTTGTATTACATTTTTATTAGTTAATTAGCTGGTTAGAAACCCCAAAAATCTAGACTCCTGTGGACCACGCTCAGAAAAACAAATTTAGAAGTTGTAAACAGTGGAGAGTTTTCAGCAGCACTGAAACAATGATAAATAACCACAACAATCCTTCATATAGTTTACTCGACATGTATAAATATCCTACATTCTCATATTTGATCGTGTACACATAAAAGATACTATTCAATAAAGTAATGGTGCTAGCTAATGTTTTCAGGGCAGCATGGTATAGTGGAAAGAACATATGCTGTGGAATAAAAGAGACCTGGGTTCAAATTCTGACTTGTATCAGAATAGACCCTTTCTACTCTTCAGTGAAATGGATATAGCCTTTCATACCCAACATTATAGAGGGTAATAAGAAATAAACGAAATTATACGTGTGTGTGTGTACATAAACATCCCTGAGGTGCAGTGGTTAGGCACTTGGCTGCTAACCAAAAGGCTGGCAGTTCAAACCCACCCAGCAGCTCCATGGGAGAAAAGAACTGGTGATCTACTCCTGTAAAAATTACAGCCTAGGAAACCCCATGAGGCAGTTCTACTCTGTCATATAGGGTCACTGTGAGTTGTTGCAATGAGTCGGAATCAAAACAACTTGATGGCAACAGTTTTTGGAT
>NW_004443990.1:11286206-11288377 GCF_000243295.1 Trichechus manatus latirostris
TTATTTATTTATGTGTGTATATCCAAAAAAAACCCACTGCCATCAAGTTGATTCCAACTCATAGCATCCCCATAGGGTTTCCAAGGCTGTAAATCTCTATGGAAGCAGACTACTACATAAATACACAGACACACATATTTTCCTTTCTCCTCCTCCTCTTTTCTCTCCTTCCCTCTTTGGTGTTGATCACTATTACTTTATCATCAACACTATCATTATGCCTTTGTTCATGCTCTTCCTTCCATTCCTCATCTATGTGGTTAGTTCTTACTTGCCCTTCTAGCTCAAATGTCACCTTCTCTGACCTTCCTCACGACCCTTCCCTGTGCTTCTATAGCACTCTGTCTGTTACACCCTATGGCAATTAGCGCTAACATTGCCCTTTCAGTTGGTTAAGTGGCTGACTCCTCACCTAACTCAAAGGCAGGTGTCATATGCTAGTTATTTTGTATAAAACATAAAGTTCTTAGAGCACTGCCTACAGGCAGTAAAGCTCAATAACAGGAATTATTGTTGTTGGTGTTAACCCTCCTCCCACTGCTATGTTCCCTGCACCTAGGAGGGACTCTGTGAATGTTTATTTTATTGAATTGAAAGGTAACAACAACAAAAACAACTTTTTTAGAAACTCTAATTTCATCTTGCCTTTGGCTCTTTTTCTTTTGGTGCCTTTGCTAGACTTACAGAGTAGAGGAGGAAGAGCCGAATGGGAGAAGCAAGTCATAGATAGCCGGGATATTTAAGAAGTACGCCTGTATTGCCGAAGATCACGGGACCACTTGTGAGGTGCCCCAAAGTAAATTTTGACTCACAAAATATATAGGCTCAGGGAAAGTGGCTTCTTTTCTCAACCTTATGCTCCAAGGCACAGCCTCAACTCCGATTCAAACTTTGGGTTTGTTCCTCAAATGTTCCCTGTGTCTCTGGGACGTGTCATTCTCTGGGGCTGACTTCTACCTCTTCCAATGGGAGGGGCATCGACTTCCCACAAGTTCTGGCTGGTATCATCCTAGGAATGAACATCCCCTGTAGAAACTAGGAGGAGCCCTGGTGGCTCAGTGTTTAAAGCACTCAGCGGCTAACCAAAAGGTCAGCAGTTCCAACCCACCAGTTGCCCCATGGGAGAAAGATGTGGCAATCTGCTTCTGTAAAGATTAACAGCCTTGGAAACCCTGTGGGGCAGTTCTACTGCTGTCCAGTGGGTTAGGTTGGGTTGGGTTGGTAGAAGCTGGTATCCAACTGCAAGATGTTGTCTCCAACTCACTTGAGCAGCTGGGCACAAGATCAGATTGTTCTTGCCACTCGTTCGAGAACTCTCTACACTCTCCTAAAAAGGGACTCTGTAAGGGAGGTGGGTCTTGCTCCCAGAACACAACCTCACGCTGTGTGTCTGGCCAACTTGGCAGCCCTTGGTGGCAGAGGAAAGAGTAGGGTACTTGACTTGCCGACCCTTTGCTTGTAAACTTTCCCAATAAATTCTGTTCTTGCATGACCAGCTTTAATTCTCTCGACAACCATGTAAGTTTCATCTGCCCCTTTCTGCAGTTGAGGAATCTGGAGCTCAACTAATTTAAGGAACTTGCTCAAGAACTCACAGTAAGTGGAGAAGCAAGCATCCGAAGGCAAGCTCGTCTGCCTCCAAAGCCTCAGTGCCTGGTGCTTCCCCTTCCATGGAGATTCCTGTTGAAAAGGCTCCTTGCCATAGCCTCGTCCCAGCCCAGATTCCCTAACCGTGAGGCATAGACTCTGCTGGTCTCTCCAAACCTCCAGTTAAAGAGGAAGTGAGACATGAGTGGCCCAACTTTATTATGATCATTCCGACAGCAAGCAATTTTCCCTTCTTTCTAAGTATTCGCCATTGCACGGCTCGTGCTGTTGGGGAGCGTGGACAGAGTCTAAAGAAGGAGGCAGCTCCACGAAGAGTGTCCATTCTCTTCCTGTTTTCCCATGAAAACCTGGAAAGTGCTACAAGCAATTTCACTTTATGAAATTGAAGTCTGGGATTATCTCCATATCATTCTCATGCATCATACACTGCATTTCAAACGGAAAAAATATGCGTTAAAAAGCTTTCTTCAATCTTAAACCTGCCTCTGAGCATCCAAGATCAATGTGGAGACTGATTAAGTTGTGCTCTATAGATTTCTGCAGTCAAGTTCATCAAGGTGCCC
>NW_004443990.1:11289823-11291063 GCF_000243295.1 Trichechus manatus latirostris
CACAGAATCTTGGATCTCAGAACTGAAAAGATCCTTAGAATCATCCAGCCTTACTTCCCTGCCTCCATCCAACCCCTGACTCATCTCTACAGGAGACCAGTGCTGCTCGATTACCTCCAGTGACAGGAAACTCACTTCTCTCCAAGACAACTCATTTCACTGTTGCCGAGCTCATACTGCATAGTCTTCCTTCTATTGTTGAAAATTTCTCTCCAGTAATATGATCCTCATCTTCAATCTCTAGAGCCTAAAAGCATAAGTGAAATCACTCGTTCACATACCAGTCCTACTGATATTTAGAGACAGCCAACATAATGCTCCTGAGTGTTCTCCAATGGTCTTCAACCTGCTTTTGACCCTCCTGGGCAGTTTCCAAGTGCTGAGGTACAATGGAAAGATCCCAGACACACCTGGATGGGTATTCTGCTCCGGCTACTAATGTGTCCTCAGGGACAACATGGAGATCTTTAGCCTCTGATCCCTCAACTGAATAAAGGGGTTGTGTGAAGATTAAATGAGGTGATGTGTGTAACATTTTTTATGACACACCTGCAAACACCTTTGACAAACACCTCACCTTGTAGATGACATCAAATTACCTCCATCCTAAAATCACTAGGTTGTATGCATACGCTGTGATGTCAACTTCCCTATGAGGACTGTTTGTCAGAACACTCCACATTCGTACTCCTCCTCCTTCTGAAATAGTTTTTGTTATCGTGTGCTGGGAATTGTGAATAACTATAGCATTCAATCTTCACAACAATCCACGAGGCAGCACTATTGCTCTGCCCATTTTATCATGAAGAAACAGAAGTGAGAAGGTCCTTGCCCAGCTCACACTGCTGGCATGTGGCAGAGCTAGTATTAAAACCCAGGTCTCTCTGATCATGGGTCCATCTGAAGGTTCTGAAGAACCTGGAAGTTGGGCTGGGGGGAAATGGAAACCAGAATTGCTAGGAAAGCTCCCACTTGTTGGGGAAGATTCCCATTGGCAGGCCTGGTCAAACAGAATGCATGCTTAGAGTCTAACTGTGGTAGACATTACTCGTTGCCTACGTAGCTGCCACACCCTCCCTTCTTCCTTGGTAATAGAATCTGGATTTTCTAGCCCCTGGTTGCTCTAAACTTACCATGGTTATCACATTCCTCTTTGTCAGATACTCCCTTTGCAACTATTGTTGTTGTGTGCCGTCAAGTTGATTCCAACTCATAGTGACCCATAGAGCAGAGTAGAACT
>NW_004443990.1:11291704-11292436 GCF_000243295.1 Trichechus manatus latirostris
CCACCAGAGCTCCTTCCTTTGCAACTAGGGGTGGTCTTATGACCTACTGTGTTGTATGAAGATTAAATGAGGTGGTGCATGTAATATTTTTTTACAACCTGCTGTTTCTCAGTGAAGCATAAGGGGAGACATGGGGGAGCTTCTAGAAAATATTTTGTCTTTAATGAAAAAAAAATTTTTTAAAAAAAACCCATCTTTTCTTTGCATCTATTTCCTTTCTACTTGGAACAACAATAGGTGAATGTTTGATGTTTGGCACTATGGCAGCCATGTTGTGACTATGAGACAACCAGCCCTAAGAAGAAAGTAAACACAGGAGATGGGAGGAGAGAGACTGCATCTTTAATGATATCTTTGAGCCCCTGCACTGACCCTCAAATCACCTATTCCCACCCCCTACTTCTGGTCATCTGAGCACTGGTCAGGGTTCAAAATTGCAGACAAAAAAATATACTATGGCTAGTTTAAGTAAAATAAAATGATAATTTTAAAAGGATGTTTGGTGATTCACAGACTCTACAGGAAGGCCAGATAGTCAGGCTTTGAAACTATAGAGGCACGAACAGTGTCCTACCTTGCTGTCTCAGTTATCTAGTGCTGTGGGGAGGGGACAGTGGAATAATACATCTTGCTCCAATCTCCTGCCAGGACCGCTCATTGGCCAAACCCAACCAGAAGCTAGAGAGCAAGGGAGCCGGTGATAACCATCAGGGTCAGCCTCCCAGAGCAGAG
>NW_004443990.1:11294989-11318283 GCF_000243295.1 Trichechus manatus latirostris
CTAGACCAAAGATGAGAAGGTAAGGGGGGACAGGGAAGCTAGATTAATGGAAACAGAACAACCAAAAAGGAAATAATGAGAATGCTAATATATTGTGAAGAATGTAAACTATGTCACTGAACAATACGTACAGAAATTGTTAAATGAGGACCGAATTTCCTGTGTAAACTTTCACCAAAAACACAATAAAATATTCTTTTAAAAGGTTACAGCCATGAAAAAAAAAAATACGTTTATCTTGATTACTGAGTTTACAGCACCCACTTAAATTTTGCACTGAAGCAAGTGCCTCACTCACTTCACCCTAGCTCCCGCCCTGCTAGAGTGTACGATGTGTGAAGGGATATACTAGAAGAGGTATCTTTGAAGTCAGCTGGCTTGGGGTCAAATCCTGGCTCAGCCCCAGCCTCAACTCTATCCTAGATATGTTATCTTGGGTGCTTTATTCCCCAATTGAACCTTTGGTTTCTTCCTCAGTAAAAAGGGAAAGTAATAAAACGTTACTTGTGGATTTGTTCATTCACCCATACAACAAATATTTTTGAGCACCTATTATGTGCTTAGGAGCCCTGGAGGTGCAATGGTTAAGCATTCAGCTGCTAACTGAACCGTTGGCGTTTCAAACCTACCCAGCAGCTCCATGAGAGAAAAAACCTGGCAATCTGCTCCCATAAAGATTACAGCCTAGAAAACCCTGTGGGGAAGGTTTACTCTCAGGTGGGGTTGCTGTGAGTCAAACAGCAACACTACCTAACAGCAACATTACGTGCTTGAGGTATATAGGATGCAGCAATTAACAAAACAAGCAGAATACCTGTGCTCTTGTGTCATCTTCATTTTAATTTGGGAGATTAGTGAGCCAATAAAAACAAATATGTAATATAACGTAACATGTTCTTGTTGTATGCAACTCTGCAAGACGGAGTAGAACTGCTCCATGGGGTTTTCTAGACTGTAATCTTTAAGGAAGCAGATTGCCAGGTCTTTCTCCCACAAAGCGCTGGGTGGTTCAAATCACCAACCTTTCAGTTAACAGCCAAGCTCTTAACCATTGCACCACCAGGGCTCCTTATAATGTAACATAGTTATGGTAAAAGCTTAGAAGGATAAATCAGGATAAAGTGACTGAGAGTAGCAGCGGAGGGGGAGGCAAGAGGTGGGACTATTTTAAAGAAGGGTTATCGAGAAGAATAAATGAAATAATTATGAAATGTGTAGCACAATGCCTCACATATAATGATACCTTCATAAATGATTATTATTTCTGTTGCTCTAGGTAGGGAAAGATAAGTTTGGAAAGGCAGGCTGGGACCAATTGACATTGCCATACTGCCACCTATAAATCCTGAATCTCCAAGATTCTGAACAATTCTACCACTAGGCGCACAGACACAGCGTTCAAGTGTTAATAGCTAGCTGTCTTCATTACCTGGTTCATCATGGAGCTGAACCATTACCAGGAGCATGGAGGTCTCTGGCCCTAAAACCCAGAAAAGGCAATTATCTGGAAAAAAATTTCACCCTACTCTCCCTCCGTAGTGAGCACACTTGGGCTTCATCCTATTCGTTACAGAGGAGAAAGAACAGATATGCTGAGAAAGAGAAAAGCATGAGCAGCGCTGGAAAACAGCCCCTCAGCAACTGGTATAGCAAAGTGAACTGTGATTTCTTGCAAGAGCAACATCCAGCTTGGGGCAGGAAGCATCAGTGAAGCAGTGAAGTGGGCTGCCCTGGACTGGGGCTGGAGGGGCAGTGCGCTGAGCATCACAGCGGACCGTGGCGTGAGTCCACTCTCAGCCCTGCGGGGCAGTGCTCCACCCTGGCTGCTGGCGTGGCCCTTTGCCAACGCTTTGGATGTGACTGTCCTGGCATTTCACCAACTCATTTCATGGTGTTTGGGTTCCAGCAAAGCAGCATGTACAGAAAGAAATGAAAGCTTCCCCTTCTTCATCTGTACTTTTTATGCCTGTTGAAAACAAAACAAAAGTAAAGAAAACAAATGTGTTGCCCAGGTTAGAAAAAGCAGGGCTAGGGAAAGGGTTTTTAAATCTCTCAGTTTAATATCTGTTTTTGTCAGGTGCCATTGGGTCCAACTCATAGCAACCTTATGCACAACACTGCCCAGTTCTGTGCCATCCTCACAACTGTTGCTATGTTTGAGCCCATTGTTGCAGCCACTGTGTCAGTCCATCTCGCTGAGGGTCTTCCTCTTTTTCACTGCCCCCCTACTTTACCAAGCATGATGCCCTTCTCCAGGGCCTGGTCCTTCCTGATAACACGTCCAAAGTATGTGAGACAAAGTCTCCCCATCCTCGCTTCTACGGAGCCTTCTGGCTGTTTAATATCTAGAAACAATAATATCTGTTTAATCTCTAGTTAATTATTAGCGAGCAAAAGCAGGTGGGGTGGGGGTGACTGAGTAGGACTGTACCATCCCTTCTTGGACCATTGTAGAAGGATTCTGGACCTCATGCCATCCAGAATCACTTAAATTTTCCCAAATGCATCATGATCCTTCATTCCTTTGTGTCTTTGTACATGGTATTTGGACTCTGTCAAATACACTCTTCTCCATTTTCTGTGTAGCCAATATCTTTCAATTCTTCAAAACTTGGGTCAGGAAATAAATGCCTAAACAATTAGGCAGATCTTTACCCAGTGGAGTTAAGTCCTGTGAAGAAAAATAAAGAGGGTAGCAATAATGGGAGGGCATGGGTGCTGTTTAAATTCTGTCTTAGTCATCTAGTGCCGCTATAACAGAAATACCACAAGTGGATGGCTTTAACAAAGAAAAGTTTATTCTCTCACAACCCAGTGGGCTAGAAGTCCAAATTCAGGGTGCCGGCTCCAACGGGAGGCTTTCTCTCTCTGTCAGCTCTGGAGGAAGTCTTTGTCATCAGTCTTCCCTTGGACTAGGAGCTTCTCAGCGCAGGGACCCCAGGTCCAAAGGACACACTCTGCTCCCGGCACTGCTTTCTGGATGGTATGATGTCCCCCCTCTCTGCTTGCTTCCCTTTCCTTTTATCTCTTGTAAGATAAAAGATGGTGCAGGCCACACTCCAGGGAAACTCCATTTACATTGGATCAGGGATGTGACCTTAGTAAGGGTATTACAATCCTAATCTTCTTCAACATAAAATTACAATCACAAAATGAAGGACAACCACACAATACTGGGAATCATGGCCTAACCAAGTTGACACATATTTTGGGGGGACACAATTCAATCCGTGACAGATGGGATGGTCAAGGATAGGGTTTTTAAATAAGATGAGGTGTGAGCAGAGACCAGAAGAAAGTGAGGGTGTAAGTCATGTGAATGTCTGCCCAAAGGATATTCTTGGACAGGATGGGTATAAAAGGATCTGCACAAACTCTAGGGTAGGTGTGTGCTTGGGGTTATCAGGGCAGAGGGAGGAGGCCAATGTGGGGGCTAAGCAACAAAGAGAGAGTAGGAGAAGAGAGCAGGGAATAGCCAGGGCCAACTGTATAGGCCCTCAGAGCTTGTTGTTAGGACTTTAGATTCTACTCTGAGTGGGATGAGAAGCCACTAAAGGGTTTGAGCAAAGGAGTGACATGTTCTGACTTATGTTTTGAAAAGATCTTCCTGACTCCTGGGTGTAGAACAGGTTACCATACCAGTTGCCATCAAGCCCATTTTGACTCATGGCGATGCCACGTGTGTCGGAGTAGAACTGCTCCATAGGTTTTCAATGGCTAGTTTTTTGGAAGCAGATTGTCAGCCCCTTCTTCCAAGGTGCATCTGGGTGGACTTAACTCCAACCTTTTGGTTAGCAGCCAAAAGTGTTAACCATTTGCACTACCCAGGGACTCCTAAGAACAGATTGGAGAAGTGTAAAGGTGAAAGCAGGAAAACCAGTTAGAAGGCTATTCAGATAGTTCTGGGGAGAGATAATAATGGTTAGGACTAAGGTAATGGCTGGTGGGAGAGGGGGATGAGAAGGCGTCAGATTCACAATGTATTCTGAGGGTAGAGATGGCAGGATTTGCTGATAGATGGACTGTGTGATGTGAGCAATATGGAGAAGTTGAGAATGATTCCAAGGTTTAGCAGATATTCATTATACACTGGATCTCATATACACTGTTGGCACAGTGGTTAAGAGCTCCGCTGCTAACCAAAAGGTCAGCAGTTCAAATCCACCAGCCACTCCTTGGAAACCCTATGGGGCAATTCTACTCTGTCCTATAGGGTCACTATGAGTCAGAGCCGACTCGACAGCACAACAACAACAGAACCTGAATACCAAGCATTTAACATCTACTGCCTGGCTGCATTAAATGGACAATAAATATGTGAAGGAGGAAAGAATTTTAGAAGGAATTAATCAGTCATAGCCCCCAAACTGAATCCTTTGAACTGGGAAAACCATTCTCAAGATTTCTGCTTATTTTGCCGCCCAAAATGAAACAGGACTTAATTATTCTAACAAAAGAAAATACTTCTACCACCAGCTTGTCATAATAATAACTGATGTACAAATTGATGCAGTGTGTATATCTAACTTAACTCTCACGCCAACTCTGAGAGGTGGTCTGGGTGGGCAGGCGCTCTCTTTTTTTACAGTTACTGTCAAGTCCATTATGACTCATGGCAACCCCCTGTGTGTCAGAGTAAAACTGTGTTCCATAACGTTTTCAGTAGCTGATTTTCCAGAAGTAGCTCTCCAGGACTTTCTTCCGAGTTGTCTCTGAGTGGACTCAAGCCTTCAACCTGTTTTTGTCTCTGCCTCATCTGGGAAGGAAGATGGCATCTGCATCACTTCCTCCTGGAGCAAATATGAACACAGGCTTTGGGACCTTGAGAAAATGAGGAAAGTTACTGTATTTTTAGGCTGCAAATCTGCTAAGTGACTTCAGAAGGTGACTATATTTCCATTTCATTAGCTCATCAGCAGTTTCTTAATGAGACTAATTAGCCCCAAACAGCTCCATATGCACAGGGTCCTCTGAGAGGTTGGTTGTGTGTAAACCAGCGCGTCTGTGACCTCCCATCAGTGGCTGGGAGGCCTGGCTCCTGGGCATCAACCTCATCAAAGCTTAATGATCAAAGACACTGGAACTGTTTCAAAGAGTTTGTGGTGACCCTGGATTCCTGGTGCCACCACATGCAGAGAGCCAGCGCTGTGGCCAGGAAGGGAAGGGCCACAGTGGGGTCCCCTGTGAAGTCCCAAACCAAACACAGAGAGCAGCTCTCTGGTGAAAAAGGCACAGAGAGTTCCACTGGGATTTAAATGCAGATGTAGAGGGCTGGCTTCACTGCCAGGAACAAGGCTGCCACCATGGGGCCCTTAAGTGAGGATTAAATCAAATACAGAGGGCCACCTCTGGGCTGGAAAGAAAACATCTACAAGAGACTTAACTCAGGAGGTTTGAGTTGTTTATGGGTGATTTCCCCAGGACCCACACTTGCTGACACCAGAACATGGAATAAATGTATATTTAAACTCACATTTAGTGATATCAAGCAAGAGACCTGAACTAACAGTGATTTTCTGAATGCTGTTTTTCTCAGTCATACAACTGGGCAAGTAGCCATGGCTCCATTATCAAAAGAAGGTGAATACCATGTTTCTTTAGCGTCCTTTTTCTGGACTTCAGGACAATACATCACAGCTTCTTTCCTGCCCCATGAGTGGATTGCAGTGTGAGGTGCTTGACATAGAGTACCCTTATCTTAGGCTGCTAAGGCAATAGTTGCAACAATAGCTAGCATTTATCGAGTCTTACTGTATGCCAGGGGCTTTGTCACCTGCTTATCTACATCATCTTATTTAACCTTGCAACACCCCTATGAGCTGTTGGTGGTGGCAGCGGTAGCTGCTGTTGAGTGAGCCCTCAACTCATAGCAACCCCGTGCACAACAGAACGAAATGCTGCCCGGTCCTGCACCAGCCCCATGATCCATTGGGAACTGGACTATTGTGATCCATAGGCTTTTCACTGGCTGCTTTTTGGAAGTAGCTTGTCAGGCCTTTCTTCCTAATCCATCTTCGTCTGGAAGCACTGCTGAAAGCTATTCAGCATTAGAGCAACATGCAAACCTCCAGTGACAGATGAACAGAGGCAGTGTGTCAGGTGCATTGGCTGGGAATCAAACCTCAGTCTCCCACATGAAAGGCAAGAATTCCACCATCCTGTGACCTAGGTACTAGTCTTATCCCTTTTCTGAGTAAACAAAACTATGGAGATGGGATAAGAATTTAGCCCTTATTCACACAGCCTGTCAATGGCAGAGGCACCATTCAAACCCAGGTCTCTGAAGCCAAAGCTGGGAGTTAACATTGCACACCTATCCCCAAAGAAAAGGGACTCCACAATTGTGACTTCTGTGCTTAGGTAACCATCATAGTGAAATCGGGGACCCTGAGCAGCAATAGGTCCTTCCTTCAAGAAGCAGTGAAGTAGCGTGGAGGATACACATCCCTAGGAACCAAGGACGGGAGTTCTAGGCTCAGCTAGCCCTTCCTGGGTGACCCAACGCCAATCACTTTGCCTCCCTGGGCCCCTATGTCCTCATCTACTAAAAGAAGGGTTGGTTTAGAATGATCTCTTAAACTCCCTTCCAGCTCTAGAATCATATCATTCCATGATGTGCTGAAGTAATTGAACCAAATAAGATAGATTTGAATGAAAGGAAAAGGTCCAGATGCTGATTATGGCAGCTGTCAGTTTTGTGGGTCTTTTAAAGAAGTATTTCAAAAATACTTTCTTTTTTTTAACAACGCCAACAAAAAAAAGAAAAGCCTACCGAGCTAATGTTTTTCCTTTCTTCTTTGAATGTGTTCTAAATTACCCAGTGAGATGAGATAAGGATTATAATTCTGTTTTGACAGTTGAATAAACTGAGGCTCAGAGAGGTTAAGTGACTTACTTAGAATTATAGAATGATTGGACAGCAGAGGACAAGTAAGAGCTGTCTGTGTATCATCTGAAAGACCATTCTGGGCTGGGTTAGGGCAGAGGCCTTGTCACAATTATACTAAGTGACCACACGCGCCACAAAAAGGCTCTTGGATGATGCTGTGATGATGACAGAAAGCAGTGTTGGGCAGTATAAACTGTGCGGGGCATGCTAACAAGTTGGGCTAAAATCTCAGCTCTTCCACCTACTACATACACCATCCTGGACAAGTCTGGTGACCTCTCCCTCCCACCCCCATAATGGCTTCCTCATGGTAGGGCTTTAAGGAAAGTACACAGAAGTTGAAGGTCCTTGTTCATTATATGCCAGTTCCCCTCCCACTATCTCATAACCTCCCAGTGTCCTCATCTATGATCATATCTGCACTGCAACATGCAGTTTGCTAGGTAAAAAGGGTTATACCACTGGAAAAGTATGGAACAAGTTGCCCTTGATATTCTGCCCCATGCTTGTCCTCAAGGTCTGAGGATATCTGTCCACCTAATAAAAGGAAACAACCCTATGTAAGCAGTAATATATTGAACAAGTTCAAGCAAATGCCAGAGAGAGCTGCCAGTTCTGGCTTGGAATCCAGTTGGCCCAGTGCCCTTAGGTGGCAGGGCATGCTGTGTGTACACTATGTGCCCCAGCCTAGCCTTGCAATCAGGCCTAAAGACGGTAGCATTCTCCCAGGCTTTCTGTCCACACAAAGAGACAGCAACTTTTCCTTCTCACCACCACCTAAAGGAGAAAAGCAGGGCCTAGGGCAAAGGAGTCCCTGGGTGGCGCAATCGGTTAATCGCTCAACTACTAGCTGAAAGGTTTGTGGTTCAAACCCACCTACAGGCACCTCAGGATACAAGCCTGGAGATTTGGTTCTGAAAGATCACAGCCTTGAAAACCCTATGAGGCAGTTCTATTCTACACACATGGGGTCACCATGAGTCAGAATCGACTCAACAGCAGCTAACAACAACAGGGCAAAGGTTGGCAAACTTTTTCATAAAGGACCAAATAGTAATAGGCTTGCAGGCCATATGGTCTCTGTCTCAGCTACTCAGCTTTGCCATGAAAGCAGCCATAGACAATATGTAAATGAGTGGGCATGGCTGTGTTCCAATAAAGCTTTATTTATAAAAACAGGCAGGTCATAGTTTGCTGACTCCTGGCCTAGGGAAAGGCAGCCTCACTTGGTGATTCGTTAATAACCCCTCTTCTCTGTGGTGCATTTCCACACACATTCTTCTATTTACTCCTCCCACCATCCTGTGAGTAGATATCATTCTTTCCAAGAACAGGTTTGGAAGCCAAGGCTCAGAGCAGTTGAAAGGCTTGGCAAGGTAAATCAGTACGAGTCAGGAGAGACTACCTGCTGTAGCAAACACTCCCCAAATCTCAGTGGTATAGCACAAGAAAGGTTTACTCCTTGCTTCTGGAATCTTGTTGGCTCTTCTTTCTGTGGGTTGGCAGGGCCCCCGGGAGAAGGGGTCCATGGTGGGAAGGAGGACTCTGCCCCATGCAGTCATTCAGGGATCAACCCCATTCCATCAAGAGCAGCAACTCTGAACCTTTTCGTGCCAGGAACTCCTGTAGCCATCTGGTGCAGGCCATGGACTCTTCTCCAAATAATGTTTATAAATGAATAAAATACAGAGAATTACAAAGGAAACCAATTTTGAAACAGTTATCAGAATGTTAAAAAGAACAAATTTGTAATGTAGTAATATGTGTGCTTCTTTATGAGTGCATGAAAAACCAAGATCTAGCAGCCACTCAGATGACTTCTGAAATTACAAAGTAGTGATGAGCAAACATGATATTTTGAGATGCCGATGTAATAACTGCAGTGTAAGATAAAAAATGTCTGATTTCTATTGTTGACAAAGTCACAGGTGCTGCTAACAGTACAATGGTTTGGTACTTGCATTCTTAATTGAAAATATGCCTTCAGTTAGAGTTGAGTTAAAATAAAGAGGTAATTTTCCCCTTCCAAGTTCCAGTATCTATGGACTTCTTGGGATCCAAGGACCTAAGTTTAAGAACCCCTGAGCCTCAGAATCCTCCACTGGATTCTCTGCCAGGAGTGATGGAAGAGGGCACGCCTGGAAGATCACATGGACTATCTAGGGCCCAACCCACAAGGAGAACACATCAAGTTCACCTGCATTCCAGAGCCAGGTGCTCTACCAACCCATGGCAAGGCATGGGAAGGGGGCTTCTGTATGGGCTTTATCTGTGCACCAAGGAAGGAAAGGAGAACTACCTGTTGGTGAGCCCCATAAGTCTCTCTCATCCAACTGGAGCCAGAATTTGAACCCTAGGTCTTAGGCACCTAATCGGTACTCTTGCCACTACTCCGCGCTGCCTCAGTAATTTGACACACAACCCAAACTATCTCACCTCCTTTAGTCCAGGGTTTATCTAGCTCGGCACTATTGACATTTTGGCAGGATAATTCTGTGTTGTGGAGGACTGTCCTTTACATAGTAGGATGTTAAGCAGCATCCCTGGCCTCTACCCACTGTATAGCTGTATAACAGCCTCCCACCCCAGTTGTAACAACGAAAAATGTCTCCAAACATTGCCAGATATCCCCTGAAAAGGCAAACTGTCCTCAGTTGAGAATGGCTGCTTTAGTCCCTTTACCTAATCCCTGGTGTTTGGTGTCTAGAGTACTGTCTCTGGAAGGTTCAGAGAGAAGAGCCAACAAGACTCCAGAAGCTATGTTTACGATATAGGATTCTTTTAGCATAGAAGCCTCAGTACACCTTTCCCTAATCTCTCATACCTATACCTTCAGATGGACATTTAAGGGAGAATAAGTTCCAGACACGGGAGGAGGCTGGGAAGACACACAGCTCAGTACAGGCAGCTCAGCATTTCATCAGCGCTAAGTGAAAGTCAATGGAGACCAGAGTGGTTGCCCACCCGCAGTGGACCAAGGTAGACAGGACACTGGCCCATAGTTAAATTTATTATTAGCAGAGGACTATAATACTTCTCTGCTAATGACTGCAAGCCAACTGCATATAGATTCAGAGACAGAAGACCTAGCTCTTCCAGCCACATGACCTTGATTAAATTACTTGGTCCAGATATTACTAATGGTCTGTTCCACAGAATAGACACCCCATAGAAACCTAGTTTCACAAAATGGTAATAAATGTTTAGAGAAGAGGTTCTCTTTCATCGTCATGTAAGTTTAGCAAACATTGCTTGCTTAAACAAAATTCAGCAGGTTTCTTTACTGCAGGACTTCTCAGAACCTTTAGTGTGCCATGCAGTTTGTAACTTTCTAAGTGGCAGGCATAGCATGCTACATCTCCCAGCTACCCTTTTTTTATATCTCCAGGGACTAATGTGCTCCCAAAACACTTTAGAAAATGCTGGCAGAGACTCTCTAGGCCTCAGTTTCTTCATACCTACCAAAACCAAAAAAATCAAAGCTGTTGCCTTCAAGTCAATTCCAACTCATGGTGACTCCATGTGTTACTAGAGTAGAATAGGGTTTTCTTGGCTGTAGTTTTTACAGAGCAGATCACCAGGTCTTTCTTCCACAGTGCTGCTAGTGAGTTCAGACCACCAAACTGTAGGTTAGTAGATGAGCACAAATCATTTGCGCCACCCAGGGACCTCTTCATACCCAGCTTGGGGCAATAATAGCAGTCTGCTTCCATAAAGATTTATAGCCTTAGAAAACCCTATAGGGTAGTTCTGCCCTGCCCTGTGGGGTCGCTATGAGTCAAAATCTACTCGATGGCAATGGGTTTGTTTTTGGTTTGGTTTGCTGACCTCACAGAACTGTTGGGAGGAGAAATGAGAAAACGCTTCAGAAAGTGCTTTGTAAACTCTGAAGAGTTATAAAAGTTTAAGAGGTCATTATTAATGCATACTTATTAATAATTTACTAATAATAAAATCTTCCCTGCCTCACTTCGATGTTGAGTTGATGAATATGATAATTGAGGTAACTGACGCCCCGAGAGGTTAAGGTCTTGCTCAAGATCACACAGCTAGAAATGTACTCACAGAGCAGATTAATTAAGATGACAAATACGGAAGCACTCTGAGCTCTGGAAAGCACTCTCTGCAATGTCAGCTGCTTTTGTTGTTGGAATGGTTATTATCTTGACTTTAATAGGAAGCAACCAACCAACCAGTTGTCATCCAGTTGGTTCCGACTCGTGGTGACCACATGTGTTGCAGAGTAGAACTGTGCTTCATAGGGTTTTCATGGCTGTGGCCTTTTGGAAGCAGATCACCAGGCCTTTCTTCCAAAGCAGCTCTGGGTGGATTCCAACCATCAACCTTTTGGTTAGTAGCCCAGCCCTTAACTGTTTGCACCATCCAAGTACTCCTTAATGGGAAACAGGCTGGTAGGAAATCAGTGAGATAAGCAACCCAACAGTTTGGAAACAATGAGGGAAGAGCACTAGATTTGGTGTCTTTAGGCTTGAAACTTTCTGCAAGCCTCTTGACCTTTTTGAGCCTTTGTTTTCTCACCTATAAAATGGGGATTTTATATAGTGCCTGCCTTCCAGAGAGAGCCCTGGTGGCACAGTGGTTAAGAGCTCAGCTGCTAACCGAAAGGTCAACAGTTCAAATCCACCAGCTCCTCCTTGGAAATCCTATGAGGCAGTTCTACTCTGTCCTGTAGGGTCGCTAAGAGTCAGAATCTACTTGATGGCAATGGATTTGGTTTTTAGTTTGGCCTTCCAGAGTGCTTGGAAGACTCAGAATATCCCATGGTACATTAGTATGGTGTAGCAGGACTGTAAGGAGCCCTGGTGGCGCAATGGTTAAGAGCTCGGCTGCTAACCAAAAGGTTGACAGCTCAAAACTACTCCACTGTGGGAGAAAAGACCTGACGATCTGCTCCTGTAAAGATTACAGCCTAGGAAACCCTATGGGGCAGTTCTGCTCTGTCTTGTAGGGTAGCTATGAGTCTTGGTATTGACTCAATGGCACACAACAACAGCAGAACTATAGTGGGGAGTGGAGATCATTCAGAGGAGAAAACTTTCACTCTTACCATGCACACAGCTTTATGGAGAGCCCACTCAGGCTGCTGCATATACAGAGGGCAAGAGAAGCAGGCAGCATGATTCCAGACCTCCAGGTGAAACAAGCAAAGGACCATGCAAAACAACGGAGACCTGAAGATGGCCCGAGAGGCATACATTTGCTGGGATTCATGGGCGGGCCAGAGGAGGAATCAGGGCCTGGTGATCTACAAAGGCTTAATGCCCTGACTGCCTCCCATGTCACATGTAAGTGTAGGCCTAGCCCCTGGCATGCCTCTGACCTTCACTACGGCAGCCCAGGTGAGCGGTCTGGTGTCTGGGTGTGGGGCAGGCCCAGTGCCTGGTGGAAGCCAACACGTTTATGCCAAGACATCTCCCATTTAAGAATCCCCACTGTGAGTGTGCATAATGAAGCTCCTCGTCCTGATATAATGGCACAATTATGTCTCAGCATTGATGCAGTTCTTTATGCTTTTGAAGTATTTTATGACCATTAATTACCTGGACTATTAATGTTCCAGATCCCATTATTTGAGGAAGTTGCTTCCTTCAGAGCATGGAAATCATGCTCCTGTCCCAGCAGTGCAATTTTTAATCCATTCTATATGACTGTCTTTTTAATCTTTCCTATCTGGCTTGTGCTTTTTCTATTATCCAATTTAGTCTAAGTGAAATTTTAATGCTGACTGAAATTTTGAAAAAGTGAATAACAAAACTTTATGTATATTTCTAAACAGCTCCTGAAATAAACTTGGGACACATATTGTGATTGTTCTTAGTTGAGAATGCTGAGCCTTTTGGGAGGCAGCTAAGCCAGGCCCCATTGTCCTGATGGCTCTCACCGTGCTCCAAGGCCAGCAGCACCCCTCTGAGCTATTTCTTGCCTTTCCTGGCACTCAAGCCATTGACCAGCAACCAGCCAGGGAACAGGCAGGACCCTGGACAGTGCAAAGAAGAGTAGGAAGGGACATCTTGGTGTTTAAATACAGGCCTCCTTAGGCAAAAGAAATGTGAGGCTTCATACTTTTTATACCTGAGGACAGGGAAAGAGTCTAGATAATTAATTCCCTTCTGTGTCAGCTCTTTTATCACCTAAATAGGCTTTGAATCCATCCACTGATCTCTAGCTCTTCTCCCAATGCCCTAGTGCAAGGCCTTAATATCTGTGGATTAGTAGAACCAGTATGTGCTGGTAAATGTTTGTCAGCCAGCTAGGGGGAGGAGAGCAGGAGAAGCCCTGATTTGTAGTGTTTGCCAATTTCCCTGGTGTAAATACTCCCACTGTGGCCAATTTCAAGCTACCAACAAGACATCACTATACTCAGAGTTAGGAGGAAATGCACAGTAGCATACCACTTTATATCTGTCCACCATATAGATACAATAGACGTTAATAATCTCAAGATATGACAGCAAAATGTAGTAAAAGAATTAGGAAGTAAAGAGTTTTGAGGACATAGTAACTTTGTTTTTAATACAATTAAATGTATTTAATTTTAAGCTTAATCTACAGGCATTCCTCAGGTTATGAACAAGATCCATTCCTAATTGTGTCTTTAAGTCACATTTGTAGGTAAATTGAAACAGGTGCATACGGTTCTTATTTACCCTTGCTTTAGTGCAAGGAATGGGGCCCCGTGGTGCAGTGGTTAAGCATTTGGCTGCTAACCAAAAGGTCTACCGTTCGAATCCACCACCACTCCTCGGAAACCCTTATGGGGCAGTTCTACCCTGCCCTGTAGGGTCACTGTGAGTCGGAATCAACTCAATGGCAGCAGGTTTGGGTTTTTGGTTTTTTTTTTTGGTTTTTTAGTGCAACAAAAGGCTAGAAGCCTTTTCAGTGATTTAAAAGCTGCACAGGCAGAAGCCCTGGTGGGCGCTGTTCAAACCTACCAGCAACTCTGTGGAGAGAAGACCTGGCAATCTGCTCCCATAAACATTACAACCTAGGAAACCCTATGGGGCAGTTCTACTCTTTCATATAGGGTCACTATGAGTCAGAATTGGCACACATCAACAGCAACAACAATTCTTGCTTAGTTGAGATACACTGTTTATAAATTTTTGTTTTCTTTTTCCTCTTAAAATATCAGAAGCATTTTCCAAACTATTGCCTACATTTAATGCCTGCATTATATTCCATATAGCAGATGTCCTGGAGTTTACTAAGGCATCCTTTATCATTGGGCATTTATTTGCTTCCTATTAGTCTCTAGTATAAAAAATGCTGCAGGAAATGATTGTGTGGATAAAGACTCCCTCTCAAAAAACAAACAAACAAACTGTAAGTTCAAGGGACAGAGATACAGATGTAAATCTGATATTGCCTCCAGAACTCTTGGCTGATAAAGCAAACTGTCTGTGGTGCTGCAAAAAATTATCCCCTAGATCCAAACGAGGTTGAAAAAGTCAGAGAAAGAAGATTTCAGGAGTTAATTGGGAAATAACAAGCAAGTTGAGTAAATTGCCTAATCTAAACCCATTAGATGAGTGTTTATTGCAATACAAAATCTTGATGACGGTAATTAACACATTTATAAACTCTCCAAGAAACTTAAAATCTCTCTCTATTGACTAAAGACATGAAACCAGCAGCTTTTTCAGGAGGAACTGAGCACTGGGCTAGCACTTTCTCTAGGCTGTGGGGTTGGTCAGCAAATGCCCTGGGCCTGGTACTCCTATGCCCGGTCTTATCTCTCAGGGCTGTTGTGAGACAAAATGACAGATGTAAACTTTTTCTTCCCATTCATCAAATCTATTGAGATAGAGTTGCATTCAGAAACTCTCATAGATCTAAGAAGATAGCGTGATGAATTTTTATACATTTATGCCTGTGTTACCACATTCCACCCATCTGTCAGTTTGTTGTACTGTGGTGGTTTGTGTGTTGCTATGATGCTGGAAGCTATGTCACCAGTATTTTAAATACCAGCAGTGTCACCCATGGTGGACAGGTTTCAGCAGGGCCTCCAGACTAAGACAGACTAGGAAGAAGGGCCTGGCAATCTACTTCTGAAAATTAGCCAATGAAAACCTCACGGAGCACAACAGTACATTGTCCAACTCACTTGCTTCGGACATGTCATTGGGAGGGATTAATCACTGGAGAAGGACATCATGTTTGGTGAAGTAGAGGGCCAGCGAGGGTGAGAGAGTGTCTCGGTGAGATGGATCGGCACAATAGCTGTCACGATGGACTGGAATATGTTAGTGATTGTGAGGATAATGCAGGACTGGGCACTGTTTCATTCTGTTGTACATAAAGTCACCATGAGTCAGAGTTAACTCAACAGCAGCTATTTATCTATCTACATCTATCCAGGTCAAGATACGGAACATTGCCAGCACCCTGGAAAGCTCCCTCATGCCCCCTCTCAACCATTACCCACCTAATGTAACCACTATTAAGACCTCTATCACCGAAGTGGGGTGTAGAACTCAAATTCTAGTAAAAAGTCCAGACTTAATGGTCTGACTGATACTGGAGGAACCCCAGAAAGCATGGCCCCTGGACTCTCTGTCAACCCAGCACTAAAACCATTCCTGAGGCCAACTCTTCAGAAAAAGATTAGACTGGACAATGGAAAATAAAATGATACTTGTGAAGAGTGTGCTTCTTAGCTCAAGTAGATACATGAGACTAAATGGGCAGCTCCTGTCTGGAGGTGAGAAGCGAAGGCAGAGAGGGTCAGGAGCTGGTTGAATGGACACGGGAAATCAGGGGTGGAAAGGAGGAATGTGCTGTCACAATATAGCAAGAGCAATTAGGGTCACATAGCAATGTATAAATTTTTGTATGAGAGACTAACTTGAATTGTAAACTTTCACTTAAAGTACAACAATAAAATAAAAAGACCTCTATCACCCTTTTGCCCATTCTTGAACTTCATATAAATGAAATCATACAGTATGGACTCTTATTTTTTGGTCTGACTTCTTTTGCTCATCATTATATCAAGACTGATCCATGTTGCTTTATGAAGCAGTAGTTCATTCTTTTCCATTGCTGTGTGGTATTCCATTATATAAATACACCACAATTTTTTTAGCCATTCTACTCTTGGACATTTTTGTTATTTCTACTTATGAGGCTGTTATGAATAAAGGTGCTGTGGACATTCTCATATATGTCTTTTGGTGGACAACAAATGTAAGCTTTGAAGTCTTTTACAGATTGGTGGTGAGAACAAACAGTAAGCCAAGAGCTAGAGGACCCGGGTTCTTCTTGGACCTGCCATTGCCTGGCTTCATGATTTATGCAAACCATTTCGTGTTTCTGGTTCTAAATTCCGTCCACAATAAAATGAATGAGGACTTCTTACTCTGAGAGTTTCTGACTAAATAGCAGTGTAACCTGAAGGAAAATCATTTCATTTCTCTGGGCCTCAGTTTCTTTACCTGTAAAATAAAATGGCTGAAGCCAGTGCTCCCCAAGGTCCCTTCCAGATGTAAATTTCATGTTTCAAAGGAGCCCCACATAGTGTGCATCCTAGAGAGAATTGTTGCTTCCCACAGGGAAACTCCCAGGGTCCAGGATGTGTCAACTCTTCCCAGGATCCATTATCCAACAAAGGGACCTGCGTGGGAGCAGAAGACAAGGGTTGGAGTCTCCACTAATACCTTAGACATGCCCTTCAGTCTGCCTTGGTTTCCTCTGTAATATGGGGATAATGAGCCTTGACCGACTCCACTTAAGCCTGTTGTGAGGAAAGGATAAGGTCTCCCTGTTCCTCATCCCGCTTCAATGAAAACACATCCCCATGAAAGGAAAAGTCTTACATCTTGTTGAACCCTGTACCACCCACAACACCCAGCACAGTGCACCCAGCAACTGTTTCCTGAAAGAATAAAAATGCTTTGAAAACTGTAAATCATTATATAAATGTTAGCTTTCATTATTATCACAGTTATATTCCATGTGCTGATGGAATCAAATCCCAAGGTAGATTCATCTATGCAACATGAAATTATACATTGCTCATCTTGTGCACTAAATCATGCTAGTTGCTGAGGGGATTCAAAACATGAGGCATGGTCTCAGTCCTTAAAAAGATGCATCATTCAATTCAACAAACATTTATTTCCCGAACGCCTGTTATTGCACCTGGCAGAGTGCCAGGTGCTAGGAATAGAAGAATAAATAACATAATTTTTTTTGTTTGTTTCTCATTTTTGTTTGTTAGTTTGCTTTTCCATTAATGTATTTATTTGGTGAGATTTTTTTTTCCCCCATGCAATCCACCACAGGAGTTCAAAGCCTATAGGGAAGATAGGCAAGTAAATAGATTATTAATGATCCCATATAATTGGCTGTATAGTGGAAGCATGTAAATGGAGCTCTATGGGAGCAAAATTGGGGACACTGAGAAAGCTTCCCAAAGTAGGTAACATTTCATCAGGCCTTAAAGGATGAGTAGAAGTTGGTCATGAAGACGTATTCTCCTAACTGGTCTCCCTGCTTCTCTCTTTTATCCCTCTCTAATCCATTTTACACTGCCCATCTGTCAGTTTGTGGTACTATGGTGGCTTGCATGTTGCTATGAAATACCTCTAGTATTTCAAATACCAGCAGGGTCACTCATGGTGGACAGATTTCAGCAGAGCTGCCAGACTACGGCAGACTAGGAAGAAAGACCTGGCAATCTACTTCCAAAATCAGCCAATGAAAACCCTATAAATCATGATAGAATATCGTCCCATATAGTGCTGGCAGATGAGCCCCTAGGTTGGAAGATACCCAAAATACACAATGATCGCAGCGATGGACTCAAGCATACTAACGATCATGAAGATGGCATAGAACCAGGCAACATTTTGTTCTGTTATATGTGGGGTCAGCATGAGTCTGAGCTGACTTGACAACAACTAACAGCAACAAATTCAGCACTGTTCTAAAAGGTTTATGCAGATTAACTCATTTATTCCTTGCAACAGCTCTATGGGATCAAAAAAACAAAACTCACTGCCATCAAGTCAATCCAATTCATAGTGACCTAAATAACAGAATAGAACTGCCCCATAGAGTTTCCAGGGAGTGCCTGGTGGATTCAAACTGCTAACCTTTTGGTTAGTAGCCATAGCTCTAACCACTATGCCACCAGGGTTTCCTCTCTATGGGATAGGCAATGATTAATATAATGAAGTCAGGGCACAGAGAGATTAAGTAATTTAATCAAGATCACACAGCCAGTAAGTGGACAAGCCAAGCTTTGAACCCAGCAGCCCAGCTCTTGGGCCTATATACTTAACCACGATATGATTCGTATAAAATGCAATGTTGGAAGTAAGTCTCGTTTATTATTGTTGCTTTGCTTTTTATTCACTGACAAAAGGAAATATGCTAGATTCCTCACTACTCAGTAACTTTACAACCTCATTTATTGCAAAAGTTAAAAACATTGAAAAGTAAATTTAATTAGTTCACTGGTAATTATTGTCTGACTAAATTATACTTTAAAATTTAATATACCAATCACCACTTAATTAGCAAACCGAGTTGTAGGGGTTAGCCTTATGCCCCTAAACTGACTAAAACTAGCTCTTTAAATTAGAATTGCACAGATTTCAAGTTTTCCTAAAATGTGGTACTTGTTTGCTTATTACTCCATACCATCCTTCCCCCTGGCCCCCCAAAAAAAAAAAGAAAGAAAGAAAGAAAGAAACCAAACATTTTGCTTGACCTCCAAATCTCTAGTAATTTTACACTGTTAGATTGCAAAGCTAGGAGAGAGATACAGGAGTCAGGGTTAGGAAGAAGAGGCAGTAAACAGGAAGTGAGGTCTCTAGGCAGGCCTGAAACATAGCAATACAGGAGCACAGGGCAGGCAGAGACAGTAGAGAAAGCGGCCCAGTTGGAGCCACCAGTTTAGCACTGCGAAGGCCCAGGGAGGGCAGGCTCAATGCCACGAGGATGGAGAGCATGGCTACTGCTGCTTCTGGAAACCTTGGACAGGGTACCCCATCCTCATCAGCCTCTCAGAGTCCAAACCTCAAACCCACCCTCCTGAAAGCCTTCATGCTAGACCCTCCTCATTGTCTACAAATCAGACATTTGAACACCATCCATATTCGGACAGTGTTCCAAGGGATGTCAGAGAAAGTAAGGACAAAACTGGCTTGTACTGCAATAGGCTAATCTCCCACTTAAACCAGGAGTGAATAGCATGTTAATGTTTTAGGCAGAGGGGTATCTGGCATGGCTGCTGGTGTCCTGAGATTTTAGGGTGTGAGTCTTGCTACTCTACACTTAATTTAAAGAAGAGGGATGTTTTATTGCTGTTGGTAAAGGGATGGGGCACTTACTTACGGGCAGGTTCAGCAGAACCTGGGAGCAGATATAACTTGGTTAGTTGGAAGCAAACATAGCTTGCAGAGCTGTGTGTTGACTGTTAAGTATCATGCTCAACAGGCAGAATGGAGGTGGCCAGTTTCTTCCTCGCTGCAGCTGCTAGTGTCCTCTGCACATCAATGGAGATGGGAACACTTTGTGGATGTCCCTAGCCACCTGCCTCTCAGCATCCCCCTCTCGCGTTAACCTTAATCCCTCGATGCCCTTTTGGCTCAAATATAGGAAGCACTTCTGTTTTTTGTTTTACTTGTTTCTTCGTTTGTTTTATTTTATTTTATTTTATTTTATTTTTTAACTGCAGGCACAAATGCCACAAGCATGGCTTGCAGAGTGCATTAGGTTTGATCTGAAAGCGCTGGCCTGAGGGGGAAGAATTTTCCCACGTGGAACACATCTTACTTCTGCAATGCCAGGGACTGATTAGGCTAAGCACTTGTGAGGACCACGTGCGTTTAAACATGCAAAGCATTTTTGAACACTGCCTGGCACAAAGTGAGCACTATTTAAGAGTAACTTGTTGCTGTTATGATTCTCATTTTGCAAATGAGAGAATGAAGGCTCGAGGAGATTAAATAAATTGCTCCTCTGTTGCTTGGCTAAAAAAAGAGGCAGCATTGAAACTAGGTTTGCCTGATTCCCGATCTTTTTCCTCTGGAGTACTGTCTCCCTGAGAGGAAGCTTTAACGAGAAGTGTTGTCACAGGGAGAACCCAGCCCTACCCCCAGCCACAGCTAAGAGCATAGATAGGTGTGATGGATAACAGTGCACTTTCCGATTGAAGTTCTGAAGCAACTTCAGAATCTTCCTCAGCATGGAATGCCAAGCAGCCGCTTCCAATCAGTTGGAATCCAGATGAGAAATGAAATGTATTTGTCGTATCTGTGTTGTGACACCCAATTACTTAGGCATGCATCCCCTGTGGACACAGCCTGCAATATTTCTCTTCATAAAGTTTCATTAATTGTGAATATTGGGATTGTGCTCTGAGCAGTATCTCCAATAGGGCTGAAATCCAGATTTCAGAAAAACGATCTCTACACATCTCAAGTCCAAGCGCTGCTGTGAGAATTATACACCTCAACACACCATGATCAAAGACATTATGGTGTCACCAGGTGAGATACCTTTCATAAAACATTGGTCATCTTGCACTAGAATGCCGTCTTTTTTTTTTTAATTTTTATTTTTTAGTGTTGCACTTTAAGTGAAAGTTTATAATTCAGGTTAGTCTCTCATACAAAGTTTTATACATGCATTGTTTTGTGGCCCTAGTTGCTCTCCCTATACTGTGACAGCACACTCCTCCTTTCCACCCTGGATTTCCCGTGTCCATTCAACCAGCTCCTGAGCCTCTCTGCCTTCTCATCTCACCTCTGGACAGGAGCTGCCCGTTTAGTCTCATGTATCTACTTGAGCTAAGAAGCACACTCTTCATGAGTATCATTGTATTTTCCATTGTCCAATCTAATCTTTGTCTGAAGAGTTAGAATGCCTTCTTCTTATCTCACTATAATCCTCATGAAGCTATACTCTAAACCTGGTATCTTAGTTACCTAATGTTGCATAACAAAAATACAACAAATAAAATTAAAAAAAAAACCCAAACCTATTGCCATTGAGTTGATTCTGACTCATAGTGACCCTATAGGACAGACTAGAATCGCCCCATAGAGTTTCCAGGGAGCACCTGGTGGATTCAAACTGCTGACCTTTTGTTTAGCAGCTATAGCTCTTAACCACTATGCCACCAGGGTTTCCATACCACAAATAGGTAGCTTTAAAGAATACAAAGTTATTGTCTCACAGTTTGGGAGGCTAGAAGTCCAAATCAGGGCATCAGCTCAAGGGGAGGGTCCCTTCTTGGTAGCCCCAGGTGTTCCTTGACATTCCTTGGCTCGTAGATGGTTCCTCACATGGTCTATTCCCCCCTGTGTGTGTCTGTCTTATTCTGCTCTTGTTATAAGACACCACTCAGAAGGGATTAGGGCTAGGACCCACCCTACTTGGGTGTAACCTTGTTAACATAACAAAAGAAAACCCCTGTTTCCAAACAGGATCATATTTACAGGTACAGGGTTAGGACTCCATCATAACTTTTTTGGGGACACAGTTTAATCCACAACACCTGGAATCATCCAGAACAAAATGCCACCGTAGGAGAACTGTGATAATGTAGACATAGCATCCACAATACTTCTCACTGCACTGTTTCTAGGTTTTGTTTCTAAGAAAGCTTGCTGTTGATCACTATTTCATCTTAATTACATTTCCCCCCTAAAACGTTCTGTAACTCACATAAGGTTCACATATATGGAAGATAGGACTGGACTGAAGAACTTGTGTGTTTGTTTTGGTTATTTTTCCCCTCTAGCATGAAAATTAGAATACACCTTCATGCTGTTAAGAAAGCATATGAATTTAGGAAGCATTGAGCTTCTGTTTATGGTCATGGAAAGTTTGGCAATGGATATTGGTGATGTTGCAAAACATGATTGATGTAGCTTGTGTCACTGAATTGTTCACATGAAAAATGTGAATTGGCAAATGTTGTGTTTTATATATTTTTACAACAATAAAAGGGAAAAAAGTGCATAAGAGCCTGCCTACAATGAAACTATTATCTTTCCTAGATGAGGCTGATAAATTGCAAGAGGGAGAAAAGAATTCTCGCTGGTCCCTAAGGGGGCTGCAGATTTGCTGACAGTCGAAAGATGGGATGGGCAGTGCTTTGATTCATTCCATTGTCCATCTGTCATCAGCTCTTGACTGCTAGTCACCCAAACAAAAGTGTGGTTTTTCACTCTGTCCTCCGCGGAGGTGGCCACCGAGGACCAGATGTGTTGTGCCACGACAAAGAGCTCTTTTTGTTTATCCCAGTCACATCCCATCGCGGGAGAGAGAAAGATGCCTGAAGGGCTTTGGAGGCAGAAATGACTTCCAGTCCCTGAGAGAAAGGCAGATTCTAAGAGCCGCGCTCATCCCATGTTCAAGCCTCTCCTCCACAACAAATAGACAAGAGACACTAAGGCGGACCAAGAACTTCTAGGACCCGACTTCAGTGGGGATGGCAGGGTGGAATGGTTCTGCCCTGACTTTGGCACACCTGCTGAATTTGATGAAGGCTGGGAGTCAAGAATGGACTTAACGGATTTAACTTTGAATGCTACCAGCACATCTTCAAGATGTGCCATGTATTGCTGGTCCTAAGACACAGTTTTCCACGTTTTAACACCTCTGAAATTAAAATATAGCTTATTAGTATTGATGGTCTGTCATAGTTTACATGGCAATTTTTTTTTTTTCTTTCTTGGTGGTACACAAAATAATGGTGCACCTTACAATCTACAGAATCTCAGATTTTATGAAATATTCCGTGCTGGGTACCTTTACAGGAATTATCTCATTCCATTCATTTTTCTTGTAAGAGCTTTATTGAGATTCACATACCATAAAGTTCACCCATTTAAAGTACACAATTCAGTGTTTTTTTGTTTGTTTGTTGTTGTTGAGGTATTTTTGTTTCGTTTTGTATATTCACAGAGTTGTGCAACCATCAGCACAATCCCTTTTAGGAGATTTCGTCATCCCCAAAAGAAGCCCTGTACTCTTTAGCTATCACCTTTCAGCTTCCTATCCCTGCCCCAGCTCTAGGCAACCATTAATCTACTTTCTGTTTCTATAGATTTGCCTATTCTGAATATTTCATATAAATGGAATTATACAATATGTGGCCTTTTGCATCTGGTTTATTTCACTTCGTGTGATGTTTTCAAGCTTCATCCATATTGTAACATGGATCAGTACTTCCTCTTTTTTTAATACTATTTTATTGTGTTTTAGGTGAAAGTATACACAGCAAATTACGTTCCCTTTTAACAATTTTTATACAAATTGTTCCATGCCGTTTGTTACAATTTTTCACAATGTGTCAGCATTCTCATTCTTTCCATTCTGTTTGTTTTGTTTCCATTGTTCTAGCTTCCCTTCCCCTCCTTGC
>NW_004443990.1:11322365-11324566 GCF_000243295.1 Trichechus manatus latirostris
GTATTTAATTTTTTCCTTGTTCTTTCTGCTATTGATTTCTAGTTATATAGCATTATGATCAGAGAAGATGCTTTATATTATTTTAATGCTTTTGTATTTATTGAGGCTTGATTTGTGACCTAAAATTGGTCTGTTCTGAATGATCCATGCATGTTGGGAAACAACGTGTTCTATACTGATGTTGGGTGGTGTGTTCTGTATATGTCTATGCGGATGAGTTGGTTGGTTGTGTTCTTTAGATTTTCTGTATCTTTGTTGAGTTTCTTTCTAGTTGTTCTCTCCATCATCAAAAGTGGTGTGTTAAAGTCTACTATTATTACAGAACTGTCTATTTCTCTTTTTAATTCTGTTAGAGTTTTTTTAATGTATTTTGGAGCTCTGTCATTGGGTTCATAAATATTTATTATGGTTATGCCCTCTTGGTGGATTGACCTTTTAATCATTATATAACGTCCTTCGTTGTCTTTTATAATGGGTTTTGACTTAAGGCTATTTTATCAGAGATTATTATTGCCACTTCTGCTCTCTTTTGGTTACTGTTTGCTTGATATATTTTTTTCTGTCCTTTGATTTTTACCCTATTTATGTCTTCGTGTCTAAGGTGTGTCTCTTGTAGGCAACATACTGATGGGTCATTTTTTTAATCCATTCTGCCACTATCTGTCTCTTGACTAGTGCATTTAAACCATTTACATTCAGTGTGACTATAAATAGAAATGAATTTACTGCTGCCATTATGTTTTTTTGTTTTTTGTTTTTTGTTTTTTTTTTGTGGTGTTAACTGTTTCTCTGCTCTGCTTAATTTTCTGTGCTGAGTTCTTTTCGTTTATGGATTTTCTTTTTGTATAATTCATTGTTCTTGAATTTATGTTTGCTGAATCTTTTTTATTTGCTTTTTATTTATTTTGGTGAGTAGATTTATTAATTTTCTTTGTAGTTACTCTGAAATTTACCTTTATCTTCCTAAGTTTAAAACAGTCTGTTATATCTTGATATCGCCTTGACTTCCTCTTCATATGGAAGTTCTGTAACTACACCATTTATTCCCCATTTTTGTTTTGAAGTTGTCATTTACAGATTGACATCTCTGGTTCCTGTTTTCAGTTTTCCAGCTTTATTTTATTTTTGTGAATTCTTTATCTGGGTCGGTATCTGGGTGATACTGTCAAATGTCTTAATCTCAGGTTGTTGTCTGATGTAGTTGATTCTCTGTCCAAAGGACTCCCTTTAATATTTCTTGTAAGACTGGTCTGGTTTTTATAAATTTTTTTAATTTTTGTTTTTATGGAAATATCCTAGTTTTGCCATTGTATTTGACAGACAGTTTTGCTGGATGTATGATTTTTGGTTGGGAATTTTTTTCTTTCAGGGTTTTGTGTATGTCATCCCAGTTCCTTCTTACATGCATGGTTTCTGCTGAGAAATCAGCACTTAGTCTTATTGGTGCCCTTTTATAGGTAATATTTCATTTTTCACGAGCTGCTCTCAGAATACTTTCTTTGTCTTTGGTTTTGGAAGTTTTGATTATGATATGTCTTGGTAACTTTCTTTTGAGGTTTATCCTGTATGCAGTTTCTTGAGTTTCTTGGATGGAAACTTTCTTATCTTTCATAATATTAAGGAAGTTTTCTGCCAATAAATCTTCAAAAATTCTCTCTGTGCTTTTTACCCCCTCCTCTTGTGGAATTCCTTTTTCACGTAACTTATTCCTCTTGATAGAGTCCCACATAACTCTTGGGCTTTCTTCATTTTTCTTCATTCCTTTTTCTGATTGTTCCAAAACAGATTAATAACAAGGGATTTGTTCCTATTTCACTGATTCTTTCTTCCATTGATTCAGTTCTACTTCTGTGTCCTTCCATTGAGGTATCTATTTCTGATGTTTTATTGTTAATCTTCTGAATTTCTAGATGTTGTTTTTGTATGGTTTGTAATTGTCTATTTATATTGTCATTGTTCTTGTATTGTTTTCCTGAATTCTTCTAGGGTTTTATTTGTGTTTTCTTTGATCTCTTCGTGTATCCTATATATAAGTCTTTTGAATTTCTTATCAGGTAGTTCTATTACCATTTCTTCCTCATGGAGGTTTTCTGCTCCTTTATTTTGCTCACTTGTTTGATCCATCTTACCCTGTTTTTTCATATGATTTATTACTGTCTAGTGTCTCCGAGGCATTAAGGTGTTAATTCACGTATTTATAT
>NW_004443990.1:11325479-11327252 GCF_000243295.1 Trichechus manatus latirostris
TTTTTTTTTTTTTTTTAATGTATCCAGAGCTTTGCTTCTTCTCTTTCTCTTTAGAATGGCTTTCTTCCTTTGTATTATTTAAATTATTGTTGTTTTGTGGTTCTGGTCTATCTGTAACTTTGGTAGTATCTGTTGGCTGGGCTTGATTTTCTCTCACCAGTGGGTATGCTGGGTCTCACCCATGTACGAGTCCACTCTGGTTAGGCTTGTATGTCCTCCCTTACCGGACTGAGCGGATGTGGGAGAGCAAGTTCTTTCTCTGATATTGGGTGACAAGTGTTAGGTGGTTAGGGTCCCTCCACAGCCCTCTGAGGACTGTAAGGTCCTTCTGGGTTGTTGCTAGCAGTTAGTGCATTCTCTGGAGGTCAGGGCAGGATGTCTCTGTATATACTGTGAGAGAGTTCTATGCAAATGGACGGAGTAGGCCCATTGTGTATACACAAATTCACAGAGGTGCAGATGGCACCTGTCAAGAGGTGACTGGTGTTGCTGATGAGGTGATGTGCCTGTCCAGCCAGTCACCTGGGCATGGGTGCAGGGAGCATGCTCACTGGTTGCTGGACTGAGTGCTGTGTATGTGCACTGCCAATAGCCAGGTGGTCAGGGTGAGGGTACATGGTCACTGATCACTGGGTGGATGGCACGGGAACTCACACCACTGGTCATCGGGCAAGTGGGGCAGCAGTGAAGGTGGAGGGGGGGTCTCGTGCCTCCAGTCACCAGTTTGACGGCAGGAGCTCATGCTGGTAATTGCCAGGTGGGTGGGGTGGCTCAGGGGTGGGCAGAGTGAGTACAAACTTCCAGCTGCAGGTCCGACGGTGTAGGAGCACGAGTGGAGAATCACCAGCTGGGCGGGGCAGTGCAGGGATGGGTGGAGTGGGTATGAGCCTCCAGTCGAAGGTCCAACGGCACAGGAGTACACACCATGGATCAGCGGGAGGGAGAAGGGGGGAGGGGAACTCACCACTGGTCACAGGGAGGGCGGGGGGTGTGTGTTCCGCCAGTCTCTGGTGTGGGCACCAGGGCACTCTCCACAGAGTACAGCCAGTGATCAGGACTTGGCCCTGACCAAATGCAGGGGGGTGGTTGGTGGTGTCCAGAGTTTGGACATATGGGGGATCTCTAGTCACCACTCAAAGGATCCTCTGCTCCACCAGCGCCACCTACCCAAATGATCAGGGACTGCTGCTGGTGAGTAGTTCTGTCCGTATTTTCTGGCTTCCTCCCTGCTGTATGGTCACCTACATCCTAGGGCTCTCACCCACCTTCCTACACTTTCCCTCCTTAGATTCAGTTCATGTTCTGCTCACCTTCCTTTGCTCCAGGTTTGTCTACAGAGTATCTCTGTTTCCTGCTGGGGATTCTGAGAAGTTGCTTTCCTGTGCTCCTCACCTGGGAATGTTGTTTACTTTATTTCAAGATGGCCATGCTGTGCTGGCAGGGCACCTACAGTCCATAAGTCTCCTCGTTTGCTGTTTTCATTCACTTTCTCATTCCCTTTGGTGTTTGATCTAGTTCTTCATCTTTCCATTTGCTGTTCTAGGTTCCCAGATTATCATCTGTATCTGTTTCACTTAGTTTCTTGGTTCTTTGCTGTAGGGGCACAGCATGGTGTGTGTGACTAAGCCACTATCTTGGGCTATCTCCCTACTTCCTTCCTCTTTATGGCTGAATAACATTCCATTGTATAGATATACCACATTTTGTTCATTCTTTCATTCATCGATGAACATTTAGGTTGCCTCCGCCTTTTGGCTACTATGCATAATGCTT
>NW_004443990.1:11327847-11329125 GCF_000243295.1 Trichechus manatus latirostris
TAGAGGCTTCTCCTGATTCACATAGCTGCAGGGGCTGGTGAACCCAAGATCAGCAGGTCAGAGAGCAGGGCTTTCGCTCACAGGCTGCGAAGATCGACATATCCCAAGATCAGCAGGCAAGATTGCAGGTAAGCTGCTAGCTCAAGTCCCAGGAACCAAAGGTCAGACAGGAGCCAGCTGCAGGATCCAGAGCAAGCAAAACACCATGACCTTTGCCAGAATGTCCGTTTATATTTGATGCAGGCCACACGCCCAAGGAGAAACTCCTTTTCAACTGATTGGCTACTCACAGCAGATCCCATCATGGAAGTGATCACATTATATCAAATCTGATCATGGAAGTGATCACAACATCATACAACTGCCAGACTACACCATAACTGCCAAACCAGTGATAATCATGGCCCAGCCAAGTTGACACACAACCTTAAGCATCACACACCATTACCATTTTGTAGGCATGTGGGCAACTGATTGTATTAATGGCTTCAGTACATTACTCCTTTCTGTATGCAGACCCTTCGCCAAGTAATTTGGTAGTACCCTTGCATTCTGACTTGAACTTAGCCATATGACTTGCTTTGGCCAATGAGATGTTAGGAGAACATTTCCTACCTCTCCTACTGGAGGATGAGATGTATGGTGCAGAGCTGAGTTGCCCCAGTCATCCCAACCAAGACCATCCTAGATCAGCCAATAGCCAGCCATCCCACAGATGTAATGAATGCAGCAAGTTTGGCAGAGCAGCTGCTTTGTTGCAGAGTATAATTGTGCTCCATAGGGTTTTATGAACCTCCGACTAACCATAAGCATAAGATGACCCACAACTAATTAGATCAACTGAGCCCCAAAGACTCATGAGCTAAATAAATGCATAGTGTTATCTGTCACTGAGGGTTTGTAGTTGTTTATTTTCCAGAATTATTATGGGACTCCTTCCTCCTCCAGTTGCGGTCGAGTCGATCCCAACTCATAGCGACCCTATAGGACAGAGTAGAACTTACCCTATAGGGTTTCCAAGGAGCAGCTGGTGGATTCAAACTGCTGACCTTTCGGTTAGCAGCCAAATGCTTAACCACTGTGCCACCAGATCCACATTATGGCACTATAACTGCATTATAACTGCATTATGTGCAAAGATATGGAGTTAGAAAACCAAAAAAAGAACACAATCGGCATTTCTCAAGCTGAAAGAACTGAAGAAAAAATTCAGGCCTTGAGTTGCAATATTGAAGGATTCTATGAGCAAAAAATTGAATGACACAGGAAGCATCAAAA
>NW_004443990.1:11330269-11503759 GCF_000243295.1 Trichechus manatus latirostris
TGCTGCAAAAGACCTCTTTAAAATGTTAAAAAGCAAAGATGCCATCTTGAGGACTAATGTGCACCTGACTCATGCCATGGTATTTTCGACGCCTCATATGCGTGCAAAAACTGGACAATGACTAAGGAAGACCGAAGAATTTACACCTTTGAATTATGGTGTTGACAAAGTATATTGAATATACCATGGACTGCCAGAAGAACAAACAAATCTGTCTTGGAAGAAGTACAGCCAAAATGTTCCTTAGAAGGGATGATGGCAAGACTTCGCCTCGTGTACTTTGGACATGTTATCAGGAGGGACTAGTCCCTGGAGAAAGACATCATGCTTGGTAAAGCAGAGGGTCAGTGAAAAAGGAGAAGACCCTCAACAAGATGGATTGACACAGTGGCTGCAACACTGGGTCCAAACATAGCAACAATTGTGAGGATGGCGCAGGACTGGGCAGTGTTTCACTGTGTTGTACGTGGGGTCACTATATGAGTCAGAACTGACTTGACACCACCTAGCAACGACAACAGATAACTGATGGAGGCACTGATGGTTCAGTGTTAGAATTCCTGCTTTCCGTGTGGGAGACCTGGGTTCAGTTCCTGGACAATGCACCTCATGTGCAGGCACCACCCATCTGTCAGTGGAGATTTGTGTGTTGCTATGATGCTGAACAGGTTTCAGCAGAGCTTCTGGACTAAGACACATTAGGAAGAAAGGCCTGGTGATCTACTTCCAAAACTCAGTCAGTGGAAAACCTATAGAGCACAATGATCCAAGGACCAGGCAAAGCTTCATCCCATTTTACATGGAATCACCATGAGTCAGGAGGCTGATTCAACGGCAGTAACAACAACATATCAGATAATTGACATAAGACAGTATCCTAAATACTAAGGCTAGAAAGATGAAAGACACAGTTCCTGTCGTCAAGGAAAGGCAGAAAAGTACCAGAGAATGATAATACAGTTCGATCTGTGAAAGACAGTTGTACACTCTTTTGGCTGGTTAGCTGTCACTGCCCATTTTACAGAAGAGAGACATTTTGGGTTTGAATGAGAAAGCTTCCTGACTATTCTCCCCAGTTTCCCACCTTGTGCATTGGATGGGTTCCTTTGATGCTCACTGCAGTGTATCCTGTACCCACAGTATGTTCTTCCTGGAGCCATTAAAAATGTTTGGTGATGCATGGAGTTATCATAAAATTTTAATTATGAACCTTGGTTGCTCAAATTAGTGTAACTAGTATAACTTTAACTAAAAGTTACTACTTCATATTCTTCCCAAGTTCTGCCCTGATAAAATGGTTTATTATCCTTCCAAGTCTGTGTTTCAAGCCTTCTCTGGCTTCTCTTGCCTTTTCTTTGAAGCATTTTGGTTTGGCCATACTTTTGCATCCCTTTAGTGGCAATGATGCTTGAAGCCCACTTGAAAAAAAAATCTCAAGCTGTATTAACTTTTATGATCATGTCTTCTATGCTGACATTTTATCACAAACATGTTCACCGTGCATAGCACAGCTAGATGTTCCAAAAATCAGTAAGATAAGCTGGGTCTCTAAAGCTGACTTTTCTTTTTCTTTTTCCTTTATTTATTTTTAAATTCTAAGCCACCTCCCCCAAAGTGGTAGGTGGACAGCCTCTTATTAGGGATCTCATCAACCAGTGGTTTTAGCCACTTTAGAGATATAGATGGTTGCCTTTGAGCCTCTGATGAAAGTTATGCGCCTTCTTGCCAAAAACAAGCACAGCTGTGTGTATATAACAATTTTCATACATTTTCAGAGGCTTATCAGACCTCTAAAGCCTCGGGTTCCGTAACATCTCAGGTTCTCTGGCCTAAAGAACTCATGTTATAGAGGGAACTTGAGACTCCAAAGGGAGACAGAGTCAGGTTAAATGTCTGATCAATAAATGTGCTTGCTCAGCCAAGTGTGCATGAGTTCTACCGTGAAAATGAGATAAACAGGAAGGAAGGCTTCTCTGTTATTAAAGGGCAGGCGAATGCACACTGTGGTAAGGAGCAAACTTAAGAAGTCTGGGGATTTTCTTCCAGTCCCATCTCTGCCAGGGCTTTGCCATGGGCTCAAAGCAAGTCATTTCCTCTCCCAGGGTCATTGTGTCCTCCTCAGTATAATTTTGGCAGGGATGGGGGAGTATTTAAAGGATAAACCAAAAAAACAAAACCCGCTGCTGTCGAGTCGATTCCGATTCATAGCAACCCTCGAGGACAGAGGAGAACTGCCCCATAGGGTTTCCAAGGAGCACCTGGTGGATTTGAACTGCCGACCTTTTGGTTAGCAGTTGTAGCTCTTAACCACCACGCCACCAGGGTTTCCAAACTATAAACAGCGGCCCCCAAATACTAGTCTGGCTACTCCATGGATGCACACACATCCAAATCACTTGGAAAGCTTGTTTTAATATAGGTGTTTTTTATTTGTTTGTTTTGGTTTTGATTTTATGGTTCTTGTTTTATTTTGGTTTTCTGTTTGTTTGTTGTTTGCTTTGCTTTACTTCTAGTAGATTCAGTAGATCAGGGCTGGGGACTGGGATCTTTGATTTTTAAAAGCTCCCAGGTGATCAGTAGGCATGGTCAGGGGTAGGAACCACTGCATTACATGATCATCAGTTCACCTCCAGCACCACTGCATGAGTCAGTGATCATTTGCGTATGTGTGTGCACGTGTATGTGTGTGTGTGTGAATAATTAGGCCAGGGCAGGGTTTGCAGCCTGAGCCTGGGAAGTCCACAGAAACAGCAACACTTTGCACCGTGTGGACAACTGCACATCCATTTTTATGCTGCCTTGAATACCCCTAGCAGCTATTCCATGTCCAAGTTGGCTGTGTCAGCCACCAACAGCTGGGGCTGCCTGTGATGGGCCTGCCTGCCTCCCTGATTTGGGAGATGCTCTCCTGAGCCCTGCAGAGGCTTTCTGGGTTCATCTTCCATCTGATGGGCGGATGTTCCGGCAGAAACAGCTGGCAGATGGTCTGTGGGTTAGGAACCTTAGCATACCTGGGATACTTCTGGAAAAAAAAGAAATATATTTAAAGATGAGGATGATAACTAAATAACTGTTAACAATGTCACCGTCCTCATCTTTAAGGGCAGCCAATTATGTTGTGTAGAAAAAGCTGCCCAATGTCTTGGACAGCTGTGGGAGTTGACTTTGTGGTCATCTTCCCCAAACATTGGTGGTTTTAGTGAAAGCAGCAGTGCTGTTGGCAGGGATGCTGAGGTCCTTGGCAATGGACAAAACTTTGGGGAGTCGGAGAGGAAGGGGGTGAAACGACAGATGCTGCATTGCAATTAAGAGGATAGATTTCCTGATTTGAAGTACCCCCTGCACTCTGATACAGGTAAAGAAAGAGCCAGGGCAATACTTTCATGACTATTATTATGAACTAAGATTTAGCCCCAAGCTTGAGTGGCCCAGGATTCATGAATCATATCTGAATTACCTAAAAAGCTTTAGACATCTATTTTGTTGACCCAAACTCTCTGCTATCTCCCTCAGCCCAAAGGGTAGAAGTTTCTCTTCATGGTGCCCTAGAATGAATTGGGACAGTGCAGACATGACACAGGAACTTGTAGTTCATGGGAGTGATGGGAGCACAGGGAGCCTCTTTGAAGTCGGGCTGTCCACAGTCTCTGCACAAGAAGTAGAAATGATACTGGGCACATGATAGGTGTAGTGAGCTCTGCTTAGGCTCTCTCACTAACTTCCAGGAGATCCTGGGCAAGGCACTTTCGCTTTCTGGACTTCATTGTCCTCCTCTAAAAAAAAAGAACAGACTTGGAGCAAGAAATGTATAAGATGCTGTCTTAGTCATCTAGTACTGCTCCAACAGAAATACCACAGGTGGGTGGTTTTAACAAAGAGAAGTTTATTCTCTCACAGTCCAGTAGGCTACAAGTCCAAATTCAGGGCATCAGCTCCAGGAGAAGACTTTCTCTCTCTTTTGGCTCTGGAGGAAGGTCCTTGTGATACATCAGTCTTCCTTTGGTCTGGAAGCATCTCAGCGCAGGAACCTCAGGTCCAAAGGATGCCCTCCGCTCCCAACACTGCTTTCTCGGTGGTATGAAGTTCCCATGTGTCTCTGTTCATTTCTTTCTTTTATATCTCAAAAGAAATTGGCTTAAGACACTATCCAATCTTGTAGACCTCATCCGTATAACCTCATCATAGTCATAGCATTTACAACACATAAGGAAATCACATATAACCTCATCATAGTGATAGAGTTTACAACCCATAAGGAAATCACATCAGATTACACAATCATACAATACTGGGAATCATGACACAGCCAAGTTGACAGATATTTTGGGGGGACACAATTCAATTCGTGACAGATGCCATCCATCAATAACATCCAATGTCATGTTTGTGGTTCATGGCTGACCCTAGAAGAGAAGGCTAAGAACCAGGCCATCGGAGATAAGGTGGGAAGAACACTGGATGAAAAATCAGTACCCCTGGGCTCAGGTCCCACCACTGCCATTTACTACAAACTCCTGTCCCTTCCCAGGCTGCAGTTTCCTATTCTATAATAAAGCATCTAGATATATAAGCTCTCTGGCTCTGGAACTTTTTTATGCCATGATTCCCTATACTTTGGATTCTCCCACTACTGCCCACCCCAAAAGCCATTTTTGGTAAATGGGGGTTTTGACGCACTCCAAGGTGTTAGCACATATACACACGTTTCCTTCTACACTTGCCCAGTACAATACTGCCCTGTGACCACTATGATCGAGGGCAGAGACCAGGCAGAGGACATCTTGTGCCTCCCCGGAGTCAGCCCTTAGCTCTGTCAGCACTGGCCATATCTAGAAGAGGCTATTTTTATTAAGGGCACTCAGGTCCTTTACCTCCTGGAGGAAGCTGATGCCAAGAAACACAAACCTGCATCCAAAGGCACCTTGGTTAGATTAATTTGAAACAAAACCTCAGTTACCCACAATTCTTATAGCAGCTGTGTTCTGGTTCATTGAATCTTCTGGTTGACTAGGGGGAAAAGGCTTTTTGTTTCCATTTCGCTGGTTAAAATTCTTTTCAAAATGTGTAACTCCAGTGTTTTGCTTTGGGAAGTGGAATACATTGGCTAGAACAGAAGCATTTTTAGATGCCTGCGGCTCTCCTGGGGCCTCGTTGCCATTTTTCTAAATGTTGGTTCTCATTGTTCCATCATAACATGTAGATAGCGCCAGAAACCTCCCTGAATATGGATCAAAGCCAGTTATGTCCTCTGGAAGTGTGTTTTTAGAACTAAGGAATAAAATGAACATTTTCTGAGCAGGTACTGCATGTCAGACTCTGGGCTGGGTACACCGCATACGTTATATCATTCCACCCACACAACCAAGGTAGGCCACACATGTGGAAAATCTGGAGCTGAACGCAAGTCCTTTCCAGATGCCATCCTGACTAATGCATCCTACATTGTTTGTGGTTTGACTCTTTCCCTCAAAGTACAACTAGCAAAACCAGTTCTGATTAACTGAATTGTTTGTTGTTAATCGCTATCAAGTTGGCTCCAACTCATGGTGACCTTATGTGTAACAGAACAAAAGGTTGCTTTGGTCCTGTACCATCTTCATGACCATTTGTATGTTTAAGTCCATTGATGTGGCTATTGTGCCAATTCATCTCAGTGAGGATTTCCCTCATTTTAGCTAACTCCCTATTTAACCAAACAGAATGTCCTTTTCTAGGGATTGGTATTTCCTAATGACATATTCAAAGTAAGTGAGCCAAAATCTTACCATCCTCACTTCTAAGCGTCATTCTGGTTGTGTTTCTTGGTTAATACCCTTCTAATTAATATATAAACCTTATTTAAACTGAGGATTTTTAGATGTTTTTTAAAAGTCTCAAGTACCTTGTCTTATACACTTGGAAATATCCTAGATTTGGCTGTAACTAATACATTTCCTGTTGCACTCTCTTCTTTCTTTCTCTATTTTCTCAATGGATTATAAACTTCTTATATTTCTCTTTGAAACTCTGACAATCTGTATCTCAGTGCCTTCTACAAAGGCTCTCAATAAATATTTGTTGAATGAATGAAGAAATTCATGACATTGCATGTTATACTTAGTTTGTATAACACACTTTATTTGATTTTATTTGTTCAATACCATCAATTTTAAAATAATCTACAATTGAATTTAAGATTTAAAAAAAAAGAAACCTTATCTGAGTAGGAGAGAGTATCTCAGAGCCCAATACATAGAAATTAAAATTAATAGACTACAGTGGAATGACACCTGCCAACCCAGGGATAAATGACCTAGCATCCACCTCCACCTCGGCCACCAATTAGCTATATGACCTTGAGACAAGCATGTAACCTCTCTGACCTCAGTTTTCCCACAGGTAAAATGGAGAGGGGCACATCCAGCACATCATTTCCAGGTCTTACATCCTTAGATTCCTGGCACCTGTGTTCATACATGTAGGTGCCCAGACAACATAATGCCTGTTTATATGCCAATTTGTGTTGTTCACAATGGAACGAGAAACAAACTAAAAATACACCTTTCCCTCTTGTGGTACTCAAGAAATTCAAGGTGACTGGAGTAATTAACTTTTCTCCATGGGCCTTGCAAAGCCCAACAAAAGCCCTGGCAGAAAAGCAGTTACTTTAATTTGCAAATATCTGTCCTGCCTAGTTCAATTCAGCCTTCTTCCAAACAACTACCCAGCATCTGTTGACTTTGCAGAGGTGGGTCCCACGGTCACCGTTTGCTGTTTGATATATTGTGTACAAAGAGAAAAGGACTTGGAAAAGCGAATTCCCATCAGATTGCATTGGGTGTCCGGAATCTGAGCATGCTCAGGCATTCCAAGGCAGATGGAGGCACAGCAGGTAGATCAATGATAACCCTACACTGAATGAACAGTTGACAAAGAAAGGTCAGAAATGAGACGGTAAGGAAAGAAAGCACAAGGAACAGCAAACATCTGTCCAAAAGATACGAGGGAAAAAGAAATTGTCTTTCCTCCACAGATACCATGTGGGCCTGTGTACTAATTTACCAATCCGCAGCTGTTCAGTGTTACCACTGTCCATTGTACAGGAGACAAGTTTATTACCAAGCTACAACAAATTTCTCTAAGCCCAACCTCTAGCCAGTCAAACCATTTGTTTCATCCGTCTGTTGTAGCCAATAGTTTCAACATAGGGCAAGTGCCTGGTTTCTGTGGGATATCCAGTTTCCCAGGAGATGTTGTAATAAATTTTTACCAAGTTAAAGATTATCAAGAATTATGGCACCATCCTTGGCCTATTATTCAGTTTTGTTGTAATATGTAGTATTTCCTTCTCTTTCAGCCATCAGGGACTACTGGACTTTAATATGCATGAGCAATGTAGATGAAACCAGTTGCTATCGAGCCAATTCCAATTTATGGCAACCACACGTGTGTCACAGTAGAACTGTACTCCATAGGGTTTTCAATGACTGATTTTTTAGAAGTATATCACCAGGCTTTCTTCCGAGGTGCCTCTGGGGGGACTCAAACTTTAGCCTTTTGGTTAGCAGCCAAGTATGTTAACCATTTGCAACACCCAGGGACTCCAGTGTGGATTTAAAAAAAAAACCACTCCCATTGCCATCAAGTAGATTCCGACTCATAGCAACCCTACAGGACAGAGTAGAGCTGCCCCACAGGGTGTCCAAGGATTGGCTGATGGATTTGAACTACCGACCTTTTGGTTAGCAACTGAGCTCTTAACCACTGCACCACCGGGGCCCCCTAAAGTGGATAGGGGCAGGCAAATAACTTTAGATCTGCTCCCATCACCATGAAACCAAGCTGTGTGGTTTCTATGACAGGCATCTCGATTTTATTTTCTTGAATTTTTTTCCCCCAAATGGCTGCTAATCCAAAGGAAGTTGTCAGGAGTTATAGGCACTGCAAGAAGCTAGTGGCTCAGCATACTCTTTCCCCTCCCTTTGTTTTAAGCCATGAAGCAACATTTCCTGTTGCTTCAACTCCGGGTGGACTCATATACAAGGCATGCTGGGTTCTCAGCACCACAAGCCATGGAGAGAGGGAGTATGATGGGACAGTGTAGGACAGGAATAAATTGACTGGGATAATCAATTTATCTCCATGGACCTCACTAGGACTAGCAAAACCCTTGGAAGAAAAGCATTTCTTGAAGGCCTGCCTTCTTTTCATTGCTTTTCCATCAGCTATGGGCAATTTTGGGCAAGTTGCTTCAACTCCTGAACTTCTGCTTTCTCGCCTGTGAAGTGGGAGTGATAATACTTGCTGTATAGTGTTGCTTTGAGGGTTAAAATGGATGAGGGGTTTGGGATTATTTTAAACTACAAAGAGCTGCATAAATGTAAGATATTGTTAGGGTTGTAATAACAGCAGTCTGGCGAGAGACATTGATCATCCCTGAAGTTTCCTCCCACATGATTTATGGCTCCTATCTGCATAATCCAGACCGCCTTTCTGTTGGATCTGGTGATCTTGGTGTTTATTTTCCTATTTTTTTTCTCTTTCAGAAGCATAAAAACATAATTAATAGCTGACCAGTTCAATTTACTTTTGATTTGATCATAATTAACAGCATGCTATGATTATGGTTTTGCACATATTCAGCAACTGAGGCTGAGTTTCTACACTCAGTTTCATTCATTAGTTCAATCTTTGCTTCCTATTTAAGTGAATTGCCTTCCCGTAATGTAGTTATTTTGACAAACATATGCTGTGGCCAATCTTCTACCACTCAAGTACTTTAAAGCTGTTAAATGGGATTTGATTGTGTTTCGATATGATTACATACCCTCTATTTGTTACTGGGCATATCAGGTCATGGTTCAACGATTACTGAGCCTCTGTCATGTGCAAGGAGCCCTGGTGGCGCAGTGGTTAAGAGCTCGGCTGCTAATCATAAAGGTTGGCAGTTCAAATCCACCAGCTGCTCCTTGGAAACCCTATAGGGCAGTTCTACTCTGTCCTATAGGGTTGCTATGAGTCGGAATCGACCCAACAGCAATGGGTAACAAGGTTATGTGCAAAGTATTTGGAGGGAGCTGGCAAAGAGGAAGAACTAGACTTGGAACCAAACAGAACTGGACTCTATTTCAAGCTCCACCATTTGCCATCTTCATCCCTTGGAGGACTGATTCTACCACAGCACCATGAGGAATTAATCTATGACTGGTCAGCTGAGGTGGTAGCATCACAATGCTGATGATTCCCCAGACAGGAGCTCCATCCCCTTCTGGACACCTGATGTGTTTTGTTAGGTTTTTGGTCACAGACAGACAGTTCCCTATTGTGGGCCAGAGAGAATGGAATTGGATCAGATAATCCAAAAAGGCATGTCAGTAATCTCCCAGTGTAGTCACAAAGTCTTGCACATTCCAGACTGGGAGAAAAGTCCAAGATTCCACTAAACATTTCATTCAACAAACATTACTTGAGCACCTTCTGTATGCCAGGCACAGTACATTTCAGTCAAGTGAACATACAGATAGAATATTAATTTCACAATGAAGATACAGAACTGTGAGAGTTTGTTGTCATTTGATCACTTAAACTGATTTTGAAGATACAGAAATATGAGAGTTCATTGTCATATTGTCGCTTGGTCGCATAAATTGGAAATTCAAAATGACAGACTATTCTGTTAGATAACATTAGACTAGAACAGTAGACAAGTCATAAAATTTGGAGTTTCCAGGTCTTAGTCTAGCTCTACTATTTACTAGGTGTGTGACAAGAATACTATTATTATTACTGTACACAGAGAGTAAACTATATTCTGGGTGCTTATATAATCTCACTCTTCTACAGCTCTTTGAGGTATGTATCTTGGTTCCCATTCTAGATGAGAAACTGAAGCTAAAAGAAGTCAAGTAACTTGCCTTAAGTTACATGTCACATAGCTAGTAGAGCCTGAACTTAAATCCTGGTCTGTTTCATTCCAAAACTTGTCCTCTTGACCAGTGGATCTGTGAAACCCAACAAATGACTTTAGTTCTTATAGGAGATACTTGGAGGTGGCTCACCAAAGAATGAAGATCAGTGATACTCCCTAGATCCACTCGCCTCTGAATGACCCTGTACCTCATCTCTATGCTATGCTCAAAACCAAACCCATTCGTTGAGTCAATTCCAACTCATAGCGACCCTATAGGATAGAGTAGAACTGCCCCATAGGGTTTCCAAGGAGTGGCTGGTGGATTCGAACTGCTGACCTTTTGGTTAGCAGGCAAGCTCTCAACCACTGCACCACCAGTTTGCTTCTGAATAAGATTCCCTACCCTCAAAGTGGGGATAATGTATGTGAAAGTGGTGATTGTTGTAAAATATTATTCATATGTTGGTTTTTACTTTAAACAGCATTATTTAGTGCATTGTTAACAAATGGAAATATGACTGAGATGCAAAGATGGTAGAACCTTTAACACTGATTCTTCTACTCATCTAACCTTTGCAAGATAACAGAATAAACTTGAGACACAGTTTATCTGGACACACATTCAAGGCAACAAATATTTGTTAAACCCACTCTGTTCCCAGATTAAAGCGGAATAGATGGAGAGTCCCTGCCCCCAAGTTATGCTCAGCCTAGTAGGGAAGAGACATTTGCAAGCAAATAAACTGCAGTCAGTTTTGGTGAATTAAGGAAGAGAATTGTGTTCAAGGTAGAGAGGTAGCCGAGAGGAAAGAATGCTCACTCCAGCTAGGAAAATGGTAAGGAAAGGAGAGTGAATCATTATGGGTTTGCCAGATGCAAAAGGTACAATCCCAACCACCTGTCACTTAAACTAGAAATTTATTACTTGTAACTCAAAGGACAATTGTTACACGAACAACATCCTGCTTCAGGCAGGAGTTTGGACCCAGCTGTGAGCACTTTAGACTGTCATGTTCTCACTGAGCTCCCAGCTCTTCTTATCATTGCCACAAAGTCATCATGGGTCCAGCTGAGCAAGGGAAATTGGAGGCTCGGGCTCTGGTGGAGAAGCACAAGGAGCCAGTGTTCCTGGCTCTGGGAACTCTAGCCAGTTTTACAGCTTTTGCAGATCTACATCCACTAGTCTACTATACTGGTTTAATGTTACCTAACAGAATCATCTGCCATTTTGAATTTCTATTCAAAACCAATTTATGTGATCAAGTGACAATACAACAGTGAACTCACATATTTCTGTCTTGGTCGGTCCAAGGATGTGATATACAATGGCTCCTCCCACTACCAGCAAGCAAGGAAGGCAGCTGAGAAGTCAGCACTGGCTGGGCTTCACCCAGAGGGCAAGGCTGGGGCTGGCTGCTGCCAGTGAGACCTGTGGACTCTCCATGGGCCTTGGAGGTGATGGAGAGATGAAGTACAGGGTCATTCAGAGGAGAGTGGGTCTAGGGGACATCACTGATCTCCAACCTTTGGTGAGCCATCTCCCAGTATTTCCAAAGACTAAGAATCAGTCATTTGCTGGGTTTCACAGGCCCGTTCACCAAGGCAGAGGGTGGGGTTAGCCTACTATCCTAGGCATTTAAAATGGCCAGTGCATCTGTGTGTATTCGTGTAATGAGTACCTGTGTATGGATGCTCCGCATGTGAAACAGCCTAAGGGAGCCATTACAGGAGAGGGAGTGTCAAGGAAGTCTTCCCAAGTAAGTAGGGAAGCGTTAGCCAGGTGGAATAGGAGGGCTTGGGGCAGAGAAGGCCAGATTTGTAAGCAGAGGAAATACCATAAGCAGACCCTCAGAGGCAGAGGGTGCTGAGCTCAGGGAGCTGTAAACCATGTAACATGTACTGGAATGTTCCATGCAAGAGCGGAACCATGGAGATGGCCTTGGAGAGGAAGTTATATGCCGGGGTCTGTCTGTGGCACACCGAAGAAGTTAATGGTGGGCACGCTAAACTTATTTAAGCTGCAGGCTGTAACCATTAGCATAAAGCAAATTAAAAATAAATATGGCATTACCATAATGTAAATGTCTGTCATTAGAAAATTGTGTGATTGAGAACTAGACACCACTGACTTTCAGGGGAAAAAAAACGAGCATTTATTTAGTTACTCTGAAGTTGTATATTCCCTCTTGGGATATAGTAACTGACATAGGTTTTGTGTCCCAGTTTTTCAGAGGAGGAAACTGAGGCCCAGAGAGGTAACTTACCCAGAATCACGCAGATACTAAGCAGCAGAGTCAGAATTTGAACTTGGGTCTATTCACTTCCAAAGCCACAGCTCCAGCATTGGGGCAAAGCTCCCTGGAGGAGGAGAAACGGGGCTCTGTGGAAATGCCCAATAGTAGACGTTGATGAAAGAGCCCTAGTGGCACAACAGTTAAGCACGTGGCTGCTAACTGAAAGGTTGGCGGTTCAAACCTACCCAGTGGCTCTGCAGGAGAAAGACCTGGTGATCTGCTTCCGTAAAGATTACAGCCAAGAAAACTCTATGAAGCAGTTTTACTGTATCACATGGGGTCACTATGAATTGAAAATCAACTCAATGCACTTAACAACAAGGCTTTGATGAGAGCTATTGTAAACCAACACATTTTGCATTAAAACCTCACTCGTTTCCAACCGGTCGAAACCGCCTCTTGCTTCCTCCTCACGCTCCTAGGTGCTGATGAGAATTGCAGCCCCACAGAGCCGTTCTGCCTCCAATCTCAGGATCTGGGCAGCGGCTGGATTGAGGGTCCTCCTTCCTGGCTGAGGAGGTAACCCTCCCTCGCCCGCAGCAGTCACACAGCCTAGGTTTGCCAGCACTCCGAGCTCCAGCCGATGCCTCTGAGAAGTTATCCCAGATTCTGCACTTGGCACCTGGCCTTTGGCAACCCAAGCTGACTTGCTTCCTCAACTGAAAAAATGAGAAAAATCATACTGAACATCTTGGACAAAGGAAATGAGAGAAAGAATTGCAGTGATATCTACGCAGCGCTCCCAGCAAGGTGAAGCAAGTCCTCTGTGTGACCCACCCAGCACCCAGACTCCTCAAGCAGGCCTCTCTTCTAGAACCTTTTTCTGTTTTCCAAACAGTAGCCTCTCAAGGAAACCAGTGGACAGGCTATGAGGACGGGAAGCCAGGCCAGCCTTCCAGCCTTGCTCTGACACAGCTCAGAGAACCACTGTGCGGTCAGCTCAGGGCCTCCTCCCACACCCGCTCTGTGAGCAGAGATGAACCCCAGCCTTCGGGCCCCACCGCAGAACCTCACCGCCCAGCACAACAGCCCTCTCCCTCTGCTTGCATGCACGCCTCACTGCCTTCTTCTTTCTATCCCTTCTCCTTCTCTTCCTCTCTTCTTCTCCTTGCCCGCCTCGGTGTGGGGAGTTGAAAGAGCTTGTGTTGGAGTCAGAGGGCTCTTAGGGTGGACTTCAACTTCACTATTAATCAGCTATAAGACTTTGGAGAAGCAACTTAATCTGTGTTTCCATTTCTTTATTGGTATAAGGTAGATAATAATTGCTAGTTTGTATATTTGTTTAAAGGCTAAGTGTGGAAATACTTGAATTATTATCTAGCCCACAATAGGTGTCAATTAATTAATTAATCAATCAATATTTATGGAAGTCCCACAGATTTATTGAGGTTCTATACTCCAATGATACACCAGGTGAGAAAAAAAAAAAAAAAACTAGCTTTCATACTTCTCTAATGGAAAACTTCAATAAATATTCATTTCCAATTTAGTTCCCGTTTTGGGGCTGAAATATGGGAAGGAGGGAAATAACAATTTCCTGTCAGCTAGTGACATTGCCCAGACACAGCTCTGGGAAAAAGAGGTCAGTATTACAGACCTCTATAGGAAAATTGTCTATAAAATTCTGTGTTCTATACTGATTCTAATGGAGCCCTGGTGGCATAGTGGTTAAGACCTCGGCTGCTAATCAAAAGGTCGGCAGTTCAAATCTACCACCTGCTTCTTGGGGCAGTTTTACTCTGTCCTGTAGGGTCGCTATGAGTCAGAACCGACTCGACGTCACCTAACAACAACAACAATACTCATTCTTGGTTGCAAGCAACAGAAACCAACTCTGGTTGTCTTAAGCAAAATGAGGACTTATTGAAAGGACAGTGGTGGGAGGCTAAAGGACCAGGCTTGAAACAAGGAATGCCAAACATCAGGAACAAGCACCTGCTGGTCAGGAGACCGTCAAAGACACAGCTATGTCACTGCTGCTGCCACCACCATCACTACTGCTCTCGTCACTCGGAGCAGCTGACCTCCACCGAGTCGCCAGTTTGCCATCACATACTCCAAATGGAATGTCCTGCCTCCTGGCTATACCAGGGAATGTCTGATGGATCTGAACCCGAGGCTTCCAGAGTAGGAGACAGGCCTTGGGAATTGCTTTCCTGCCAAGACCACGCGCACTAGATGAAAGAGAGACAGATTCTCTTTGGGTCGGGGAGGTTGAATTCTGGACAATCAGAAAACTGACACGTGTTCACCACACTGTTCTTCTTGTCTCCATGGAGAATGAAGAGCATGAGCTCGACTTTTTCTTATCAGAAAGAGATAGACCAGTCCTTGACACCAGTCATCGTTAAAAGGAAGGATCCCAGTCCAAAGGACCTTGATTTCAATTTGACTCAGAAAGTGTTTCCTCCAAGAAGCTCCCCAGTATCAGGCCTGCTCTGCTTAGAGAATGCACACTGGCTTCTGAGCTGACTTGTCACCTGTGATTACAGCATCCAGGTGCTTGTGTGATGGATGGCAGGCCTATATTTTCAGGCAGCTGTTATAATGCTGCTTAGCATATAAACAGAAAAATATTACCATTCTTACCATATGTCAAAAGAGAAGTAATTCCCAAAGGCCAAAACAAGTTAGAAGTGTATTCTTGGAATAATCCAGGTGACCACGGGACAAAGGTCTTTTCCAGTTAAGTCTCCAAGTATTTTATAAACATCAACTTTTCCACATTAGATTGGGAATAAATAGGAAAAAAAAGATTCAGAATGACAGTCTGGTTGGGGAAGAGACTGATTTACATGAATAACTTGGAACATCACAAGTCAGTGCACAGACACCACGTGTCATGCATGGCACAGTCTTGGCCTTTGGAGTAAGGCGAGCCTGTGTTCAAATCCCCGTCCTGCCACTTACTAGCTTTAATATTTGGGGCCAGTCTGCTGATCTCTGGTTTCCCCATCTGTAACAGAGGAGTAATAATAATATTCACCTCATTGTAACAGGATATAAAATGGTATACCTAAGTTGTTTAGGATAATCCCTGGCACATAATAAGAATTCAAGCACAATAAGAATGTTACAAATCATTCTTGTTATAAGAGCAAAGATCTGATGAACAGGGCTCAGAGGTCTCCATAGTGTAGGTATAAAAGCAGGACTTAGGAGAGAAGAGATAGAAGGTGCCACAGGCAGAGAGAATGACAGACACAGAGGTATCTGCATCAAATATTCATTGAGTCCTACTATGTGCCTGGAAGTGTGGGTGCAGAGAGGAATGGTCCGCTTTCAAGAAGCTCACAGTCCAGAAGGTATTAACAAGTAGATTTTCACTGTTGTTGTCACTGTATGCTGTCGAGTCAGTTCTGACTCATAGCGACTCTATATGACAGAGTAGAACTGCCCCATAGGATTCCTAGACTGTAATCTTTATGGAAGCAGATTGCCAGCTCTTTTCTTCCACGGGGCCGCTGGCGGGTTCAAATCACTGACCGTTTGGTTAGCAGCTGAGCACTTAACCATTGTACCACCAGGGATCCTCAGTTAGGAATAATGTAAATAAAGTCAGATCATGAAAGGAGGCCATTTGACCTAGAGCTTCTAGGGAGGTATCCCATTAGGTACTCCCCCTCCGAACTGATGGCCAAATAGCATCTCTCCTTTTTTAACCTGCTGGAGGAAATAAGCCACCTTGCTTACTGAGTCTATGCTGAACCCATGACAGTTCTGTTGCCCCCCCAACCCTAAAAACAAACCCATTGCCATTGAGTAGATTCCAACTCATAGCGATCCTATTGGACAGAGTAGAACTGCCCCAAAAGATTTCCAAGGAGCTGCTGGTGGATTCGAACTGCTGAGCTTTTGGTTAGCAGCCAAACGCTTAACCACTGCACCACCAGGGCTCCATTGCCCCCTTCCCCCATCTCTCTAAACGCATCCCTTTTGTGGAGGAAGTGACAGCAGTAGCAGCTAGCATTTATAAACCAAACCAAAACAAAACAAAACAAAAAACCCATTGCCTTCAAGTTAATTCCAAGTAATGCCAAGAATTGTGCTAGATTTATCTCAGATACTCCCCAAAGTCCTTCTGGGAAGTTACTTGTATTCTCATTTCAAAGATGAGGAGGCTGAGGCCTAGAGAAGATAATGTAACTTGCCCAACCATGTCTTTAAGTCCCTTTTTCATCTGGTTCTTACCAAGCTGGCCACACCCCTCTTTTTCCACACCTTCTCTCCCAGTTCTCCCCTCGAATCTCTGTTCCAACCATACGGAACTACTTATGACATACATACTTTAGATCAAGGCTCAGCAGACTTCTGCCTGCGGGCCAAATCTGACTCATTGCCTAATTTTGTAAATAAAGTTTTATTAGCACACAGTCAAGTCCATTTGCTTCCTTATTGCCCATGGCTGTTTTCATGCCACAACAGCAGAATTGAATAGCTGCGAGAGAAACCCTATGGCCCACAAATCCTAAATCTTTATTCCTGACCCTTCACAGAAAGTTTCCTGACACCTACTGTCTTAGTCATCTAGCGCCGCTACAACAGAAATACAACAGCGCCGCTACAACAGAAATACAACAAGTGGATGGCTTTAACAAACAGAAATTTATTTTCTCACGATTTGTTGTCAGGTGCCGTCAAGTCGGTTCTGACTCTTCGTGACCCCATGTACAGCAGAACAGAACACTGCCCAGTCCTGTGACATCCTCACAGTCATTGCTATGCTTGAACCCATCGTTACAGTCACCATGTCAATCCATCTCGCTGAGGGTTTTTCTGTCTTTCACTGACCCTCTACCAAGCATGATGTCCTTCTCCAGGGACTAGTCCCTCCTGATAACATGTCCAAAGTACGTGAGACAAAGTCTTGCCATCCTCGTTTCTATGGAACATTTTGGCTGTACTTCTTCCAAGACAGATTTGTTTGTTCTTCTGGCAGTCCATGGTATATTCAATATTCTTTGCCAAAGAAAAGGCATCAATTTTTCTTTTGTCTTCCTTATTCACTGTCCAGCTTTCGTATGCATGTGGAGTGACTGAAAATACCATGGCTTGGGTCAGGTGCATCTTAGTCCTTAAAGTGACATTTTGCTTTTTGACACTTTAAAGAGGTCTTTTGCAGCAGACTTGCCCAATGAAATACATTGTTTGATTTCTTTTCTGCTGCTTCCATGAGCATTGATTGTGGATCCAAGTAAAATGAAACCCTTGACAACTTCACTATTTTCTCCGTTTATCATGATGTTGCTTATTGGTCCAGTTGTGAGAATTTTTGTTTTCTCTATGTTGCGGTGTAATCCATACTGAAGGCTGTGGTCTTTGATCTTCATCAGTAAGTGCTTCAAATGCTCTTCACTTTGACAAGCAAGGTTGTGTCATATGCATATGGCAGGTTATTAATGAGTCTTCCTCCAATCCTGATGCCATGTTCTTCTTGATATAGTCTAGATTCTAGGATTATTTGCTCAGCATATAGACCGAATAAATATGGTGAAATGATACAAAACTGATGCACATCTTTCCTGATTTTAAACGACACTCTATCCTCTTGTTGTGTTCAAACAACTGCCTCTTGGTCTATGTACAGGTTCCTCAAGAGCACAATTAAGTGTTCTGGAATTCCCATTCTTCGCAATGTTACCCATAATTTGTTATGATCCACACAGTCAAATGCCTTTGCATAGTCAATAAAACACAGGCAAACAATTTTCTTATATTCTTTGCTTTCAACCAAGATCCATCTGACATTAGCAATGATATCCTTCGTTTCACGTCCTCTTCAGAATCTGGCTTGAATTTCTGGCAGTTCCCTGTTGATATACTGCTGCAACTGCTTTTGAATGATCTTCAGCAAAATTTTATTTGTGTGTGATACTGACGATATTGTTCGATAATTTCCATATTCTGTTGGATTACCTTTCTTTGGAATGTGCACAAATAAGGATCTCTTCCACTCAGTTGGCCAGGTAACTGTCTCTCAGTTTAGGAGGCTAGAAGTCCGAATTCAGAGTGCCAACTCTAGAGGAAGGCTTTCTTTCTCTGTTGGGTCTAGAGGAAGGTCTTTATCTCTTTTGAGCTTCTGCTTCTGGGCAATCTACCTGTGGCTTGGTATCTTTCTTGCCCCATCTCTGCTTCCTTAATCTCCTTTACATATCAAGAGATTGATGCAAGATATCCCCTACACTAATCCTTCCTAATTAATATAACAAAGACAACCCATTCCTAAGTGGGATTACAACCACAGCCATAGACATTATGATTTACAACACATATTTTGGGGGGACATAATTGAATCCATAACACTTACTTTAGGGTTCAAACCTCCAGGCTCTTGCACATGCTGTTCTTATTTCCAGGAATGCCATTTCTTTCATCAGCACATAATGAGCTTTGACTTTTGTCCCAAAACCCCCTGAGAACACTTCCCTAATTGCTCAAGGAGTTGGTCGCTTCCTAACCTTGGTTTACCACCTCTCTATGTATGCTTCCACTTTGGCATTCATCACATTATACTGCAGTTGTTCATTTATATGTCTATGTCACCTAAAAGACAAGGACCTTATTTTATGCATCTTAATATCTCGAGGGAGTCCTTGGTGGCACAAACAGTTACGTACTTGGCAATGACCCAAAAGTTTTCAGTTCTAATCCACCCACAGACACCTTGGAAGAAAGACCTGGCGATCTACTTTCAAAAAAATTAACTGTTGAAAACACTATGGTGCATAGTTCTAGTTCTACTCTGATACACATGGGGTCACCATGAATCAGAATCGACTCAATGGTAACTGGACTGGTTTAATATCTCATCATACAACCCAATTCCTTGACCATACTGGCTTCACTTAATATTTATGGCGTAATGGTTAAGAGCTATGTGTGCTCACCAAAAGGTTGGCAATTCGAATCCACCAGGTGCTCCTTGGAAACTTTATGTGGCTGTTGTACTGTGTCCTATATGGTCTCTATGAGTTGGAATTGACTCGACAGAAACAAGTTTTTTAAAATATTTATTGAAAGAAATTGAAGTCCTTCCTGCGTTCCTTCTTCCAGCATGCTGTAGCCTTATAACGAGAGGATCTCAGAGGCAGCGTGGTGGGCCAGGAAGAGGCACTGGGAGCTAGAAGCCAAGATTCAGGAAACATGATGTCTCTTGTCCCATCACCTGAGTGGCCTTGGGCAAGTTCCTTCACCTCCCTGAGCCTGCATGCCTTCATCTGCACCCTAATGGTGTTGGGTTAGATTTTCCCGATTGTCCCTTCTGGCCCTAAAATGAGACTCTCATGTCTGTGGCTGAGGTTCAGCAGTTAGAAGTATAGTTAGCCAGGGAAGCACCGGAGTCATAAATTCTCCCATGTTCTCAAGGGAGGTCTTGTTTGAAAGAATCCCAAGAGTTTTTCAGAAGTCCAGGTTGGGTGTCCATAATTACACTCCCACAGCTGTTTTTCTATTTTTATTGTTGTTGGGTGCCTTCGAGTCATTTTTGACGTGACAGAGTAGAACTGCCCCATAGGGTTTTCTCGGCTGTAATCTTTGTGGGAGCAGATCTCCAGGTGTTTTCTCCCTCTGAGCCACTAGATGGGTTTGAACCACTGACCTTTCAGTTAGCAGCCCAGCGAGTAACTGTTGAGCCACGAGGGCTCCTTTCCCAAAGCTATTTAATCAAAGCTTCTATCTCTTTTTTTTACAAAATTTTATTAATTGGAAAATTATGATGTCCCCTTCTTTGTTTCCATGCTTATTGGAATAGACCAGTTCTCACAGTGCACCCACAAGGAGAGATACAGCTTGTGGGATACTAAATATGGCAAAGCTAAACCAGAAAGGGGTGGCAAATGTCACCCAATTTTCCACCATTATCCATGCCCCAGGTGGCATTGCACAGCCCCGGGTCAGCTTGAGACCATTCACTTGGAGCACCTTTCCCAAAATTGTCTCATGACAAGAATCACAGGAGATGCATTTTAAAATACAGAACCCTGAGCCCCTCAGTTGGACCCGCTGATTCTGAGTTAGTGGGAGTGGGGCCAAGGAATCTGTATGTCTAATAAGCGCCCTCGGTGATTTAACAGGTAAGGCTTGGAATCCTGACTTAGGAGTCTGACTCCAAGTGGGAAGTTCTCCTGGGTCCTGAGCCACAGTTCATCACCACTGTTTTGTTAAATGGCAACTCCATTTGTCACCCAAACAAAGGGTAATGTGAGGAAAGCGTTTGCTGGAGGGGAAGATGCATTTTTCAAGCCCCTCTGCAGCGCCTTCAGGTAGAGCTCATTTGCACACTTGCATATTTTCCCCAGTTTTCCAGTGTAATCTTGTGTGAATTATTGCAGTTTTGCTGATTGAATCTGAGAGCACCTGTTTCTTAATCAATATTAATGCACTGCATGAACACAGAATGTGTAATGAATCATTCTTGGGGGGTGGATTAAATCTGAAAAAGCATTGAGTGTTCATCTGCAGCCTGATGACTGGAGGCCAGAATCCTGTCTGGGGAGGTGTAGGGAAGAGCTGGGTTGCTAGACAGGAAGAGAGCCCCAAGAGGCCAGGCCCCTTGGCAGGGCTGTCACTGAAGACACTGGTGCCCACTTACCTTCCCATTTTGCCTGTAACTTCCCGACTCCCGAACACCTGCCCTGTTGCCCCTCCCTAGGAAAGTCCTGCTTTGGCTCTGACGACTTCAGTATAGGTTTTCTATTTCCCCTCAATCTCCAGATCTTGCTCTTCCACAAACTCTCTCTTGAACTTGCTGTTTATCAAAAAGTACCAGTTCAGGCAAATTCATCAAGACAAAAGAAGATTAGTGATTACCAGGGGCCAGGGGGAGGACTGGGAGTTAGGAAAAATAGAGAGAGAGAGAGAGACAGGTGGATAGGCAGATTTTTTTGTATGTCCAAAAGTTGGCAAATATCAAATAGAATTAAAATTAATTATTAAAAGAAAACATAAAATTAAATCTAAAAGAAAACCTTAACTTTCAATACAGAAACAAATCAATCTTACTATGTGCTTGATAGGTAACATAGCCACACAGAAAAATGAATTGGTTCAAATAACTTTTAAATATAACACTAAGAATAGAATATAAAATAGAATATATCCTTCTTTTTTTTTTTTTTTTTTAAAGTGCCCAGTTCAGCCAGTGGATTTATGGCAGAGCCTTCCTAGAGGCAGCAGCTGGGTTCCATGACTCTCAGAGACCCCTCTCAATGCTTTGACCCAGGAAAGAAAGGCTTCAACAATTTCAGCTCAGAAGTTGCTTTCTTCCGGAAAACATCCTCATCTCCTCCTCCCTGCACAGCCCAAACTAGACGCCTCACCTGTGTGATTCCCTCCATTAGTCCCTTTCCCCTCACACTGACTGTCAGCGTCCTGACTCTCCCAATGAGCCAGGAGCAGAAAGAGCGCTCTCACCTCTGCCTAGACAGGGCCTGGAGGTGCTTTAAAACTTGGAGTTGAGCAAATGATTGAGCACTGGATTATTTCCTCTGTGTACAGGTGTGAGATGTGATTTTACAGTTATCAGGGCTATGACCATTGGTCAAGGCATGTTTTCTGCAATCGCATCGAGGCTAATGGAACAAAACCTCCTAAGAAAGTGTGAAATTCTGCAAGACCCCATCATCTGTATCGTCTAGAGCATCCTCATCCTTAGACAGCTGAGTGATGCATGCCAGGGAGCCTAGCTTACAGCAAGGCCAGCCAGCCAAGCCTGGCTTCCACGGCACGCTTGGTCTGGAAGGGCTTTCGGGCTCAGCCACCAGTTCCTCCTCTGGAGAGAGCCTCCTGTGTGCTTTGTACTGTGCTTGTACCGTGGGCCAGGACACTGAGCACTGAGGGGTCCCAAGGAGGCCGGCCCATGGCGAACAGACTCCCAGAGCAGGTGGTATAAATCCGAAGCCTGCTGTAATCATTTAGGATGGGAAAACCCTTTCCAACAACTATGTGTTTTATCTAAGACATCCTCTCTCTACCATTGTTTGCCAGAAGGTGCTGGAGGATCCTGGACTCAGAGCAAAAGGCAGTGCACATTCCTGAAGGATCTTTTCAACCCAAGCCAAGGGGAGCCCCATGAACCCATCCTCCCCCACAACAGAAGAGACCCAACCACCTTCCTTCTTTAGAAATGTTAATATCTGCAATTTGGCCATGGTTCCATCTTGTGCTCAGCCTGGGAGCTATTCTGTAATATTTCAGGTGACTCTGCAAATATCTAATCATTCCCATTATATGTTATTTTTACTACTTCAGTTCTAAAAGCAATTGGATTATCATAGACTACAGTTTACCATCCTGACATTTCCCTGATATCTTGACCAATTTATTCCAAAGCCAACTGAACATCTCCACTTGGGTATTTCACAGGAACTTCAAACTCAGATATTCAAAACTAAATTAAATATCTTATTCCCAAACCAAGGCCTCTTTCCATCTTCCCTATCTCAACAAATGCTACTACTACCCACACACTGTTAAGCCAGAAGCTACCAACCGTACTTGATTTCTCTTTTTTTGTTTTCTCATTTCACACAGCCTGTAACTCTCTCTATTTCCAACATGAATCCTCCTCTACAGATTCAGCCCTGCCCTTATCCACTTGGGCTTTACATTGGGGTACACGACCACCTAACTACCAACTGCCCAGGGCTTCTTCTGGCTTCCAGAGTCCACTACTCACGCACAGTCGGGCCTGAAGTGCCAGGATCAGCCCCCAACCAATAACTGCAGTTGGTGTATAAATATCCCGGCTCCCCTGCCTCACCCCTTGGGTGAGATACTCTGAGGCTGAACTGTCCAACACAACAGCCACCAGCCATGTGTGGCTACTGAGCACTTGAAATGGGGCTATTCAACTGAGTAACTGAAATTTTAATTTTAATTAATTTTAATTTAAAAACTAATACTCAATTCAGTTTTTGGAAAACATTTATGTTTAGTACAACTTAGGCATATGAATTTGCTTTTCAACTATAAGTCTTATGAAATAAAAATACAGATCAAGTATTTCTGATAAAAGTTCGGTGTTCAAATTAAGATGTGCTGTAAGTGTAAATTACACACTGGATTTTGAAGACTTAATATTAAAAAACTGCATGTAAAATACCTCATTAATAATCTTTCTCTTGATGACATGTTGAAATGGTAATCTTTGGGATATAGTTGGTTAAATAACATCTATTCTTAAAATTAACTTCACCTGTTTTATTTTATCTTTTTTAAAATGTAGCTACTGTGAAATTTTCTATTACATACGTGGCGCACGTTATACCTCCATTAGACAGTGCTGCTCTAAGGCCTGTGAGTGTTCCAGCAAGGTGAAGCTCTAATTACCCATGGTAGCTTGATTACTCACCCTTTTAGATCTCCTTCCTTTCCCTGTTTCCCATCCCCTGCTGGTGTTTTCTGAATCAAATAAGTTACTGTACTGGAATCCTTGTTTCAGGGTCTGCTTTGGGGTTAACTCAAACTAAGACACCTTAAACCACCTCTATTGCGACAAGTCCATAGCTCTATTGTCATACCTAGACTATGGTAGTGGCCTCCTAACTGGTTCCCAACTTCTGCTCTTGCTTCTTGGTCTATTCCAATCCATTCTTTACACAGCAGTTCAAGTGATCTTTGTCAAATCTAAATCTCAGCATATTCCATTCTTGCTTAAAAACTTTCAATTGTTAGGTGCCATCGAGTCGATTTTCGACTCACAGCAACCCCATGTGACAGAGTAGAACTGTCCCATAAGGATTTTTAGGCTGTAATCTTTATGGGAGCAGATTGCCAGGTCTTTCTCCCATGGAGCCAGTGGGTGGGTTTGAACCACCAACCTTTCAGTTAGCAGCTAAGCATTTAATCATTGCACCACCTTTCAATGACTTCTCATTAATCTTAGAAAAAACTAGAATATCCTAAATCTGACCCACAAGACCCTGCACAAATGGCCTACCTTACCAGCTCCATCTTGCTCATTCTCCCCCACCCCCCATTTCTCTGTTTCAGTCACACCTGACTCCTTTCAGGTTCCTGGGTGCCTTGTGCTAGGATCATCTCCCTTCCTCTTCATATATATACTTAGACCAGCTTCCTCCTACTCATCCTTCAGAGCCCATTTAAATGTCGCTTGCTCAGAGAAGACAATCCCCAACTTCCAGACAAGACTATGCCAGACCTCCTGTTATATATTCTCCTAGCATCCTTACTTCTTTTCTTAGTCCTTATTGCTGTGAAATTGTGTAATTAATTATTGAATGTCTTACTCCACCATTAAAGTATATCTTTTTGAGGAATGTTCATTTTAAAACCTCTGCCCTGACACATAGCTAATGTTGTTTTAGCTGCTGTTGAGTCAGCCCCTGACTCATGACAACCCCATGTACAACAGAACGTTGTAATCTATAGGGTTTTCACTGGCTGATTTTTGGAAATGTATCACCCGGCCTCTCTTTCTAATGTGTCTTAGTCTCAAAGCTGTGCTAAAACCTATATGTGTTCACCTGTTCAGTGACACGCAAGCATCCACTGACAGAAGGGTGGTGGCTGCGTATGAGATGCATTGATTGACAATTGAACCAGGGTCTCCTGCATAGAAGGCAAGAATTCTACCACTAAATACCACTGACACATAGTAGACACCCAGTAAATACGTGTGGAATAAACAAAACAATGAATAGCCTTGCTACCTACTATGTAATCTTAGATTTGATTCTTCCTATTTGTGCTTGAGGAGGCTAATAAACAGCATTTCCTACCCCCCTTGCATCCTGTAAGTTGTAAACTGAATAAGAGATAGACCCAGGAGTCAGACAAATGGAGACCAAAATATCAGCTTTATTAATGATAAAAACTATGTTGGAAGATGTGGCTAAGGTGTGTTACAAAGTGAGTTTGAGAGTATCACCCAGCCCATCCCCTCAAGTTGAACTTACTCTCCTAAACAATAGGCCTACCCTCAGGGGAGAGAAGTCTTGATGACTAAGATCCCAGCATGGCCAAGAGAATCAACTAGACTGCGCCCTCTCTGTGAGCAGTCAGTTCTGAGTGAGGGTAAGACACCAGGCTTCACAGACCCAGTTTCTTCTCCCAAACTCACCCATCAGACCAGTCAGCCCCCTCTTCTTTGGGGAGGAACAAAGAAGAGGCAGAGGGGACAGGAGTCTTCTCTGGGAAGAGTTTGTCCTCCTGAATCAAAATGCGTGGGGAACAACAGTTCCTCCCAAGACTTCAGAGCCTGTTTACTCATCTATAAGAGGGCGAAATGAACACCACTGAGCTGTTGAGAGAGAGGGTCAAGAAAATTGGAGTATGTGTAAGTGCTCCAAGAAGTGCTACAAAAATACAAGGTGTTGTTGGAAACCCTTACACACGCCTAGGCTGACTGGTGTCCTATTCTTTCTTTCCTCCTCCTTCTTTAAAAAAAAATTAAAAGTTATTCATTGGCTAAGATACCTGGGCTACTGGCCCGTGGCCTTGAGCCTCCAATGTGGCCTTGAATGAATCAAGGTTTCCACCCACTGCTCCCACCCACCCAGCACTGTATTGCCACCACACTCACCAAATGTAATAGCCGAGCAGATTGATTTGCAGGCTGGAAGGGGAGAAAAAAAAAAAAAAAAAAAACTCCAATTAAAAATGTGCTAAAGTCCTTTGAAAATTCATAAGTAACAGCTAAGGATCTAGTCTATGCTTACGTTCTGACAGCCTGACAGCTTCATTTGGTGAATTCTTTTGAAAAAGTAACTTTAAAACTTGCATAAATTGTACCTTTTGTATTTTAAGTCACACAGGCATGACAACATGATTATTCATGACTTTGGAGAATGACTATGGGAAGACATTAATATCCCCAGCCCAGTACCAAATTAATAAGAAGTCCCAAGAATCAAAGAAAATAAACAAGCAAAGCCCCATCTCCATAGGAGGAGAGAAGGGTCTCTGCTTTGAAATGTGCTGGGACCCGGCGTGTCACTTATGAAAAGACAGGTTTGTGTTTCTGCCTAGTGACTGATAAATATGCTCAGGCAGGAGCGGCTGAAAAGACAGGTCTCTCTACTGGCAACTGAGAGGCCTTTGATTTGCTTTGTGTTGCAAGTAGCAATTGGACCTCCGAGAGTTCTGAAATGAGGAAGGAAAAAGTATCTGAGATGCCAGAGACATACCGATAGAAAACCCAGTGGAATCAAAGTGAAGGCACGGCCTTAAAATGAGAGCTAGGATTCATTAGCTGCCCGGCACTGTGCCAAAGCACATTACCACCGTGGGATCCTGAAGAAGGTACGCTCATTCTCACTTTACAGAGGGAGAAACTGGGGCACAGGGAGGTAAACAGTTTTCCCATGGTTACACTGGTGGTAAGGGGCAGAACAGACATTTGAACCCAAGCATACTGGCTCCAGCGACCCAATGAGCTCCCTTAGTGATGCTGCCTAAAGAAATCTAGTAGCTTCTTCACCAGGCAGTTGGGGGGGGGAGGGTCTTCCTCTCTCTGAATGTCTGCTTTATCCGTCTGTCTGCAGTCTGGCTTTCTCTGATTCTCAGACATACGCTGACCAACCCATAACTCCGGAGTTCACATCCCCTGCATCTAAGAGACCAGCCCAGACTGAATCTCTTTAGTCCCAGTTCCAAATTAGTAAGAAAAGAATCCTAGCGGCCCAGCTTCAGTAAAGGATACAGACTTGAGCTGTGACCAGGAATGAGAATATGTAGCTCAAACCTGGCTTCCAGACATCACCCACTCTTGTGGGTGAGGGCAAATTGTTGTTGTTAGGCGCTATCGAGTCGGTTCCAACTCATAGCGACCCTGTGTACAACAGAACGAAACACTGCCCAGTCCTGCGGCATCCTCACAATCGTTGCTATGTTTGAGCCCATTTTTGCAGCTACTGTGTCAAACCATCTTGTTGAAGGTCTTCCTCTCTTTCGTTGGCCCTCTACTTTACCAAGTATGATGCCCTTTTCCAGGGATTGGACCCTCCTGATAACATGTCCAAAGTAAGTGAGACAAAGTCTTTCCGCCCTTGCTTCTAAGGAGCATTCTGGCTGTACTTCTTCCAAGATGGATTTGTTCGTTCTTCTGGCAGTCCATGGTATAATCAATATTCGTCACCAACACCATCGTTCAAAGGCATCGATTCTTCTTCGGTCTTCCTTATTCATTGTCCAGCTTTTGCATGTGTATGAGGCATTAAAAACACCATGGCTTGGGTCAGGCGCACCTTAGTCCTCAAAGTGACATCTTTGCTTTTGAACACTTTAAAGAGGTCTTTTGCAGGAGACTTGCCCAATGCAATACATTGTTTGATTTCTTTTCTGCTGCTTCCATGGGCATTGATTGTGGACCATGTAAAATGAAATCCTTGATAACTTCAAAGTTTTTTCATTTATCATGATGTTGCTTATTGGTCCAGTTGTGAGGATTTTTGTTTTATGTTGAAGTGTAATCCATTCTGAAGGCTGTAGTCTTTGATCTTCATCAATAAGTGCTTCAAGTGTAAATTGAATGATACTGTGTGGAAGAGTGCTCTACACACCGAGGATGTTTCCCAGAGGATTCTGACTTTACTTGGATCCAAAAGGAGCCATTACTTATTAAAGTCCTTGCCTTCTCCCCAGTCTTACCCATATTAGAATCTCTCCTCTCCACTAGGTCGTTCAATACAAACTTAACTATGTACAAGGCAATATGTTAGGCATTGTGAGAAGTATAAAAGCAACTAAGACACTGAGCCTGCCTTCAAGGAACTTACAGCTTGGTGTGGAGATCACTCAGCTGTACAAATAATGCAATGCATGCTGTGCGTCCATGCTCTGTGTGTGTGTGTGTGTGTGTGTGAGTGTTGTGTTTGAGTGTATGAGTGTTGATGTGAGTGTATGTGAGGGTTGTATGTGAGTGTGTGTGAGTGTGTGTGAGTGTTGCATGTGAATGTGTGTGTGAGTGTTGGATGTGTGTGTATGAGAGCAATGTGTGTATGATTGTTGTATATGAGTGTTCATGTGTCAATGTGTGTGAGTATATGTGAGTGCATGTGTAGGAGAGCTGTGTATGAGTGTTGTACATAAGTGTGTATGTGTGAGTTGTGTGTATAGAAGTGTGTGTGTATTATATATGAGTGTGTAGGTGTGAGTGTGTGTGAGCGTGCATGTAAATTACAGAGGTACTGAGTGCTCTTGGAGTCCAGAGAGGGCGAAAAATCACAAGCTGCTCTCCCATGATGCTCCTCAGATTTTTCTGATGTTGTTGGTGAGGTAGAAAAACCATGGGTTTTGGAGTAAAATATCTGTGTTACAGTTCCATTTCTGTTCTGTGACTTCAACAAACTGCTTAACTTCTTTGAGTCTCAATTTCCTTATTTGAAAAATGGGGATGGAAACCCTGGTGGTGCAGTGGTTAAGTGCCACGGCTGCTAATCAAAAGGTCAGCAGTTCAAATCCACCAGGTGCTCCTTGGAAACTCTATGGGACAGATCTACTCTGTCCTATAGGGTGGCTATAGGGTCCCTATAAGCTGGAATCGACTCGACGGCAACGGGTTTGGTTTTTTCAGTTTGGTTAAAATGGGGATAACACCACTTATCTCACATGGCAGTTATGAAAATTAAATTACTATTAAATGTTAGCTATCCTAGTAAAAAATGGCCTCTCTTCTCTCCTTCCGCTTCACCTCCTCTTTCACATTCCCATAGCAATTGTAGCCCTTACTTCACTTTAACTTGATTATCTATCTATTGTCTGTCCACCTTTCCCATTTGTGAATTCCTCCTGTGGCCTTAATTCTTGAAACATGAAGTGTTAGAGATTTGTATCAAGAATAACCAAGTTATTTTATGTTACTTTTTTGCCCATGTCACTCAGCATTTTCATGTTATAAGCAAATGCATTTGTTTGCATCTTTCTTTAAAACTGTTTTTTATTTGTTGTGTGGGCATCATAGTAGTAGCAGTAATAGTAATACTAGTAACTATTAGTAGAAACGATTAATGTTGTTGTTGTTATGTGATGTCAAGTTGGTTCCGACTCCTGGGGACCCTGTATGTATATGCCAGACACTCTTCTAAGTATTCTTACATGTATTACCTTACTTAATGTTAACAACAAACCATTAGCTACTATTATCCTCCCCATTTTGTAGGTAAGGAAAGAGAGGCTAAGTAGTTGTATGAGAACGACAAAGAGAAAGAAGAAGAGTGATAGGCCCAAAGCAACAACATAGAGTAGTTGATGCAGCATCGCATGAATTGCAGTTGAGCCTTGATTCTGCAAGCAGTGTGCCGTGGACAAGTCTCTTACACTCTGAGAGAGGCTTTGTCCTCATTTGTGAGATGGGCTGCCTGCTCCTACTTCAGAGGTTTCTGTCTGAGAGCCATAGGAGGCATACAAGAGTACATGCACGTGCTCTGTAAATGGTAAGAAGCCATATTCATGTTAGCCAGCTTGGCAATGGTCAAGTCTTACCTCCCTGGTCTCCTCCCCTTCTTGCCCCTCTCCACCACCCATGACCTAGGAAGACCTTGGCATACAATGGATGCTCAATCAGTGCTTGCTGCACCAGGGAAGAGTCAGGGCTGTCTGACTTTCACTTTCCAGAAGGATAAGTGACAAGGCTGGGCATGGTGGGGCAGCTACCAAGACAAAATGGGGAAAGGTGGAACTTCAGAGAATTCCAAGTGTATGACTACTGAGTTACATGGAAAGCCAAAGAGTCCTAGGTCCATTGCAGCCATTACAGAGTAGGCACTGCTAGGTATGGCACAGGGAAGCATCCCTTTACTTACTTCTGGGAGGTGGCATAATGGGGGAAGGACTTAGAGTGGGCAAGCCTGGGTTGTTGACCTAGTTTCATCACCTCCTAGCTATGGAATCTTGGGCTGGCTATTCATCCTCTCTGAGTCTCAGTTTTCACATCTATCAAGTAAATATAACATTAGTGCAGGCTCATAGGATTACTGTGATGATCTAGTGAGATACTCTGCTCAGCGCAGGGCCTGGCACATAGGAAGCACTCAAAACAGTTTAGCAAATATTAGCATTAATATTTTTATTATTTTGTAGTCCTCCAGTCTCTGGGGGGCTTTGTGTCTCTCTTGCTTTTGTTGGTCTAGAACTCTTCGTTCTACCGTAGTTTATGAAGAAAACTCAGGATGCTATAGCTGCACTTGGTAACTTGCAGCTCATCACAGATAACTATGATTTAGAGCATAACATGGAGCTCGTGCCTTGAAAGCATTTTATTTCTGAAAAAATGCAGTTTGTGCAGCTGCTGTACATTCTCGTACATAAGAACAGACAGGTATTCCCCGAAAGCTCTAGGAAAGAAACCAAAAAACCACGAGGGCTATTTAAAAAGGATTTAAACGTCAGTCCTTTAAGAAAACAATGAGAATGTAGATTCTTAGGTTTGGAAAGAAGCCTCCAAGATCTCCTGTCTAGCCCTCCTGTGACTGGCCTTAAAAAATCCAGAGTAGCAACTTCATGACCACAGACTAACAAAGGACACATCAGCTCCTTCAGCACAAATGGACCCTCTATTTCTCACACTGCCTCACCCTGCTATTTGATTGTTGTGTGTGGGTAGCTGCCCTCCCATCAAGGACCATGTCATCTTCTCTTCCTGGTCTGGGGCTGAGCAATCAACTCTTGCTGATCAGCTGTTTTAAGATGCACCAGTGAGTGCCCAGGAAGTAGTTCAGTCTTAGTGGATGCATTGATGCTCTTGCTCTCTGGTGCAGCTGAAACAGAAAGATGACTGGATGTGTATCTTTGATGCATCATGTTGATCTAATGAGATTTATTTGAGCCTGCACTCACTCCCCCCCCCCCAACCCCTTTACATGTAGCTGATGTCTAATTCTGCTAGACTCAGATCAGGTTTTTTCTCCTCTGGGGAAACTTTCCTCAACACTTCTCTTGACACACACACACAAATAGTCTGCGTCACAGGCTTCCTGTATATATTTAATAGCACCCTTTGCAAACCTCTATCATTTAATAGCACCCTTTGCAAACCTCTATCATAGCACTTAGCACATTGTATTATATGTCGTTATTTAATGCTCAGCTCCCACCAGCCTATGGAGATTTTCTCTTTCATCTTCATTCTTCCGGCCTTAGCACATTGCCTGGCACATTGTAGTTGCTTACAAAATGTTTGATCGGACCAGACTTAATGGTCTGACTGAGACTGGAGGAACCCCGGAAAACATGGCCCCCAGCATCTCTATCAGCCCAGAACTAAAACAATTTCAGAGGCCCACTTTTCAGGCAAAGATTGAACTGGACTGTGGGACATAAAATGATACTCGTGAAGAGTGTGCTTCTTAGCTCAAGTAGATACATGAGACTAAATGGGCAGCTTCTGTCCGGAGGTGAGATGAGAAGGCGGGGAGGGTTAGGAGCCGGTTGAATGGACGCGGGGAATCCAGGGTGGAAAGGAAGAGTGTGCTGTCACAGTATAGGGAGAGCAATTAGGGTCACATAACAATGTATGTATAAATTTTTGTATAAGAGACTAACTGGAAATATAAACTTTCACTTAAACTACAACAATAAATAAAATAAAATAAAAAAGAAATGCTTGATGAATGACCCAGTCGGCCTAAATGGGGGTGAAACCCTGCCTCCATCTTCCCCACCCCACTAGTTTGTCACGGACCCTGTGATGTTCTCTGAGAAAAACTGTCCACCCTTTTAAAAAGACAATGAACAAGCTAAATATCAGTCATCCCAAATACTGTTTTCTCATTGAGTTGCCTTAGCAAATGGCAAGAGCAGATGGCACCCAAGACATGTTGTCATTATAAAAGTATGAAAATGTTACTTGTTTTTAAAATTTTTTTAAAGCAACCTGCACGTGACTGCAGAGTATTTCAGAGCAGCCCAAGGAAAGCTGGTGTGGGGAAGAAACACTGTGCTTTAACTTTTCCTTTGTCGGACTTGCCATATGCCATCAGTTTTCATCATTGGCCCTTTCCTTTCTGTAAACTTAAAGAACTCTCAAAATTGAGTTCGGAGATTGTTTGATTTTCTTTTTCTTTTTTTTTTTTTTTTAAGGGTGAAGGAGCATTAACAGTGATTGTGCACCCACTGTGTGCCAGGTACTATCTGAAGTCACTTAAATACAAATTCACAAGGTTCCTTTCTACCATTCTTAGTAAGCATCAATGAAATTTTACTGTAAGGTTAGGATGGCAGCGATGGAGCGAAGGTCACTATGATCGATTTGGATTTGATGTAGTGCCAGGAACTGAAATTTAGAGTCAGGGACCCTGACCTCATAAATGTACCTACCCATATAATCACACAACATCCTCTTTGCAGAGAAGTCCCAGCCAGCAATTCAGGCTCACTTGCCTTATTGAAAGCTGAGCGCTAAGATCAACAGAGCAATATTTTGTGAAATTCAATTTATCAGGAGATTTGACGTCTTAAAGATGATGGAATGTCTTATTTATTGGCAATCAAGGAAACTTCAGGAATGTTTGGCATAGTGAATGCTAAAGCCCAAAGTTAATTTGAAATTTCCTGTCCTTGAAAGAAGACAGTGATGGAGAGTTGCTTTTGAAAGTTGAATCTCAATCCCAAACCTCCACCACCATTGTACAAGCAAGCCAAGATTCGCAGCCAAAATGAAAGCGTCATTTGCAATGAGGTTAAGGACTTCTTCTATCAAAAACAAAGAAAAAACGGGCGCCTCTTTACAAATGGGGATCACCTACAAAAATTACCCCTATAAACTTTAACCCTACCCCAGCCTTTTCCCAAATAAAGTTGCAACAAATATTCAGATTGAAAGTGAGAGTCACTAAAAAGACCAGACTTAATGGTCTGAGACTGGAGGAACCCCAGAGAGCATGGCCCCTGGACTCTCTGTCAACTCAGCACTAAAACCATTCCCGAGGCCAACTCTTCAGTCAAAGATTAGACTGGACAATGGAAAATAAAATGATACTCGTGAAGAGTGTGCTTCTTAGCTCAAGTAGATACATGAGTCTAAATGGGCAGCTCCTGTCTGGAGGTGAGATGAGAAGGCAGAGAGGGTCAGGAGCTCATTGAATGGACACAGGAAGTCAGGGGTGGAAAGGAGAAATGTGCTGTCAGAGTATAGGGAGAGCAATTAGGGTCACATAACAATGTATGTATAAATTTTTGTATGCAAGCCTAATTTGAATTGTTAACTTTCACTTAAAGTACAACGATAAAATAAAAATTTTTTTAGAAAAAGTGAGAGTCACTAAATGCAATGTGGTATCCTGGATTGGATCCTGGAACAGAAAAAAGAACAGAAAAGCTGATGAAACCCAAATAAAGTCTGTAGTTCAGTTAAGAGTGACATACCAATGTTAATTTCTTAGTTGTAACAAACGTACTATGGTAATGTAAGATGTTAACATTAGGGGAAGCTGGGTGAGGAATATATGGAAACTCTTCATACTATCTTTGCAACTGTTCTGTAAATCTAAAATTATTCCCAAATAAAAAGTTTATTAAAAAGGCGGGTGGTGGGGGAGGTCAAAACAAGAGGTTACTGAGAAAGAGGCATGAAGTACTAAAAAGAATGTGAGACATGGAATCCATCCAAAGACCTGAGTACAGACCTTCCCTCTCTTATTAACTGCTGCTGTAGTTAAGTTCCTAGCCTCTCTGAACCATGGTTTTCTTATCTCCAAAAATGGACATAAGTAAGCCTCCTCATGCAATTATTGTGAAGATTAAATGACAACATACAAAATGAACTGGCAGTTGGTTAATGCTCTGTGTACATTAGCTGAATTTAGTCAAAGGCCAAGACAAAGTAAAAGCCAAAAGCCAAAGAAGGGATTTTTTTTTTTTTTTTTTTAAGTGGGAAGTCCTTGCCACAGCACCTCTCAAAACTTCTAGTAAACTGGGAATCTCGTTTCAAGGCCAGGGCAAGCTGGCGAGCATTGCCAGTCATTGCCAACCAAGGACCTCTGGCAGGAGTTTGCATAAGGTTGGCCTCAGCACCATCTGTTTCGCATCTTAAGCAAACACCTTCTAATTAATGCATTATCACTTCGAGCCCTCTGACTCATGGAAAATCCTCTTTTCACAAATTTATTTCCAAGTTACTCGAATTAACAGCAACCTTACTTTTCCTAGGTAAGTCCCATTATAGATAAGAATTGCTTCCAGGGAAAGACTCCTGATTCTGTTGGTAACTTACGTTTTCTTATCTCTGGTGTTGGAGAAATAAATAAGCAAAATAAGAAAACTGACATTTACTTATCTCCCCACCTCTCTGCACATAGATAGATTGCCCAGCAAATTAAATGTCAGTTAAGGAAACTACAGCCCAAAGAAGCTGAGCAACTTGCCCAACACCACGAAGCTAATAGCAGAAGAGCCAGAACTTGAACTTGACTCCAGGAGCTGTCCTCCTTCCTGTTACATCACCTTTCCACTCCCACTGAAGGAAAGTTGGAAAATGTTAGTGGGAGCCCAGTGTTTCCCATCTGGTTCCTCCCTCCAGAGCAGAGCTTCCCCAAGTGGCTGGGTAGCTTGCTAGAGAATCATCAGCTCCTTTGTGAAGACTTGTGAAATTTATTTCCATCCACTTCTGTCCTTAAAACCAAATAGGTGCCTTTTCACCCATGGGTGCAGATTACAGAATCAAGCAAATCCAACAAACCTAACCCTGGAGTCCTTACTCTTTGGTTATTATTGTTGTTGTTGTAAAAAATATAAGTAACACAACATTTGTCAACATTTTTCACTTGTACAGTTGAATGAAACTAATTATATCAGTCATGTCATGCAACCATCTCCTACATCCATTGCCATATTTTCCATCCACATAAACAGAAACTCAGTGGAGTTCTTACTCTTAAAGGAGCCGTCTCAAGGGGAGTCTCTTAAAGAAACACTCAATGGGCTGAGTTGCCCTAGGCCCCTTCACCATGAAATACCTGGTTCTGTCCTGCACCACATGGGCAACCCAATATCAGCATGGGTTCCCAGCTCTCTTTCTTACTTCTGAGCCGGGATCCTGAACCCTTTTGCTGCAAAGCACTCCCATTTCTCAACTGAGTTCTATTTGCCTCACTTAAAGGTGAGTCTTTCCAATCTGGATTTCATATTTAATACTGTTTGCCTAGAGTCTCTGGGTGGTGCAAACAGTTAACGCATTCAGCTGCTAACTGAAGGTTGGAGGGTCAAGTCCCCCCAGAGGTGCTGTGGAAAGAAGGCCTGGTGATCTCTTTCTGAAAAATCAGTCATTGAAAACCCTACAGAGCACAGTTCTACTCTGACGCACATGGGGTCGCCATGAGTCAGAACTGACTTGATGGCAGCTGTTTACTTCTTGCCTAGTCCTGACTTGGGCTTCTCTTTTCAGGCTTTGTTTGCTGTTGGCTCTCAGACTGTCTATCCCTGACTTTTCCAGGTATCCATCAACCTGTCTGCCTGATCCATCTCAGCCCTCCGAACCCTATCGCAATGCCCTCCAAGGTTCCTAACTTTTCTGCTAGGTTGTCTGAGCCCATACCACCCCTATACACACACGCGCATGCGCGCGCGCACAGACACTCTGAGAGCTGCCTGCATTGCAAGCTCATTAGCATTAAATGCCAAGTTTCAGGAATAACCAGCCTTCTTGGTTGCAAGTAAAGCGGAGAGCGCTGCATTAATGTAGTAGTGGAAATATAATGAAGGCATTTACTGTCCCTGAAAGACAGTATCTGCCACACAAACCCTGGGGTATCTCCAGACGGTAAGTACAGCTCCACGCCTCTAATTCCTCTGGCCCATAATTATCTCAGGAGGACCGTGACCCTGCAGTTCTCCCTATTAAAAGTATATTTCCTTACAAAACGAACTGCACTTTATTGAACTGCATCATTTTGATCCCCGGAAATTGACATATTGGGCTCATTAGCCAGGAAGTTGGATAGTTAATTTATGAGGTTTCCTCAGAACCCGTCCCTGACCACTCATCGAGGGAGCTAAACAGCCCACAATGATATGGAAGAAAGTTACTCCGGCAGAGTTGCTTTATTTTCCCCTCATTACGGAGAGAATGAACAGAAAACTTCCCCGGTGGAGATATGGCTACCCACCCCTTACACCCCCACCCCAAAATGATTTTGCTTTATTGCAACCCAATATCATTTGACGGGCGAACAGCCTTATTCTGCTCATTAGCACCGTTTTTCGTTTAAAATGCTTCCACCACTGAGATGAAAAGACGATCTGAGTCTTCGCCTCTATCTTTAATATTTAAAACTGCGCGCACAGCCTTTTAGAATTCAAATATTGAATGCTGCTACCTGTTGTTCTTCAAAGTGAAGCAATTATGTTGCAGGCCCTTCGCGGCGAGCCTGCCTTTATTAGAAACGAGAATCGGGGTGTTAGGGAGACATTTCTTTCCCTCTCCACAGCCCCAGCCTGCTTCAGCCAGAGGTGGAAAGCTGGGAGGAGCTTTTGGCTCTTGTTAAAGAGCTGAGGCAGCCACCCGAAAGCACCTAGTGGCCAGGCTGGCAAGGGATACCAAGGTGCAAGGAGCATCCTCAAAGTAGATGCTGCGGACTGATCCTGAGCCCTTGGAGCTGTATAGCCTCTTAGGCCCTACACCAGTTTGCCCACAGGAGGCCAGCTTCTTTGAATCTCTGCAACCTAGATTTTTGGGGAACAGCAGTTCTGGGCAATGGAATGGTTCCACACTGCCCTCTAGTGACGGTGCCTAGAAGCTACGCGTATCATGCAGTCCTCACCGTTGGGTCAATTCGAGCTTGAGTGTTCATCCAGCAATCTTATTCAGAATGTACCATAAGCCAGGGACTGGGGATACTGAGGTGAACAAGACATGCAGCCTGTGCTCAAATTTCTCAGAGTCCTTGGAGGGGAAAGACAAGTAGGCAGGTAAGTGCAAAGCAAAATGGACGTGTTATTACGCACACGAGAAAGTTAGGAATGCCACGGGAACACAGGGAAAGATCACCACCAAGCCTGCGGGGCTGGTGGAAGGGCTTCAGAGAACTCTGAGAAAGCGTTTGCCATGCAGAGGATAAGGAGACGTACGTAGCTCATGTGCCAGTACAAGGCTGTAGACATGAGCAGTTAGGAGCCAGCTATTAAGAGTTTATTTGAAACACTGTGTATTGTCAATTTTTAAGATGCACATTTTCTTTTCACATTTTAACATCTCTTTGGGATGCCTCCTACAAACGATGATGTGTCATAATTTTATATGTAGTATTTTTCCTTTTCATGGGGGGACATAAAATCAAGGTGCATTTTATAATCGGTGGCATCTGAGGTTTGAGAAAATGCAGTAAGATAAGGGCTTAAATAAAGCAATGGCTGTGGGGACAGGTCATAGAGATTTTTAGGAGGTGGAATTTTTTTAAACTGGTATGTCAAGGGTGAACAAGAAGAAGTGGAGGGTTCCTGTAGACAGAGAGAGAGAGAGTGTGTGTGTGTGTGTGTGTGTGTGTGTGTGTGTGTGTGTGTGTGTGTGTGTGTAGAAACAACTTGAAGGAATTAGTACAGGCAGATTTTGCTGTGACTATTCTAAGTTCAGATTCCCTTGGTGGAGCAAATGGTTTGCACTCAGCTGGTAACCAGAAGGTTGGCAGCTGGAACGTACTCAGTGGGCTGCAGAAAAAAGGCCTGGCAATCTGCTTCTGTAACGATTACAGCCAAGAAAACCCTCTGGAGCAGTTCTACTCTGTAACACGTGGGGTTGCCATGAGTCGAAATCAACTCGACAGCATACAACAACAATTCTAAGTTCATTGACAATTAAAGAGGTAGGGCAAATTGCATAATACAAAAGCCATGAAGTCACCGCAGTGAATAACAATTTGAGGTATTTCACTGGACTTGGGTGATGGCATGAGACAGGGGGTGTGGAAATAGATCAGATGATTGCTTTCTGACCCTCTGGGCTTATGGCTGTCTTCTGCTTATAGGAAACGGAAGCACAGTGTTGCATTTAATTTACCCTAATTCATCTGGTGAATACACTCTCCTAATGTCAGTTGGATCAATTGTACAAATAACTTCCAAGCCACTCAATACTTTTGTCATGAATGAGATTGAAGAGTACCATTTGCTTTCCCATGCTGGATATGCAGAGGGCTGATACCGGGATCTCCAGACAGTGGCAAAGAACCCTCCCCACTCTGGTACACACACATCTCCATCTTCTCTCAGTGGGTGTTCTGCTGTATTAAAGACACAAGTAGGCTGATAGAACTGCTGCTTTGGCCTATGAAATGGAATATCAGGTGCATAAAACTGAGCTACATATATCTGAGATCCGGGTTATTGCAGTGTTTATCTTCTCATCCCTAAGGAGAGATTTTAGCTGGTGCTGCCAGCTACTTAATCATTGCTTTTCTTGGTTGTTGATTTTTAGATTTCATTCCTATTTGTCAAAGACTGGGGAAGAGAAGAGGGTTGACAATGGTGGTGATGGTGGTGGTGGTGGTGGTGATGGACATTACGAGGAAGCATGAGAGTAGGCGCTCTCCCTTATATAGAAATGTGGCAAATTTAGAGAATCAGTATAGCAGGGCAAAGCATTCCAGCAGGAAATTATTTCTTCTCTTCTGACATGATTTCTCAGTGTAGCTGAAAGAGTGGGACAGACGTGCATTCCAATCCTCCCTCCTTTTCTTGCTAGCTGTGTGACCTAGGCAAGTCAGTGAACCTCTCAGAGCCCGGTGTTCCTTATTTGTAAAAGAGAGACAGGAATGCTTTGTACCTCAAGATTTTTGTGAAGAGTAAGATGGATGGCCCATGGAAAGCACTAGCAGAGTATGTCACATAGTAGGTGTCTGGTACCTACTGTCACAAATTCCCTGCATGCCACCTTTCTGCTTACCTTCGTGTCCAGATCATTCCAGCCACTCTGAACTGGTCGCTACTGCCATTCCCTTTCTGCGCCTTGCATTTTCCACTCCCAGGTCTTCACAGCTGCTACTCCTGACTCTAGGTATGTCTGGATGTCGGCACCCACCCATTTTCCAGGGCCCATTTCAATTCCAGCACCTCGGGAAATGTCCCTGGTACCCCTGAACGGAAGTCATCACTCCCTCCTCAGAGCCAATATAGCAGCTCCGTGCGCACTCCACATGGACCCTTTCACATATATTGTCTCTGACGTGTGCTAGCTCTGTGATCTATTTACCCTCGCTGAGCCTCCATTTCTTCATCAAAATGGTGATAATAAAAGTACCCGCTTCCTGGGATAGTGGTGAGGATTAAGTTTTAATGCATGTACAGTGGCAGACACATAGAGCTCAAAACATGGAAGTGATGTTAATATATTATTATTATATCTAGATGTGACCACTAGTCTGAAAATGTAATTTTCTTGGTTGCTTGCTTCTAGAAAAGACATGTGTTGTTTCTAGAAACGAGTGTCTTTCTTCATGGTCACTCCGTCCCTTGTTAAGGCTGCAGCAGTGAATGGCACCAATGGTGAATCCAATAACCAGTACATTAGTGGTTGGAGTCCCATTTGTATTTCAATTGTGGCTGATATTTATTTATCAGCTAAAGGCCCGAAACCTTGCTTCCAGGGCACAGCAAGTGTTCATTAAACGTACAGACCCCTGAGAAATGCAAAGCACGTGAAAACTTGACAACAATGCAAAATCTCAAATGTCCAATCATTAACTGACCAGACTAGAGCTTTGATGAATATAGAATAAATGACTGACCTTCAAGATGGGAACAAGGGTTATCTAAGCCCGGGAGGAGGAAGGAGCAGTGGGAATTCTACCTCCATGATCCCCAACACACACACCTGTGAGCAAAAGATTTCCCACATTTATGTCATTTCTCTTTTCAAGTTATTTCATGATTTCAGAATCAACCAACTTCATAGGAGGAATATTAAAAGGTTCACAATTCAGATAATGGAACATATTATTCATTCCTAGTAAATAGCCCCATCCATGCATTACTCAGTTTCAGAATGTTCATAGGTTGTAACTCCAACCCAGGCGATGTTCATATGGCTGTTCCCGTGTATGGTTGCCCTATAAAACTTATAGTATGAATCACAAAAACCTAAAAAGGCTCAACAGAGATAGGGGGCTGTCTTCATGTGTCGGCACCAGATCTGAGTTACAGGCACTATATTCCTAATTTTAGGGCCCGTTTAAGTCCCTGGTGACACAAATGGTTAAACATTCATCTACTAATCAAACGATTGTGGTTCAAACCCTCCGAGAGGTGCCTCAGAAGACTGGCCTGTTCACAGCCTTAAAAACCCTGTGGAGCAGTTCTGTTCTGCACAGAACTCACGGCAAGTAACAACAACAACAGCGTCGGGCACCCTCAGCAGCTGCCCCACTGGCTCACCCCGTAATGAAGCTCCGCTCGCATGAGGGAGAACCGACTACAGAGGAAGACCGGCCAGGCTGCACAGTCCAGTATGGTAACCACTAGCTCAATGCGGCTCTTGAGCACTTGAAATGTGTCTACAACAAATTCAGATATGTTATGAGTGTAAAATACACATCGAATTTTAAAGACTTATTATGAAAAAAAGAAGATAAAACATCTCATTGATCATTTTTATGTCAGTTACACACTGAAATGGATATATTGGGTTAAATGAAACATACTCTTAGTGTTAATTTCACCTGTTTCTTTTTACCTTTAATGTGACTACTCAGAAATGTATCATTGTGGGTGTGGCTCCCGTTCTATTTCTAGTGGACAGCGCTGCTGTAGACCAGCCCCTAGGCCCATGTCATAGACGACGCACCATGCAGCCTTAGACGTGACTGGCTGGTCCACAGAATATCTTATTTCATTTCTTAAATCCTTTTAAAATCCGAACAATACGAAAGGGCACAAATGAAAAGTGAGTCTTGCACCTCTGCCTCTCCATTGCCCAGTTCCTCTTGGTTCCTCCCCAGAGAGGCATCATCATCCCCATGTCCTGGACACCCTTCTGGAGATACCAAAGAGATGGGCTTGCATTCTCCTGTGCCCCCACAGTGTCCACCACTCCCTGTATCTCCCACCTGGTCTGCCTCACCTATTTACATTACCTGCTGGCCGCTGTGGGCATTTGAGTGTGTCCTAGAGGGTGGCAGCTCATGATGGGCAAGAGCCCATAGACACAAGGACACTGTGAGAGACAATAAATAATTAACTTCTGTACAATGAAGAGATGAATGAGCAAAGGGACTGTCTATCTAATTCTCCCCCAAATATTTGCTCTTTCTAATTTCTTTGAAAAACTAGCATCAAGGATTCTAACATATGACCAGTGAGACCTAGGGACACTCACAAAGGAGAATGTGGAGAAGGTGATCTATGCATCCTGCTCGTGCCTGTGTGCCAGTGCGGTCCACAGACTCCCCTTAAAGGGCATTTTCTTCTTTGGAGATGAAATAACTGGAGATTGGGAGTTATTTGCCTAAATCTCTCTGAATCAGGGATTGAATTAAATGACATTAGTCTAGAAATAACCTATTTAAGGCAAGGTTTACTATGTTAATTAAGGCAGCCTACCCTTGAATTTTCAGTTTAGGGAAAAACAGTGGCCTGGAGATGAATCAATGTATAGCCCACTATGTATATTTGGAGAGAGCTTTTAGTACTATCGTCCTTATAATTATCTAAGTGATTCCTTAAGGCATGGAGGATGGGAAAGGTTAAAGAAAATTACTCTATATTATTATGTCCCCATCACCCAGCATTGACTATCTGTCAGATGCGGTTAAAATGGACATCAAAGGAAGCTTAGATAAGGAATATGGCAGATTCTTGAGTCCCACCTCAGACCTACAGAGTTAGATGGGAGGTGGAGCTTGGACCAGGCACCACGTGATGCTCTAAGTACTAGTCCGCATCCTTTTTTTTTTTTTTTTTCCAACAAATAGAAACCAAGCATTCTTCAGATGCTGGGGATTCAGCAGGAAAAGCAAATCCAAGCAAATATGCCTATATTACCTTCTCAAAACTATAAAGACTTAAAAATATATTGAAATATACATATGCACACACACATATACAGAGTACAAAGGAGTGCACTAAGCCCGGATTTGATTTGGGCTAGTATAGATAGCTAGAGTGGTACCATTTTGGTTCTGATTGCTCTATCCAATTGCTATAGGAATCCAGCCACTCACTAGAGAGTCAAAACTAATAATAATAACAACAGGATCTAAACAATCAACGACGAGAGGTTTGGCAAGAACTCTACGGGCTATCAGAGTCCAAGTGGACTAAGGTTTTAAGCAGAGTTTTAGTCCAGGTAGGAGAATTGGAGAACTAATCCAGAAACTGAGCTGCGGTCCTGCAGACTGGGCCTGCTTGTTGAGGGTTAGGGGCAGCATGGTGAAGCAGAAGGAGCTACACTGAAGTCATACACTCTGCATTCACACTCTGGCTCTTTAACTCCCTGGCTCTGTGACACTAGGCGAATTGGATAACCCTCTATGCATCAGTTACCTCATCTGGAAAACAGGAAGCACACACCTACCTACCTTACAGGTTTTGTGTAGGCATTTAAAAAGGACATAAAGCACCTAAGGAGACACAAAAGACAAATTATTAAATTTATAATTTATCTATGATATTAAATTATTAAAACAACAACATTATACACATCATTGGTTGGCAATGGTGGCACAATAGGCAAATAGTACACAAGATCCATACCTGGAGACCCAGCTACTAGGACTATAATGGAAAAACTCATTCCAGACACCACTCACTGGGATCACCCTTCCTGGGCAGGAATGGCTCCGGGCCTTGGAAAGGCTAAGTATAGGGTATAGGTGAAGGGTTTCAATGCCAACAACTAAATGTGGCAAGAACGTGCTCAGCCTGATGTTGACCACCAGCCCACTGTCTCCTTGGGAAGGATGGAAGATAAGGAGCATTTATTTTTTTCATATAGCTCACATCTTTGTGGACCAGTCAACATCTTTCACATCCATCCTTCATTCCTCTTGTCTCCCTCTTGTCACCATCCTTACGATCAGCACTAATCATGTTCGAGAGATATTTTGGAATCCTGTTATTTCTTACAAAGAAATTACCGATTATTCCAAGAGTCAATATCCCTATAAATAGGTTCTATTTTTGTTTGAATAATAATAGGAGGATTAATGGAATAATAAGCAGCATGCGTGTTCATTTCATCTGGTTTTTCAACATTGAATCCCAAACCCTAGTCTCTTCCCAAAGGAGAAGCATATTGATCTGGATGGGATAGAGAAAGATCGGAGTAAACTTAGCATCGCTAAGGAAGAACCCTCTATCTTCCCTTCAGGGTTGTGGGGGCAAGGGGTAAAATCTTGGCAGTACTTCTTCAACTCTCCTACCCAACTCTCCATGCTAACTTAAAGCAGATCACTCTTGTCTGCTTCCACTTCTTTCCTTACCCTCATCTCAGCCGCTGCCTTCTTAACAGCCCCATCTGAAGAGCCCCAAATATTTATCTTCTGCTTTCTTTCAAAGCTGCATTGTAAAAATGCCTACTCCTAAATTTCCACCCCTTTTACTTTCATTGGAAACCCTGGTGGCGGAAATGGTTAAGAGTTTGGCTGCTAACCAAAAGTTCGGCAGTTTGAATCCACCAGGCGCTCCTTGGAAACTTTATGGGACAGTTCTACTCTGTCCTATAGGGTTGCTATAGGGTCTCTATGAGTCGGAATTGACTCGACGGCAACAGGTTTGGTTTTTTTTGGTTTTTACTTTCATTCTGTCTTCTTAACAACTGATCCCTTCAATTTCTAATCATTACTATGGAATCTACATAAAATAAAACATCTGGGAAGACACTGAGAAGAGCCCAGTATCCAGATGCATGGCATTATGTAAATGGTATATCCAGATGTCAGGCTGAATTTTTCTATGAGTGATGATATTCATGTATATACACTCTTCGTATTCCAGTATTTCTAACTCTGAGACAGTGTGCTTATGTACCCTCAGCATAAAATAATTTAAAGGTAGAAGAAAAAACAAAATAAGAGGAAGGAACAGTCAGTTGGCTGATGTCTAGTTGTAGACCTGCCACTTACTAGTTGTGCAATCTTGGGCAAGTCACTCATCCTCTCTCTCTGTTTCCTTGTCTCCACACTATCCTAATTTTGCCAATCCATGGATACACTATGCTGCAGTAAGGCTGATAATTTTACTCCATTTGTTTCTGCCAGATCATTTTTCCCTACAGTGATGGCTCCAGAGTGCCCATGTGAGCAAGCAGCCCACCAGGTTTTTGCATTCAGTCTTTACAAATCAGCCCTTTGGCATCTAGGGCGTCTCTGCAGGAAACCAGACTAAACAGTGTTCTTAAATCTCTGAGGCTCACTAATTACATTGCAAAAAGACCTATTACACACCTCAGCAGAGCGGTCAGAGACATATAATAGGAAACCTCAGTTGCAAAGAAAAACACCTAATTTATATGACACGGTTGTTGGACCTTCTTCACTAACCTCTCTTGGCTAACCCTTTCCAAGGTTATGGACTTAGCCATCCAGCTACTAAGCCAACACTAGCATAGGCAAGGATGACCCATCTCTCAACTCCCAACAAACAGGGACTGAAATGGCCCCTGTATCCCTTGTTTAGATACCCCCAAGTGTATCCAGGCCAAAACAACAACAATAAAAACAGACCAGTTGCCGTAGAGTTGATTCTGACTCATAGCAACCACATATGTGCAGGGCAGGACTGCACTCCATACAGCTTTCAAGGCTGTGACTTTATGGATTAAATCCAATTCAGCACATCTATGTGGACACCATATTTTGGCTTTAAGAGTTGATCCCTGACACCAACAGCTAGTTATAAGCTCTACGGTTTCCCCAATACTCTTTGAGACAACTTCTGACTTCTTTTTCAAGAACTGTAGAGTTTGGAATCAAACAGGCCTGGACTAGAATTCTGGCTCTGCCAATTGCTAAGCGTTGGCCCCAAATTTAACCTCTTTGAGACTCAATTTCCTCATCTGTAAAATATGAATAAGAATACCTTCCTCACCTGGGCATTATAAGGATTAAATGCCAAGTACAAGACCTAGACTACACCAGAGCCTCTGCTGCTGTTGTGGATGTTATGGTTACATCCATCAGCCCAGTGTGTTTACAAATTATAGTAAAAGACAATCTGCTGAATAAGACCGTATCCTAAAGCAAGAATGCTGACACTCCTATGTCACAAGTGAACAGGGCCCGCGTGCCAACTCCATATAGAAAAAAAATTAATGAAAAGACCATTATTAAATTTCTGAAATTAACAGAGTCACTGAGAATCAGAGTGTGGCCTCTCTATGGTGGCTTTGAAGTTGCTCTCTGAGAGATGGAAGACCATATGCTTTGGGTGATAAAGACCGCTTTTTGAGTTCTAGTCTCCTCACTTGCCTCCCTTGTACTGCTGGGTAGAGTCCTTGGTCTGTTCCCAGTTTCCTAATCCAAAAGATGGCATGGTATACAACACATAGTTCTCCCTCGAAGTTTGAAGAAGCCCTCCACCTTCCCTCTCCTAACCATTGCACTGAGAATTCTAGTAGCTCTGCCATCTCTTCCTTTTATACAAATGGAGTTCTATTTCCTCTCAGCTACTACATTTGTGGTATTAGATTTCCATTTAAACTGTGGGGAATTATTTCTGAGAATATTAGAGGAGATTTGGGTCAGACTTCCTTGAGAGAGAATATAATGGAAACCTCACATAAGCTTTGTATCACACCAAGCAAGTAACTACTTACTGAATCTTTTGGAATTTCTGAAGATAAAGTTTACTCCAGCTTAGCTTTCTGCAATAAACATCAGCCCTGCAAATTCTATCTCCATTAAACCAAAAGATCTTCAAGATGTTTATTTTGTGAATTGGGTCTTTTAAAAATGATACACCACCTGCTTTTTTTTTTTTTTTTTGTCTTGAAATATGAAGTTAGATGACATCTATGACCCCAAACCATGAGGGGCATATACCAGAATAGTCTGTGAGGTCCTGTCCAAACTCAGTGATGAATTTATCTTGCCATGCACATAGCTTTTGAAAAGAAAAGTTAAATTGTTTTTTTTTTACAATTGTTCTGTAATTGAGAATTTTGCATTATTTCAAACTGGCTCTTCTGCCATAGGACTGAGGGTTAGACAGCATGTTTTAGTACAGCTGGCTTTTTAAATTAGGTGATTTTGGAAATATAATTTGTATGTTTTTGTATAAAATCGGAAAAAGTGTACATCAGGGTTGTATCCTTTCACCATACTTATTCAATCTAGTTGCTGAGCACATAATCTGGGAAGCTGGACTATATGAAGAAGAATGTGGCATCAGGATTGGAAGAAGATTCATTAACAACCTGTGATATGCAGATGACACAACCTTGCTTGCTGAAAGTGAGGAGGACTTGAAGCACTTACTGATGAAGATCAAAGACCACAGCCTTCAGTATGGATTACACCTCAACATAACGAAAATCAAATTCCTTACAACTGGACCAATAAACAACATCATAATAAATGGCAAAGAAATTAAAATTGCTAAGGATTTCATTTTATTTGGATCTACAATCAGTGCCCCTGGAAGCAGCGGTCAAGAAATCAAACAATGTATTGCATTGAGCAAGTCTGCTGCAAACGACCTCTTTAAAGTGCTAAAAAAACAAAGATGTTATTTTAATGACTAAGGTGTGCCTGACCCAAGCCATGATATTTTCAGTTGCCTCATATGCATACAAAAGCTGGACAATGAAAAAGGAAGACCCAAGAAGAATTGACACATTTGAATTGTGGTGTTGGTGAAGAATATTGCTTATACCATAGATTACCAGAAGAATGAACAAATCTGTCTTGGAGGAAGTGCAGCCAGAATCTCCTTAGAAGGGAAGATGGGGAGACTTCGTCTCACTTACTTTAGACATGTTACCAGGGGGGACCAATCTCTGGAGAAGGACATCATGTTTGGTAAAGTAGGGAGTCAGTGAAAAAGAAGAAGACGCTTGACAAGATGGATTGACACAGTGGCTGCAACAGTGGGTTCAAACATAGCAACAATTGTGAGGATGGCCCAGGACCAAGCAATGTTTCCTTCTGTTATACATAGGGTTGCTATGAGTTAGAACTGACTCACCAGCACCTAACAGGAGCAACAGTATTTTCGTTGTTAATTGCCATCGAATTGGATCTGACTCGTGGCAACTTTATATCTAACAGAACAAAATGTTGCCCGGCTCTGCGCCATCTTTATGATCGTTGGTATGCTTATCAATCCGTCTCATTGAGGGTTTTCCATGTTTTCGCTGGCCTGCTACTTTGCTTCATACATTCCACATCCTAATTACTAATAGATGTTTGCTGCTAATACTTCTCATTTTGAGTTGTGCCACATCAGCAAATGAAGGTCCCAAATGCTTTAACTCCAACCACATCATTAAGGTTGACTCTATTTGAGAAAGCATCTCTCCCCCAGTCATATTTGAGTGTCTTCCGACCTGGGGAGCTCATCTTCCAGCAGTATATCAGACAATATTCTGTTACGATCCATAGCATTTTCGTGGATAATTTTAAGTAAATCTCCAGGTCTTTCTTCCTAGTGTGTCTTAGTCTGGAAGCTCTGCTAAAACCTGTCCATCATGGGTGACCCTGCTGATATTGAAATACTGGTAGCATAGCTTTCAGCATCACAGCAACACATGAGCCACCACAGTATAACAGACATACAGATGGGTGGTGGATATGTATGTATCCACCAACTCCGTCATAACTTGGTTCTGATACAAGTCAAATACATCATTTTTGTTTTTAGTTTTCATTATTATTGCCTTTTGTTATCAGTATCTTTATAAATCCAATCTTTATTTGTCTTTTGGGTTTGACATGAGAATGATAACATCAGCAAATTACGTGGTGCAACATAGTATGTAGTACATATTACTAACGATAAGATGTACCAAAAAAAAATAGAGGATGGTTGTAAGTGCAGTTTGTTGTAACTCAAATACGTCATAAGTCAAGGACTACCTGTAGACACCCACTCCTCACTTATTGACCTGGTTGGTTTCCAAAGAGCAGGTTGTTATGTGAAAATCTGTGTTACGTGAAAATGGAGGATGACTGCATTATTACACAGCTGCCAAATTACATCATCACATAACTGCCAAACCACTGAGAATCATGGCCTAGCCAAGTTGACACTTAACCGTCACAGCCAGCGTTTACCCTCACCTCTCACCTCGCCATTCGTTACTGCTAGATGTACGTTGTTAATGTGCAAAATAGCTAGATAGTAGATTTTTTACTATTGCCACAAATGCAAAATGTTGGGTAATGAGATAGTAAGTGAGGACTGGGGTGTGTGTGTGTGTGTGAGTGTGTGTGTGTATCAACCTGCTACGAGTGGTATCAGCACAGCTCTCTGGTTAAGAGCCATTTATACAATACATAGTAAAGAAAGCAAAGGAGATTTGAAGACAAACGATCCTAAACACCCTTGACTCTAAATTACTCTTGAAGAAAACACTGTTATATTGCATTGTTAGGTAATCACCTCTGCAATGTAGTAATTTCCAGTGCTCAAAAGCACAGGCTTTAGAGCCAGAGATACCTCGGTTCGAGTCCAGCTGTCCCAGTGTTGGGCTGTTTGCCTCTAGGTAGGGAAGTACCATAAAAGCCAGGTAGGAGAGAGGGGTCCTGTGGGAGGCCACCACTTCCTCTCCACATGTGGATTTAGCCTAATATCTTCCCATACAAGATGAAGAAAGTGGCATGGATCTACGTACCACGCTGCGCTTGGTGTTGGGTTTGGTGTTAGGATTCACAGAGGAAGCTCAGGTTCAGAACTTGGCATCACATCTGACATGGAGTAAGTATTCAAACCAAGACACCAGCTGTTAGGAACAGGATCGCTACTGACTTTCAAAGAATGAAAATTCTCCTTTCCTGAAAAATGCACTGACCAAATTTATTTCCCTCTAATACAGCAGTGTCACCAGAATGAAAGAGCAGAGAAGTCCATTCATAAGAAAACCAGTTGGCATCCAGTTGACTCCGACTCCTGGCGACACCATGTGTGTCAGAGTAACTGTGCTCCTTAGAGTTTTCAATGGCTGATTTTTTGGAAGTAGATCACCAGACCTTTCTTCAAGGCATCTCTGGGTAGACTCAGACCTCCAGCCTTTCAGTTAGCAGCTGGGACTCCATCCATTAAGAAGAGGCCCTGGCGAATTGTGAGCTGCTGCAAAGCGGTGTATTTGCTATTGAAGGACATCAGATTTTACAAAATGAAGTAATTGGGGGTAGCTTTGTGCTGTCCAAAAGATATATGGCTTTTAGATTGTTTCCAGTTATCAAGATAATATTGATTAACATACAACCTTGACAGGCAGATCTGTAAAGCAGCTGTTACCTGCTTCCGTCTACATGTAGCTCCATCCAGCTCCAAACCAGTATAAACGTTTGCAGGTGAGGAAGCCAAGGGACTCTGCTGACCTTCAAGCTTCCTCCAGGTCTCCTCCTGGGAGGATGAACTTCAGCAGCTTAGTGTCCATTTCCAGACTTCTATTTTCCTAAAAAAAGGACACTTCTGCCTCTGTAACGGCCTAAGACCTGCATCCACAGCCCAGGGAAGAAATGAAGCTTCCCAATATATTTTTCATCTGAGCTGAGATCCTCACACTTTTTCACATCAAGACCACTGGACTTGAAATCAGAAGACCTGGGTTTGCCACCTGCCAGCTGTGGATCCTGGACAAGTCACTGAACCTTCACCAACCTCGCAAACTTCCCTCATTTGTAAAATGGGCATCACACACCTTTCTCACCTCATTTTGCAGTGAATTAAAATAAAGCAAAAGGAGAACTGTGGGATGGCCAGAGGCAGCCTGCATATCCCCTGCAGTTTCAACTTCTCCATTCATCTCTGTTTCCTGCTTTGCATAATACAACTTCTTCCAACACACTGTGCTCCAAAGTAGTTCATTGGAAACACAGTAATTAGCATTACAGATACAATGACACTCCTGCAATGTTAATTACTACAGTGCAGATGTACTGTTAGATATCATACATAACATTGTCAAGCCTTTATTTTTAAATTAAAGTGCAACAAACCATACCCTGGCTACACAGCTTTTTTTTGATTAATACAAATTAATGTTATTTCATTGTCTAGGGAAAGGGTGGGGGTAAGGGGGGTGTTGCATCTAATTGTAAGAGCACATAAGCAAATGGTAGAGTTTCAGGTGGATTCTCCATAATCTCCTGCCCCCACCGTAGTCTCTTCAGATGGAGAGTGTGAGCTCCATGAGGGCAGGGACCGCATCTGGTTTTGCTCACCACCCTGTCCCCAACACCTGGCAAACTATCAGGTGCAGTAAACATTTGCTGAATAACTGACTGAGTAAATGAATGAATAAAGATAGAGCCATGTATGCAGAGGGGTCTGGAAGTGGAGTGAGAGAACTAGATGGCACATGGTTTATTCCAGATTCCCCTGATTTTCAGTTTGCTTCATGTCTTCCAAATTTATCTTGATGCTTCCCACATCTAGAGCTTTAAGATCTGAAAAGAGAGACAAAAGAATCATCACAGTGAAGAAGCCAGTTAAAGTTCTTCATTGTGACTTTTGGCAACATCATCATATTCCAGTGGGCTCTGGGGAGAGGGGAAGATCAACATGATCCTTCAAGGTCAGCAAGTCGCCGATTCAACAAGCCAAAAGAAAGAGAAGGAAGAGAATGAACATTTTTGACTCTTCTATATATTAGTTACAGGTGAAGGCTAATGTTGTAGAGCAAATATATAAAAACCTTGTCTAATGAAGGTATCAGAAGTTATGTGAAGCCTTTAAGGAATTCCTTACAGTAGAAGGCTGGGCCCAAAGGAGTCAGAATGAGCAGAAAGAAAATCCAAGTAGCTCAGTGGCCAGTATTCCAGAAGCATTCCATCCAGGTCCATTCAGAGTCTACCTTAAGCTCCAGATCCTGCTCCCAGCACTAAATCAACCCAGGAGAGTAAGGCATAGAGCCACAGATGGAATCCAGAGTCTTAGAATCAACTGTTGAGGGTGCTAAGATCATAGTCAGGAAAACGAAGTTGAACATCAAGTCCAAAGAGCGAAGACTGTGAAAGGACAGCAAAGCAGTAAGGTTAGCTTGGAAGGCCTTAAGCAAGATGGAATCAGGAATGAGGAGTTAAGTCTGCGAATGTGAAATGGGAAGCTTGGCCACACTGCAGATGTGAGGAAGAGCTCTCATTTTGTGCAATGCGTGGTTGCAGGGGTGGGAGAGGGCCCTAAGCAAGAGACACTGGACTGGACACTTGAGGCTTTAGACCTAGACCTTTGTCCCCCAACTAGGGTTTGCTCTTATTCGCCCATTTTGGCTTCCTTGTTTCTCATTTGGCCTTCTCAGCAACTCATTCTTGCTAACTGCTTTCTCCAATTTCTCGTACCTGAGAAACTGACCTTTCGTAGCATCTCCATGTTCTAAAAATTTACGGTAAAAGGGACAAGTTGATTTTTATAAGGTATAATGTATAAAAATTAGTTACAGTTTATGAGAAGTCTCCTTTGGATTCCTACCTAAAATCCCTAAAATATAATGTGGTTTATGCCTCACCTTCTGGAGAGGCTGCTAATCCTTATGTCACATGTGGCTTTAGCCTAATATCTCTCCATCCAATAAGAAGCAAATGGCATTGGTCTAGGCACTTTGCTAGGTTTGGTGAGAACTGGAAGGAAGCAAGCTTTGCTTGACGTGTTGCCCATTTCCTTGCAGGTCAGTGGGACCATGTACAACACTGGAAGACATGTGTCCCTCCGCCTGGACAAGGAACACTTAGTCAACATATCAGGAGGGCCCATGACATACAGCCACCGGCTGGAGGAGATCCGGCTACACTTTGGGAGTGAGGACAACCAAGGTTCTGAGCACCTTCTCAATGGACAGGCCTTCTCTGGGGAGGTAAGTGGGTTGTTGGAGGTACTAAGAACTGAGAAGTACTAAGTGCCAACTACTACAATTTGGTGCCTGTTTATATCCACGGTGGGATAACAGATGGAAAGATTTCTCTTGAATCTATGAAATGAGGAGGTCTATGCTTCCTTTCTTCATCTGTCCTTTGCAGGTTGACATGGAAGTCTTTAATGAGCTTCCAGTATTTTCTAGGGAAGGCCACAATGAAGCTGGATATTTCCTTCTGAGACATTGGAGCAGCAACCCTGTGAGAACTCTCCGGAGCATTATTTCAACCTCAGACCCACACCTTTTACATACATCTTCACTTACACCTATCTGGGAAACCAGCCTCCCATATGTCACACATAATAGCATGAACAAATTTTTTTTTAAAAAACCTGTTGCTGTCAAGTTCATTCTGACTCATAGTGACCCTATAAGACAGAGCAGAACTGCCCCATAGGGTTTCCAAGGCTGTAATCTTCATGGAAGCAGACTGCCATATTTTTCTCCTGCAGAACACATGGTGGGTTCAAACTACCAACCTTTTGGGTAGCAGCCAAGTGCTTGAGTGCCACTAGGGCTCCTGTATAATAGCATAGATCCCATAATTCTCCCTTCTGGTATAATGAGTCTTATTTCCACAAAACTATAACATACTGTAAAATAAATGTCAGGGAGCTAAATAGTCTGCCTGAGTTTCTGCAGAATGGAAATGTCATTGTGTGCCATCATTAATGGCAAGTGACACTATGTGCCACCATAAACCCAGACAGAACTCAGGCTACAGTCGTGGGCTGACCACAGTTTCAATTACAGGGCGAGAGCTACAGTTTAAACAAATGTCATCTGTGGTATGATGCTGGGCATAATTAACTTGACCCATTTTAGCTCTGTTACACTCGAGGGTGGTTATCAACTAGGGACCAGGGCCCCTTGTATGCTAAATACCCTGTAATAGGTTTCTTCCTAAGAGTCCTCAATAACTGCTGTCAGGAAGGCTTTGGAATCACAGAAATATGATCTCATTACCAACTTGGTCTTTTTTTTTTTTAATCAAAATCATTTTTAAACCTTGCACGGTTTTTAATGTGGCAAGGCCATACACTGAGAAATATATCCACAACCTTAATGAGTTCAGTGACCATATTTGAATGTGCTCAAAATGCATCAGCTGAGAACTTACCTAGGCACCTTCCTAGTTACCAGGGATACAGAGGTTTTTAAAAAGGAAGAAAACAAAAAAAAGACAGAGTTCCTATCGAGAGGAGCTCAAAGAGTGGTATATTCAAATAATTAAAGTATAATAGCATGTTGTAATGGAAGTGCACAAAGGTTCTGACAAGCTCAAAGAAGGTAGTGACGAATTTTACTTGAAGGAGTCAGAAAAAGCTTCACAGAGGAGGTGCCCTTTGAACTGAGCTGTGAAGAGAGGGAATGGGGAACGATTTTAAGAGCATCAGCTTTGGAGCCAAACCAAAACCAAACCCATTGCCGTCGAGTCGATTCCAACTCCTAGTGACACCATAGGACAGAGAAGAACTGCCCTATAGGGTTTCCAAGGAGCGACTGGTGGATTCGAATCGCCAGCCTTTTGGTTAGCAGTTGTAGCTCTTAACCACTGTGCCACCAGAGCTCCACTGGGGTCAAAGGACCTGAGTTTGTACCTTCTGCTTTGATACATGCTAACTATGTGATCTTGCGAAGGTGACTTGATTCCTCTAAGGGTCAGTTCAATACCTCTCAAGGTTGTTTGAGAATTAAGTGGAATTCCAGATGTAAGGAGCCCTGGAAATACTGAATGACTGAGATCTATCAGGAAAGGGGACATGGCATTTCAGACTCAGGGACGGCATGAGCCTAGGCGCTGAGGCATGTCAGGGGACTGTGTGCTGGGGAAGCTGCACATAGATTTCATCTAGCGTATCACCTCTGATCTATTAATAATGGCTGCGGAGATGACCTGGTTGAGCAGGAACATGAGCCCAGCTCCTGAATAGGAAGAAATGCTGGATTGATTAGAGATGTCTGCCAAAGGCACGGTAATGGAAGAGTCCTGGCCATTCCAGATCCTGAACTAGAGTGTAACGGGGAATATGGTAAAAACAGGGCAAAAACTCACAAATTGAGAGTAACTGGGGGACTGCTGGTTTGTTTGTTTGTTTTAACATTTTATTGTTGTTTAGGTGAAAGTTTTCAGGACAAATTAGTTTCCCATTCAACAATTTATACATAGCTTGTTTCATGACATTGGTTGCAAACCCCTTCCTCCCTGGGTTGGTTCCCCGTGTCCATTCGCCCAGCTTTCCTGCCCCCACTGTCCTTGTGAACTTTGCATTTGGGCAAATGCTGCTCTTTAGGTCTCATATAGTTGATTGTTCTGAGGTGTACATTCCTCACTGGTGTTGATGTTCATTTTATAGGCCTGTCTATTGTATGAGACTGCTGGTTTTAATTAGAGAATATTCAAAATTAGATTCTTTTAAAAATATAAGTTATTTTAAAATTTTAATTATTGTATTAAATGATTAATAATTTATTTTAATAATTTTTTATTTGTTGACTTGTTCTTTTTTTTTTTTGCTGTAATTTCTTTGTTTTTCTCTCTCACTGGACTGTTATATTCTGGTGTCTATCATAACACTGCCTCAGAGTAGAAATATTTCTTAAATAAATTATTGAAAAAATACAGAGCATTACTAAGGTAAAATCTTTTACCTTGTTGAATTCCTTGGAGTTCCTTGTATCTTCAATATGTAATAAGGTTCCTTGTATCTTGTATATGAACTACAGTTTTGGAGTCAATGGGTGCTTCCAAAATCCTCAAGAGAAACATATAGCAATTTAATCTCTAAGTGTACTCATTGCCTGGACCTGCCCCAGACCAAAGATATCAGACTCTCCAAGAGACCCTGGAAATCTGCATTTTAAGAGTTCCCGAGGGAGTCTGGTCATTAGGTTTGTGAAGCACCCTCTCAATGGTACATTTATTAAGAAATATTCTCAGCGAAGAAGGCATTTAAACAGAGTTACAAGACAGAATTCACTCGGGAGCATTTTCAAAATATTTATGTTTGGCTTCTCCCCAAACCATCAAAATCAGAATATCCAGGAGTAGGGTCCAGGTACGAGAATTTGTAAAAAATTCCCCAAGAGATTTTGGTTAGGGATCACTCTATCAATTTTAGCTCAAGCTCTCCCTGAATTATTCCAGTTTCTAAACAAGGGCAAAAAAAAAAAAAAATACTGCCACCAAGTAGATTCTAACTCATGACCACCTCATGTATGTCAGAGTAGAACTGTGCTCCACAGGGTTTTCAATAGCTGTGAACTTTTGGTAGTAGATTGCCAGGCCTTTCTTCTAAGGCACCTCTGGGTGGACTCAAACCTCCAACCTTTCAGTTAGCAGCTGAGCATGTTAACCATTTGCACCACTCAGGGCCTCCAGTGAGGACTTAATCAGACTTAATCAGTGTACTACAAAGGGCAACCAGAAGCAATTGCAAATGGCAATGGCAAAGTTGGAGTGCTAAGACCGATGGGACCTGGAGAGCAGCGTCCCGAGCAGAGTGATCACACACGCTTCCCTCGCTCCAAGGCAGGCTTGAGAGTTAGCCTCAGTGTGAGCACCCTTAAAAAAACCCATTGCTGTCGAGTCGATTCCAACTCATAGTGACCCTTTAGAGTAGAACTGCCCCGTAGGGTTTCCAAGGAGCAGCTGGTGGATTCGAACTACTGACCTTTTGGTTAGTAGCCGAGCTCTTAACCACTGCACCCTTATCCTGCATAGACCACTTCCGTTGTATTACATTTCTTTAGGAGCCCATCAATATGAGTGATCGTAGACAAACCAGTGTGAGATTAGGTGCAAGTAACCAGAATGTTAAAGGCTCCAAAACAATGTCATGAAAAGCAGTTGACCTCTGAAATATTTAAAGGGTTCTTGAGAGTTGCTATGTGTCAGAATCCACCACTGGACAGCACACAACAAGCAGTAAGCAAAAGATGAATTGGTGGTTAAATGGTAGAATTTTTGCCTTCCATAAAGGAGACCTGGGTTTGATTCCAGGCCAATGCACTTCAAGTGCAGCAACCACCAGTCTGTCAGGGAAGGCTTGCATGTTTCCATGAGGCTGAACAGGTTTCAGTGGAGCTTCCAGACTAAAATGAACTAGGAAGAAAAACCTGGCAATCTGCTTCGGAAAATCAGGCCGTGAAAACCCTATGGATCACACCGGTCCCATCCCTTTGTGCATGGGCTCTCCATGAGTCAGAGGCCAACTCGACAGCAGCTAAGAACAGCAAGTGAGGAAGAAAAGTCTGATTCTTCTATGAGGCATGAGGGAAGAAGCCTAGAACCAATGGGTGGAAGCTACAGAAAGGCAGAAGTCAGCTAAATATCCGTGGATGGAATGAGTGAGGTAGAACTAGTGAGTTCCCATCACTGGTATTATTAAGCATAGAAGTGAATTTGGGGCTCGATTAAAATAACTCACATCCTAATGACCAGGTGGATGATTAGCTTTAATTACCCTTCTACTGCTGAAATTCCACACAGTCCATGATTTCCTTATAGAAAAGTTCCCCCCATTGGATTCCACTGAGGGTTAGCCTCCATTTAAGTCATCTCTGCCCCTGTAGGTTAAATCTTTATTTTTATTTTGTGCTACCTTCAAGGCCACCTTTGGTCTCTGGTTTTGGTTAGCCTTTGAGAGGACCCAAGTAACCACTTCTAGCAACACAGCCTGTGTTTCCTTCATTGACAGTGAATAATCACGTTGCCATCTGCCCCATCTATCATTGCCGATCGTGATAAGTCAATTAATGCCAGGCATTCTCCTTGGCACAGAGCAGCAGTTGTTATCTGAAGAGCTGTAGATTAACTGCAGTCTTGTCTAGCGGGGTTATTGTAATTGATGGTAATCATTTGCTTTGTTTTATAAAGCTGCGTGGATGTACGACACAGTCAGCAACTTCGATTTTATAAAAATTATTCATGTCCTACATGGAAAACTCCTGGATGCCTTGTTGGGGGTTGGTGATAAATGAGCGTATTTGGGGATTCAAATGTCTTGATTTTTTTAAAAAGAGAAAATTAACTGTTTTTAATAAGTAAGACCCTTAGCTTGCTAATCATGTCTAAGTGGCTAGATTAATATCCAGTATAAAGTAGGTTACTTATGAAAAGAAGCAAATACACTAATAGGGCAAAAGATAATATTTGAAAAGAATGCATGCCTGTGGATTAAGTTGCAGTAGTGAGGCTAAGGAGTATCTGGGAGGGGCAAACAGTTAACACACTCAGCTGCTAAGCAAAAAGATGGAGGATTGAGCCCACTCAGAGGTGCCTCAGAAGAAAGTCCTGGCGATCTGCTTCCAAAAAATCAGCCACTGAAAACACTGTGGAGCACGGTTCTACTCTGCCACACATGAGGTCGCTATGAGTCAGAGACGACTCAAGAGCAACTGGTTTGTCTTTGCTTATAGTGAGGCTAGAAAAAACAGTATCCTTCTTACTTGGGGGAGACTGGCCAAATTCATATAAAAACCTTCCTTATTTTTTTCAAAGGGGTAAAGGGACACATTGAGAATTGAAACAGCCACTTCACCAATATCTGTGTGCAGATCCTACGTTTATTATGTCCCCTCTTCACACAGCTACTGTGCTTCTGCTGCATGCTGGGCTATGCTCCTGCCCCCGGGAAGCATATTTTTAATAAAATGTACAACCAGTTGCCCCCGAGTCCATTCCAACTCATGGTGACCCCCATGTGTGTCAGAGTAGAGTTGCACTCCGTATTTCAATGGCTGATTTTTCAGAAGCAGGTCGCCAGGCCCTTCTTCCAAGACACCTTTGGGTGGACTCCAGCCTCCAACCTTTCAGTTAGCAGCAAAGCGTGTTAACTGTTTACACCACCCAGGGACTCCTAATACAATGCAATGCAGATTCTGTGTGAGGATTGTTCCAGAGGGGGATTATGAACTAGCTCTGTCTGGATCGTGTTAAGGAGAGAACGGATGAAGAGCTGTGTGGCCTGATTCCTTCACTGCTTCCTCTGAAAACCAAAAAAAACAAAGCCCACTGCCATCAAGTCAATTCCAACTCATAGCAACGCCACAGGGTTTCCGAGGCTGTGAATCTCTCCAGAAGCAGACTGCCACATCTTTCCCCCGCGGAGCAGATGGTGGTTTCAAACCACTGAACTTTCAGTTGGCAATTGATCGCTTTAACCACTGCACCACCAGGGCTCCCTCTGAAGGCAGGGGAGAAACACATCAGCTTCTTAAGGTCTCAGCCTCTGGGAGTCTCCGATCCTGCTTGAAACACATTCGAGGGAGGAAAAAAATCCACAGCTGTTGCCATGGTGATGGAGATCAGATTTGTTTAATTAAAACAGGAGAATAAAAGTCGTATGTAAAATATGAGGGTTTTTTTTTTTTTTCATGGCTCTGAGTCAGAATAGAGAAAACAATTATCTTAGAGCCAACAACTGAGACTGAAAACACGGAAAACGCAGGCCATGTCCTCTTAAAGGAATCAATTATTTGCATCCTTGGGAGACTGGTTTCACTAAAGTAACACAAATTGTAGGAATAAGCAACCAACACCCAATTGTCCTGCAGTATGCTAGGGTATGAAAAGCGCTGAGGAGCACAGAACTGAGAATGGGGCCCACCAGACACCCAGTGGCTCTGGGGGAAGCGCTCCTGCAGTCTCGTTACCACTTCACCACCAGGCTGCAACTTCCGCTGGCACAATCAGAGATCTGGGGGGGAACAAGAACTGGAATGTTTAAGGACATGAGGTCCATGGGTATGGAAGAGCTACACTGGTGCCATGGTACAGCTGTTCCCTGTACCTGGAGTGCCAGCTCCATCTCCCTTCCCCTATCACCCCTATATCTACCATAGCCCCCTCCCTTCAAGCCCCCTTTCCTCTTCCCAGTCAGTTAAGTGCTGCCTCCTTTCCACTTTCAGAAAATCCTGCATATTCTTCTATTACAGAAATCAGCCAACCATAGCTGGTGGGCCAAATCCAGCTCAGGAGCTCAGAATAGTTTACATTTTAATGAATTTTTTTTAAAAAAAAAAGAAGAAAAATAAGCAACAGAGATGGATATGGCCCACCAAGGGTAAAATATTTACTAACTCGTCTTTTACTGAAAAATTTTGCTGAGCTTGATCTATTATATTACTCATCACTGTTGTTTTGTAGCTATTTACTCTCACTTCTATTGGGTCTGTAGTTCTTTGTTGATAGGAATTATATATTTTGATCATTGCTGGATCTCCAGAACTGCATGCATTCTCTGGCATATGGAGGGTAGTCAATACATGTTTGCTGAATAAAGGAATGAATGAGCTTGGTAAAGTCCTTAAGGACAGGGATCTTGCACTATTCATCAGGGCCTGACATACAGTAAGTGCTTAATTGGTGTTTGTGGAATGAGTCATTCTATCACTGAATCAGCGAGTCAAACAACTATTGCTGTTCCAGGAATGCAAACCTTATGGGTTTTTTTCCTGGAATTCTAAGATGAGTTGCATTCATTGACTGTTTAGGAAATATATAGCCCCATTTAAATTGAAGATGGAATGTTTCAGTAGAGGCTGCCAAAGCATCAGATTCCACTGGAAACTGGAAAAGAAGAAGAACAGTTTAGCTCACCTTTCAGGATCCTAAAATCTAGTAGAGGAATTTGTCTTCCCAAATAGACTGTTAACTCTTGGCAGTCAGAGTCAGTTGCATTTTTTACTAACTCCCCATACACATAATGGGCATTGAGTAGCTATTGTTGGACAAAGAGTTTGAATGAGTCAATGAAGATAATTTAAAAGATCGTAGCTTTCAGAGTGCCTAAATTATACCCAGCATATCATGAATTAAATTCTATGGTCATAATGGCAAATCTGATAAAGTTAATGCCAATATTAGCCAAAGTTCTAGGGATTTTATGTTAAATTATTCACAAATAAAAGATAAGTGAGTTCTTCAGGACTCCCAGGTACCCATAGGTATCTGAGAGGAGTAATTGAACATTTGTTAGCCGATGTACTAGAAAAACTCATTTAGAGTCTTCATCTCAGCCCTGGAAGTACTCCCAGGATAAGACCAGCGAGTTTGTCTTTGCCAATGCTAGAAGCCAAAGTTCTGGATACTGGGAGCCAGTCCCACCCAGAGTAAGCAAAGTGGCCTTCAAGAGGCAAAGCAAACAGAGGTCAGGAGCCCAGATGGTGGTAGGGCAGATTGTAAGGACACCAGCAAGCAGATGATGAGCCTGGTCCAAGGATAGGAACTGTTTTCCCTTTGGACATTTTCATAATTACTTATGGGAAAGGACATCCCAGTCAAGTCAGCAGCTTCCTGAATTGCCCGTTTTAGATGGATACAGTGGGGTAGCCTAAGAGAGAAGACATTGCGTTTAAAGACAACCTGCTGAGGTCAACTCATCGTCCTGTTGACTCCATCCTAACCTGCTTCATAACTCGGACCTGGTCTCACCAGCATGGCATATGACAGCTGCCATCCCTCTCCACTTGACTCTGATGATCTCCCTCCAGAGTTATGGCTAACCCCGGGAGGGAGGTGTTATATGACAAAAACAATATTAAAGACAGACATTAAGTGTGACTTGATGAAGGTTCAGCCTAGGACCCAACTGTCTCCATGGAGATCATCACTGTTACAGCTTTACAAGTGTTGTTGAATGGGGCCTTGGTTTATTTGGTAACCAATGACACTCCATTTACAAGAATGGATACTGCTCATAACATTTCCGTGAACTAGCTGTGCTTTCTTGTTCATTTCCAAAGCCCCTGGAATAAAAGCAACTGGAAAAGAAGGTGCAAAGTAAGAATTACCTGTTCACTAATACTCTGATTACTCTCAATGGTTCATTACAATCTGTAGAGGTTTCATGAAAGATCACACCTCCCACTTCAAGGGGGGTAGTTCAAGTTTACCTACAAGGAGGTAAACCTGCTATTGGAAGAACTAGTCTACTCAAAGCCTGCATCTAAAGTGTCAGAGTTGGAGACACTATTGAGGTCATCTATTCCAAACCACCTACCAAAACAAAACCCTACCAAACAAAAATCAGATGCCAGAAAGGGCAAGAGACCTACTCAATGTCACCAAGATTTAGTGACAGAATTAGGACCAGAACCCAAGTTTCCTGACTCTTAGTTTGGGATTTTAAATTTTTCACATAAAATTTAAAGTTATATCAAATCCCAGCATTCAGAAGGCCCTCTTAGATCATCTGGCTTAGTCCCCCAGTAGAGCGAGAAATACTGACTATACCATGGACTGCCAGAAGAAAGAACAAATCAGTCTTGGAGGAAGTACAGCCAGAATGCTCCTTAGAAGCAAGGTTGGCAAGACTTTGGCTTGCTTACTTTAGACATGTCATCAGGAAAGACCAATCACGAGAGAAGGACATCATGTTTGGTAAAGTCGAGGGTCAGCAAAAACAAGGGAAACCTCCATGAGATGGATTGGCACAATAGGTGCCACAATGGGCTCAAACATACCAACAATTGTGAGGATGGTGCAGAACCATGTATTGTTTCCTTCTGTTATACATGAGCTCTCCACGCGTCGGAGCCAACTCGAGGCAGCTAACAACAACAGAGCAAGTGTGGCCTGAGAATCAGAGTTCCCGCATTAGTGAACAGATCCCCTCACACAGGTGTTTATATGGCCAATCTCAGAAAGGCAAAGGTACTGGCAGATTATTTTACAAACTTGAGCAATGATGAGTGTCCACGAGGAAATGGACCTAGAAGTCACCAAATCACCCCACACACGAATACTACCTATAGGAGAGCCATAAGGTTCCCTGATTGAGAGAAATGAAGAATTAAAGGTTGGAAGCCTAAAGTGGAAACTGTAACGCCTTTAGGATCCCTCCTTTGGTCTTGATATCAAAAGGCAATCATACTAGTGCATTAAAAACCTAGACATAGCAATGCTTTTGTGCAGTTTGAATCCCCCACCCCCACACTCCCTAATAACCCTTCAAAACAGCTCACTAATATTAAATATAAGTCATCTCGATAATAATATTGCAAAATTAAGTCATTAGATGTCTAGCTTCTCCATGGATGTGCTGCTATACAATTCAAAATAAAGCAGTTTAAAACCCCCAGATTCATTTGCTCTGACGTATCAATAAACTTTTGCTGAAACAAAGCTAATCATCTCAATGGTGCCGACTTAACTGCTCGCCAGTTGACGGATAATAAACAGACCTGAGGATTAAAATATGAACTAATTACTGTACTCAATTCCATTTACTTGATTTCATGTTCCATTAATTTTTTGCATCGTTTCTGGTAGAAGCCTTCGATTTATGGTCCCCTCAAATGAATTATGCCACTTAGTTGCCTGTGGCATCTCGTGTTCAGAACTGGTTGGAAAGGGCAGAATTCTGGGCAGTAAATATTAAGCTGAAGGAGCCTAGGATATAGTAAGTGAAGGTAATTGTCTATTCCCAAATACCAGCCAGAGCCAGCTTCTATAAATCTATCCCCATCCAAGCAGTAAAAGGGCAACAGTAGGCTGGCTCTCATGATTATTCATTGGATTGGATTGGCTTGTTAGGGGCAGTCTCCAAAAGAAGTGGTTGTCTTGGCCTGGAACAGGGCTTCCAGGGAGCAGAGACAAGCACACTATGGGGAAGGGCATTGGCCTAAGGGTCAGAGGCTCGGGCTACTGGACAGAAACCAACATTTTGACTTACAAGATCTGAGTTCATGACCCCGCTCTGTCATTTATTAGCTGTGTGATCTTGGTAAAGGCTGAATTTGGCAAGTCGCTTAGTCTGAGCCTTTTTTTAAATTGTGAGATGAAGCTTATAATGCCGGTCTGTACGTGTTGTGGCGACCCCGTGTGTGTCAGAGTAGAACTGTGCTCCGTAGGATTTTCAGTGGCTGGTTTTTCAGAAGCTAGATTGTTGGACCTTTCTTCAGAGGCACCTCTGGGTGAACTTGAACCACCAACCTTTCAGTGAGCAGTGAGCTTGTTAACTGTTAGTGGGAATCAACTCAGTGGCAACTGGTTTGGGTTTTTGTTTTTTTGGTATATGCGTTACAGGGTAATTGTGCATTGCAAAGGAAACATACCTATGATAGGGCTTGTTAAGCTACAAAGCGCTGTACAAGTCCATTATTAGCCAGCCTAAACCTTAGAACTCTTGCAGATAAGGTGTATTAGGATAATCACGATGAACTAATGTGACCACTGCCATTAGCTTTCATTTATCGTGCCCACACTATGGGCCAGGCATTGTGCTAAGTGCCTTATCACGCCCAATCCTCACAAGAAACCTGTGAGCTAGCTCTCATTAGCCCTGTTTTACATAGGAGGAAAGAAGTGTGGAAAGGTTAAAGAACCTGCCTTCAGTCGCATGGTTGGTAGGGAAACCCAGGTCTCTAACTACAGTTACGCACTGCATGACCTTAGGCAAGTCACCTCCCCTCTCTTGCTCAGCCTCTAAGTAGCTGATAGAGATACTCTGTCACTTACCATATCAGGTTACTTGAGATGCCCCTCTCATTACCACACCATCCTTAAGGATAGTCTATACTTTTTCTGGCTGTAAAGTGAGACAGGAACCTATTTCTCCAAGTGGCACAATAGCAATGTGAAATATGACACGGTGTCATTATGTGTGCCCTCTCAGGTGGACAGCAACCAGAAGCTATATAGAGACGCACAGTTACACTTTTACTCTGAACTCTTTAAAATATAATAAGTAAGGCATTCTAGATCTGCAAATTCGTACGTCTATAAGCACATCTATTCCCCTCTGCAAAGCAGAAGAAACCATATTACTTAGTCACAGAGGTAGCTTGGGTGAATATATTTTCTTGCTTTGGATCTATTTGCTGAGCTAGAAATTTCTAGATTCAGCCCTGAAAATGAATCCTACAGGAGCTGTTTGATAAAATGAGCTCAGCCAGGAGGTTTTAAATCACACTCCCAGCCAGGAAAAGGAGGAAGACCCGGAGATCACCAGATATCTGCATCAGGGCTCTGCACTAGTATTTCAAAGCAAATAATTGTGACTGCTTCAGGAGAGACTAATTGTGTGTGGACCCAAAGGGCCACCCCAGAGCAGCTGCTGTTTTGGTAAGGTCCTCTGTGAGGGTCAAGAAGTGCCTGCCTGTTGCACCTGTCTCTTTAGGGCTGATATGGTCCCCTGACCCAGGTAAGGAGCTGTAACCTTCTTGCATGAGAAGAAGTTAATTGTAGAGGTGAAGATTGCTGGAGTTATTCATTCCTGTGTTTTAATCAGGGCTTCGAACCAGTTCTTCCCAGTTCAGTCATGGCCAAGGAAGAGAAACTGGAACAGACACAAATGTTTTAAATTTGGGTGAGCCAGAACAATAATCAGAACATGAAAACTCACGGGTCAAAGCCCTGCTAGAAATCTAATCTCCCCCGTAGAAAACAAGGGTAGCATACTCATTGCACGGCAACCAAATCTCTTGCCCATGGGATTTGGAGCAGTGTCAGAAACAGTAGTGCCCCGCTCAAAGATGGTGGCCGACCACACTGCTTTGAACGTGTGTTGCTCTCCGCAGTACCGCCAATAATCCAGTCTCACACATCAGGCTCCTGAAAGGACTCACTATGCCTCTTCCAAGTCTCCCATTCCAGGACTTCAACCTGTAATTTTTCCCATTCTGGTTATCGTTCTGGATCACCCAAATTGTAAAAATTTGGGTCTGTTCTGGTTTCACTTTGTCGGCCATGACTGAACCAGCTCAAACTGGTCCCAAGCCCTGGTTTTAATCCTGGCTCTATCACTTACCGGCTGTGGCTTTGGGCAAGTTAGTCAACCTCCTTGTGCTTTCAGTTTCCTCATTAATAAAATGGGACTAATATGAGTCGAAATCGACTCGACAGCAACGGGTTAGGATTTTTTCGTTTTGGAATAGTGGTACTGGAGTCCCTGGGTGATGCAAACAGTAAAACTGCAAACATCCCTGGCTGCTAACTGAAAGGTTGGAGGTTCGAATCCACCCAGAGGTGCCTTGGAAGAAAGGTCTGGTGATCTACTTCTGAAAAATCAGCCATTGAAAACTCTGCAGAGCTCAGTTCTACTCTGATACACATGGGGTCACCTTGAGTTGGAATTGATTTGACAGCAACTGATTTATAGCACTGCCCATGGAGCTCTGGTGGTGCAGTGGTTAAGAGCTCGGCTGCTAACCAAAAAGGTCAGCAGTTCAAATCCACCAGCCACTCCTTGGAAACCCCATGGTGCAGTTCTACTCTGTCCTATAGGGTCGCTATGAGTCGGAATTGACTCAACGGCAACAAGTTTATGCCATAAGATTATTTCCCCCTAGCTTTATTAAGGTATACTTACATACAATAAAATTAAGCAATTTTAACTGTACAACTTGATGCATTTGCACAAATATATAGTCATGTAATCAACACCACAAACATGATCCAGAACATTTCCATCACCCCAAAAAGTTCTCTTCCTCTACAGTCCATCCCTTTCAGCCCTGACGTCTGGCAATCACTGCTCTGCTATCACTGTTGCCTTTTCTCGAATTTCAATCAATGCAATCAAACAGTATGTAGTCTTTTGTTTTTTTTTTTAATTATCTTACAGTAAAATAAATTTTTTTTCTTCTGGCATCCAGTTCCATGAATTTTAGTACCTGTACTGATTCCCATAACTATCATAATAATCAGGATGGAGAGCAGTTGCATCTTATCTGGTTGTTTTAAGGATTAAGAGAAGTGATATACGTAAATTGCTCAGAACAGTGCCTGGCACGCAGTGAGTGCTCAAAAAATGTGGCTTTTCTTAGCGACACAGCCTGTTTCTTTGGGCTCCGTCTTCCAGGGTCAGCATTTCTATCATCAGCATGTCTATCCTCCTTCCGTATCTGACAAGAATCCAAAATGGCATCTGTAAGAATGGTGTGGGGGCAGAGTCTAACCGTCTCTAACTTTCCAAGGGGGAAATCCAGATCAACAGCCCAAGGCTGGTTCCTATGAGGGGGAGGGTAGACATGCCTTCTCTCTCCCCCATCTTTACCGATTCTGACACCAACTGTCCCTCCCACAGCACTTTTTACTCTGCTGGGTTCGATAATTCATCGCAATGGCCACACAGAACTCACAGACAATACCCATGATTATGGGGTTTATTAGGGAAGTGACATGTTACAATTCAAGTTCAGAAACGCTCAGGATACAGTTCTTCTGTCAGGATAGCCTCTTCCCAGCCGTGCTCACAGGCAGGCCTCTTCTTGACCCTCAGTCTCTGCCCTGATCAGGCAAGTGTTACAAAGCTCTTTTAGCTTTGCCGGTAAGTGCCCAGAGGCACCTCATTCCGCCAGGAAGCCTCACCCGAAGGCACTCAGCTTTCTCACTCCATGGGCCAGGAAGCCCACTGCGCCGTCTCCTGCTCTTCTTGCCTGCCAGTCTCCCCTGTCACCATTTCTCTGCCACCGCCTCTCACCATCTGTGTTACAGCTCTTTCTCTTTCCTTCTCTGTCTTTCTCTCTCTCTCAGTCTCCTGGTTCTAGGAGCTTCTCAGTGCGGGGATCCCAGGTCCAAAGGACATGCTCCACTCTTGGGTCTACTTCCTTGGTGATGGTGGGATCCTCCTCCCCTTCCTTCCTCTGGGATGGCTCATTTCAAGCCCAGATGGCAAAACTGACCAATCCCCTTCATGGGCCACAATTACCCTATCTTCACAGTCCCACCCAAGTGGTTGTTACAAGACCATGACGAGAAAGTCCACACAAAAGCGATCCATTGCATGGCAGCATCATCGTAGAGGAGGTAAAAGTCCTAAAAATTTTATGAGCCATTGTGAGTTGGTTCTAAACACCCTTCTCTAAGAAGCCAGGTCTGGCACCCTTTCCTGATTGCCATTTTCTTGTCAGTATCAACAGTCACTGGAATATGGCCTCCCAGAGGACAAGTACTTGTTGCCGTGGAGTCAACTCCAACACATGGTGACTCCATGTGTGTCAGAGTAGAACTGTGCCTCATAGAGTTTTCAATAGCCGACTTTTCAGAAGTAGATCACCAGGCCTTTCTTTCGAGGCACCTCTAGGTGAATTCAAACCTCCAACTTTTCAGTTTGCAGCCAAGCCCATTAACCATTTGCACCACCTAAGGATTCCCTGCCTAGAAGGAGAGGCCCCTTTTTCTTTGCAAAAGGAACCATCTACTTATCAGAGTGTTTGTCCTGAGGACCATGTCTTTTCCTAATACCCACACAGGCCCTGTACAGGTCAGCCAAGTCCCTGTTAACCCTAGTTTAGAAGTGGGAAAACTCATGAGCTTGAGCACATGCAAAGAAGTGCTCTCCCCACTCCAGTCCCTTGGGGGAGCCCTTCCCTGTCCACAAAGGGTTCAGCAAGTACAGCATTTCTGCATTCCCAGTGAGTCTGAGACAAAGCCTCAAGCTGTTTCAGTAGGGTCATCACGTGTCCTGGTTTGCCTGGGAAAGCCCAGCTTGACACCAGTTGACCCTGGTGTAATTGTAATAGTATCTCCTTTCACTCTCAAAAGTGCCCCAATTTGCACAATAAATCATATGGTCACTCTATGTCTAGGTGATCTTAGACCAACCACTTAACCCCTCTGCATCTCCTTTCTCTCATCCAGAAAATGAATGGATTGGAGGCGCACCATCAGAACCCTTCCAGTACCAAAAGGCCTATAAAAGTAAAAGTCTTCTTGGATAATTTTATCATCATATATAAGCATTGATCGAGGGTCACCATGCTACCTGGAGAGTCAGAATCATTGATCTGTAATTAAACCTTTATGGTATATTGGAGAGGTTGCCCCAAAGGTTAAGTATACACTTTATACATAGCCACCATGATAGCTCTTTTAAGATAAATTCTTGGGAAATTAAGTCTGTTGATGTGACACCAAAAACTAAAGATCAGATTGTTCTGTTCACTTGGATGGTGGCCTTTTCTTGTTATGATGCTTCGAATATGGAAGCTACTACTCCCGCCACCGCCAGGGCCACCACCACTTCTGCTACCACACCCACCTGCACAAATCAAACATGCGCAGTCATTCAGCTACCTCCCAAGTAAAATGCCCCTGTGGCTGATCAGTTATTTGACTGGAAACTATGTGCTCCCCGTGAACCATTCTGCTTTGTATATTTTAATTACATTTTAAGTGATTTCTCTCCACTGAGCGCCCCTAGGAAGAAACCCCGGGTATTATCACCATCATCCACTTAGGCTTTGTCTCAATTCTGGTCTTTAGAGAGCCAGAACAGCTAGAAGATTCTGTCACTTTAAGCTCCTCTGTAAATCCCTATTGGTGTCAGCATTTAGCCACCTTTGCCGTCAAACAAAAGGACGAGTGTTTTTGCTCCGAAGCAGTTGCAGGCTTTGGGTTTAAAACCTCCGGGGTATCCAAGCACTCAACCCCACCAAGCTCTAATGCTGCTTCTAGAGTATTCATTTAGCTTGATTTACATTATTTTAATTTTCTTAGGGATTTCTTTACTAGCTGGAGGGTGATTTTTTTTCACCTTAATTAAACAAGTTGATTCCAAAGCACACAGAACAAAACAAGCCCTTTCATACCCTGTCTCACTTGTCACTCGCTCCTGCTGTTTGCTCTTTGCTGAGTGCTTTTCAGCCTTTCACCACAGCTGGCTTCTCAAACTGGAAATGAGATGGAATGACAGTGAGGAGAAGCACATCTTTCAGTGGAACCAACCAGCTCTTGGCTTGCATTTATTTAATTTCCCGGAGCATACGGCAATTTAGGGGAGGACCAGGTAGTGTTATTTCTATGTCTTAGATAGAAAAGTTGTATCCATTCAGTGCAATTTGACCAATATTAATGGAGCTGAGTGAATCTCAAGAGCTGTACTAACCTAAACACCAGATGCCATCAAGTTGATCCCAACTCATGGCGACCCCCTGTGTGTCAGAGTAGAACTGTGCTCCGTAGGGTTTTCAACGGCCGATGTTTTTGGGAAGTGGATCGCCAGACCTTTCTTTTGAGGTATGTCTAGGTGGCCTCGAACCTCCAACCTTTTGGATAGAAGCCAAGCACGTTAACCATTTGCACCCCTCAGAGACTCCATCTTAGCCTAGGGCAGCACAGATGAACAGACTCAGCATTGTCCTCAGGGAGCTCACATTCCTGAGGGCATCTTAGATGAGGTGCTTTGGGGCACAAGTAATGAGCTCATTCAAGCCTCTGGGATATAGCATAGGACTCGACTGGACCAGGGAAGAGGCTGAAAACAGGAACTGAACCAAGGTCATGAACTCAGAAACTACTCCTACTCCATTCCTCATCTCTGTGTGTCTGCTTTATTCTCATTCTCTGCTGTTGTTATTAGCTGCCAGCAAGTTGGCCCCTGACTCCTGGTGACCTCATGCACAACAGGATTGGACCATTGTGATCCGTAGAGTTTCCATTGGCTGATTTTTGGGAAGTAGATTGCCAGGCCTTTCTTCCTTGTCTGTCTTAGTCTAGAAGCTCCGCTGAAACCTGTTCAGCATCATAGCAACATGCAAGCCTCCACTGACAGACCAGTGACGACTGCATGTGAGGTGCATTGTCTGGGAATCGAACTCAGGTCTCCCACATGGAAGGCAAGAATTCTACCACTGAGCCACCACTGCCCCTTATTCTGTCCACAAGCTGTTTTTGTCTGATTCTCTGTACAAATGGAGGGCTGAAATGGCCCCCTGCCGATCCCAACTTTATATCCCCTCAGACTGAGACCGTCCTGGACTGACTCGCTGGCTGGCTTTTCAGCCCAATGCCAAATTCTCCAAAGAAGAGATTCAATTTTCGCAGCTCACATCTGAGGTCTTCTCTGACCCAGTCAGCTATGGGTGGGGGGATGGAGCCACGTAGAATGAACAGGTCTTGGGAGATCTGCCCCTATGGTAGGGAGAGCAGTTACCCAGAGAAGGCAGGCATTGTAAGCTGTGCGGACACCCCAAAAGATGTCTACCATGGTGGGAAGATAGACAAAGACAGACAAACAGTCCTTTTCTGTTCAACCTGACAAAGTCCACAAATTGAAGTGCTATGGAGACATCTGATTCAAAACTGGGGATTGGACAAGGCTTTCTGACTTAAGCAGGATTTTGAAAGAGAAGTATGAACATGGCTGCAATTGGATGAGAGCATCCCGGACAAAAGGAACATCACATATTAATAGAATAACTGTGGTCGATCCAGAATGTTCACTCAGAGCATCTGGCATCTTCTAACTGAGTGTCACAACAATCTTACTCATCACAGAGATATCGGTGGTGCACCAAACCTTGTCCCTCATTTCCTGGCTGCCAATCCCTCTCTCTCTGTCTCTCCTTCCTTTCTGTCTCTGCATAAACCTTAGGGTGGGCTCCAAGGAGTTGCCTAGAGGTTAGCATCAAGCAAACACAGATTTGAATGCCAGCTCTGCCACTTACTGTGTGCCCTTTAGCACATTAAACTCTTTCCAAATGAGACAATGGTAATAATATCAGCCTCATTTGAAGAAAATGAGATAGTGCAAGATAAAGAACCTTAGCACGGTGCCTGGCACAGAGCAGTGTCAGGAATGTCGGTCTCCAGGCCCTTCCTTCATTTTCTCATCCAGTAGTAGACTGGTGAGATATCTGGAATTAAAAAAATCCAAACTTTTGGAAGGACACATGGTCTAATACTGGGACAGAAGAGTTAAAACAAAAATCTTCTCCTGCAAAAAAAAGGAACACTTCTAGCATCATCCACGGGCCTTCAGACATGTCTGACCTCTTATCTCGCTATCAGTTTCCAAAATTCAGAGCAAAACAGAAAAGAATTGTGTACACTGTTCCCAGTCGTACATTGATGAGGTTCCATTTGCCCTTCCTTAGTGTTGAGTCTCTTGGATGAGAGTCAACCCAGCTCCCTGCCCACCTCAGTCAGGGACCATCTCATCTGGCCACATGTGATTCACCAATGACAACACTATCCAGTGTCTATTCCTTCCAAGGCACCAGAACAACTCAACGACTTATTCCATCCCTTGTGCTGACGTAACTTTTTAAGAGTCTCAGATGTGGGGCACACTCCAAAAGACCTTCTGAATGTCTAAGACCAGGATATCCACGGGGATAGTTTTCCCACTATGAATGTTCTGAAAAATGCCAGCGGGTTAGAAGCACACAGCTCTCCTGGGCAGAGGCTGAGCTTCATCAACATTGCAGGGTTTGTTATTTAATTTTGGTGCTCCCTTTAATTAAAAGTTTAGTTACAGTGGACCTTTAATATTGGAGAGGCTTTTTTTTTTTTTCATGCTGGCATGTGTTGAATTTCTTTTTCAAAGGCAAAAAAAGTGTTTGCTTGACTTAAGAGCAGGGATCAGGGTAAAATTTGCAAAACCAGCTACTTCCTCGGCTATACTATGACTTGCTTCACTGCAAATACACATTAATCCCTTAACCTCACTTAATCCCTGTTGATCTTCGTGGCCAGATTTACAAAACATTTCTACTGGGAAATGATGGCCAACAACCTCAGAGATTCCAATTTGAGAGAATATGTTCCTGCATCGTAGGGTTTGACAACGTCTGATTCGTGCGTCTAATACTTCCCTCATCCAGGAAACAGACGAATGACTAATCCAAAATAATGAATAATCCAAATACTCTTTATAATGAATGATATTTATTCTTCACAGACACATATTTGAGTTCCTACTGGGTGAATTATTTGGCCGGTCTCTAAGTTCAAATACGGAGCCCTGGTGGCACAGTGGTTAAGAGCTCGGCTGCTAAACAAAAGGTCGGCAGTGAGAATCCACCAGCCACTCTTTGGAAACCCTATGGGGTAGTTCTATTCTGTCCTATAGGCTTGCTATGAGTCGGAATCAACTCGACAGCAAAGGGTTTGGGTTTTTTGTCTGTTTGTTTGTCTTTGGTTAGGTTCAAATATGGAGCCCTGGTTTTGCAGAGGTTAAGAACTCAGCTGCTAACCAAAAGGTCAGTGGTTCAAACCCACCAGCGGCTCTGTGGTAGAAAGATACGGCAGTCTGCTTCGGTAAAGATTATAGCCTTGGAAACCCTATGGGGCCGTTCTCCTGTATCCTATAGGGTCACTATGAGTCAGAAGTAACTGACAGCAATGGATTTTTGGGTTTAGGTTCAAATATGACTAATACACAATCCGTGTCCTCAGAGAGTTTCCATTCTAGTAAGAAGACATTTGCAGTTATGTTTTGCTGAGTGCTGTGCTGGGAGAAAGCACTGCCTGCAGTGGGAATGCAGAGGAATACACGTTACACTTTGTTTGTTATTTTGTTGTTGTTGTTTTAGTTGCCTTTGAGTGGGCTCCAACTCATAGTGACCCCACATACAGCAGCATAAAACATTGCCCAGTCCTGCATCAGCTTCACAGTCTTTGGTAAGCTCAAGTCCATTGTTGTGGCTACTGTATATGTTGAGTGCCTTCCAACCTAGAGCGCTCATCTTCCAGCACTATATCAGACAGTATTCTGTTGCGATCCACAGGGTTTTCACTAGCTAATTTTCAGAAGTAGATCTCCAGGCCTTTCTTCCTAGTCTGTCTTAATTTGGAAGATCCACTGAAACCTCTTCACCATAGGTGACCCTGCTGGTATTTGAAATACCAGTGGCATAGCTTCCAGCAGAGGAGGACAAACGGACAGATGGGTGATGGACTTTGCATTTAGGCCCCACTGATTCATCTTCTGTCCTGATTCACTGGCCACTTGAGGGAGATTTCTATTCAAGACTTATTTCCCCTTATTCAACCGTGTGAGTTGACTTACCTTTTGTGTTTGCTGAAAGCAAGTGTAACCTCAGTACCCACACCATTAGAGAAAACAGAGGTGTATTAGATTTAGCAGAAATGATATGCTACAGTACTACTCATGAAGCAGATCTCCAGGCCTTTCTTCTACGGCACCGCTGGTTTGGTCCTTACTGCCAACCTTTAGGTTAACAGTTGAGCACAAACTGTTTGCACCACATAGGAGCTTAAAAAGTGATGTGTGCTATTAAAAAAAGAGCAGGTGAGAATGTTGGGGTGCCCGGGTAGGGGCATGCTGCTATTTTTAGTAGAAAGGTCGAAGATGACATTTGAGTAAAACCTTAAGGGAAGTGAGGGAGCTGGCCATGAGGATAGGTGGCAGAAGAGAGTTTCCCCAGGGGTCGCAGCCAGTGGGGCTGGAGGAGAGTGAGCTGGGGGAGAGTATGGGAGCATGAGGTCAGAGAGGTAGGGGTGGGGAGATGCACATCCTGCAGGGTCTATGGGCCACTGTAAAGGCTTTGACCTTCCCTCTGGGTAGGATGGGAGCCATTAAAGGGTTTTGAGCAGAGGAGTGACGTGGTCTGATGATGCCAAGCTTGTTCCTGCTTTGGAAGCTGTTCCCTCTCCCTAGAATGCCCTTCCTGCCTCCTTCTTGTTGTTCTATCTCAGTTGAAAACATCCCTGCACACCAGCCACTCACGATCACATCACCCGGTTTTAATTCTCTGCCCAGCATTTATTTATTACTGGTTGATAATTGTTCTTGGCCTATATTTATCCATTTACTTGCATATTTTCTATCTCCTTTCTCTAAAAAGTAAGTTCTGCTAATTCTCCTCCTCTTGAGTGTGAGCTGGACTAAGTGACTTTTGTTTCAAAGAATAGAGAATGGGAAGGGGAAAATAGGAACCTGACAGGGAGAAAGCCGGCAGGCGCCACCTTACCCAGGTGATAAGGTGAGCATCACCAGTGATGTCACGTGGCTATCAGGTATGCGCTGACATGGTGTGATGAGAAGGCCACTTCACCTTTGTGGTCTGCATCCCAAAGTCCACAATCTCAGTCCAATCACGAGAAAACATCAGACAAACTCGGCCACTTTACCTTTGTGGTCTGCATCCCAAAGTCCATAATCTCAGTCCAATCACAAGAAAACATCAGACAAACTCGGCCACTTTACCTTTGTGATCTGCATCCCAAAGTCCATAATCTCAGTCCAATCACGAGAAAACATCAGACAAACTCAAATCGAGGGACACTCTGCAAAATTTCCAATCAGTACTCTTCAAAAATGTTACGATTGTGAAAAAGAAGGAAAGAAAGACTAGGAAGCTATCACAGACAGAAGGAGACAGAGGAGAGATGACAAGTGAATGACTGTGGTTTGGATCCTGAGGCAAATAAAGGACAGTGGTGGACAAATTGAAAAAATCTGATTATAGTCTCTACCAGTGTTGTACCATAGTATTGTTCCAATGTTAATGTCTTAGTTTTCATAAAAAGTACCACAGTTATGTAAGATGATAGCGTTAAGGGAAGTTTGATGAAAGGCATATGGGAACTTTCTGTACTATCTTTACAACTCTTATGTAAATCTAAAATTATTTCAAAATAAAAAGTTACAAAAAAAAGTAATCCAAGTAATATTAGGAACATTGTCCATCTTCTTATTCACTGCTGTGTCCCTAATATCTAGAATGGTAATATTGTTGTTGTTAATTGCTGTCGCGTTGATTCCGACTCTTTGTGACCCCATGTGTTACAGAGTAGAACTGCTCCATAGGGTTTTCTTGGCTGTAATCTTAACGGAAGCAGATCACCAGGCCTACTTTCTGCGGTGCTACTGGGTGGGTCAAACCACCAACCTTTAGGTTAGTAGTCAACTGCAAACCATTAGGCACTCAGTAAATATTCAGTAAATAGGATGGACATGCAATACAAACAATGATGTCTTAAAAAAATAAATGAATCTATAAAAGTGCTTTGCCAAGTGCAAAGTACTTTGCAAGTAGATCTTTACAAATGTAAGAGAATATCATTATTATCCCATTTTGACAAAAAAAAAAAGGAAAGACTGCCCACTTCCTAGCACATAGCTGCAATAAGTCACAGCTTAGCTTGAGACCCCTCTGAGCCACTATATGTGATCAGGCTACTCCTGGGCATCGCTGCCATGCAGCCTTCTCTGTTCATAAAGATTTTCCCAATCAAAGGCTCTGAGACAAGGGAAAGTTCACTTAAATGTGAATAAAAATCATCAACTTGGTGACATCATATTAATCTAGGCTTATTAAAAATGTGTGGGATCCTCCTCCCATTCCACAGCTAATTATTATTCTGAAAACACTTGCCAAAGACAAGGATTAAGGTCTTTCTGAAGAACTGAAAGTGAAAGTAGGAGATTAAGTTTCGTTTCCTCTCCCCTTACCCCCAACACCAGCTGCTCTTTGAAAGGTGTCCTTAGAAGGTTCTGGTAGGAGTTAGTCCATTGCTGACGAGTCTCGGCTTCTGGAAATGAGGGCTTTTCTTCCATAGGATGAGGCAGGAGCTCCAGGGAGAAGAGTGAAGGGACCTAGTGCATGGCTGAAGAGTGGGCAGCATTGCAACAAGGCTACAGTTGACACACATCACACACCCATGATACCTCTCCATCCATCCGTCTATCCATCCATCCATCCATCCACCCATCCATCTACCCATCTATTCAACAGATACGGAAACAGCTGATGCAGCAGACAGAGCACTGCTTGAGAATCAGAAGACCTGGGTTCTGATCCCCTCTGTGTCACCAAATGGTGTCATGAAAGTGGGCAGTTTGATTCCCTCTTCTGAACCTCACGTTGTCAAATGAAGGCAGCTCTCTGGAAAATCTCTAAGTCTTTTTTTCTGGCACTGACAGTCTCATTCTAGGTGTGTGGTATTTCAAAGTACTCTGTGCTCTGCTTGTCATAATAGGACAGCAGAGTGTGTGGGTATATATTCTGTGTTTTCTAAGAGCTACCAGTGTAGTTAGGGTAAAAAATAGTATGCGCTGCAGAGTTAAGTAACGACACAAGGCACTAGAGGATTAAGTGTAGACAAATAATGCTACAGAATTACCTTAAAAGGAGGCCAGGGTGTTTCCTGGGGTAGTCTAGGTTGGCTTCTTGGAGAAAGTGGGACTTGTGCTGGACCTTAAAGGAGAACCAGATTTACAGAAACAGAGGACAAAAAAGTAACTTTCCAAATACTTCTCTGAAAATTTCATGTTCTTCATACCTCCAGGCCTTTGCACAAGCAGTTCACACACTCTCCCCCCCACCCTCCTTACCTGCTTCTCAAATCGTACTTCTCCTTCACAATTCAGTTCAGGTGTCCAAGTCAGCTATGAAGACTTCTTTGATAACTTCTATGCCCCTTGCCCCACCAGCATCCTCAATGCCACTCCAGACACGGTTAATAGCTCCTTGGGGTGCCCACAGAATGTGCACCTGTGTTCTTATTGCACGTCACATTTTTTACACCCACAGGTCTTCTCATGCCCAAGACTGTGCAGAATCGCTGTCTTACTTCTCTCTCTGTCCCTACCAAAGGGCACAAATGCCCAGCAGAGGGGAGGCACTCTGTAAAGTGAATTAAGAAATAAATGGATGAATAAATGAACAAATACATGAACTATGACTGTTCATCAAACCTGCCTTCTACTCAAGCCTGAGGGACAGGCATGCAGGATAGATAGAGAGATAAGACAGAAAACCTGAGAGGACAGAGGTCCCACTCAGTGAGCAAACACTCTGTTCTTGATGTGCTGGGTAAGGGAAGAGAAGCCAACAACCATCCTTCATCTGTTAGCCAGCAAGTGTGAAGGATGTGTGGAGACACCATGGAGGGCTACGTGACTGGCCCCCCCGTGGAGGGGTTTACTAGCAAAGTCCCTCCTTGTCTTTGTTAACCCACTGGGCAGAAGTGCACACTTCCCTCCCTGAAAAAGATGGCTTCCACTGATGAAACCTTGACATTTAGTGAAACTGGAGAAGGGAAGAGGTGCATTCTATTAATGTTCAAGCAATGGGAACACAAAGAAACCGGACTGGCTTACTGGCCCTTTCTCATGTGGGTTATTCCCAAAGCTGTCTTCAGAGGGGATCTGGCATGCTCTTTAAAATTTAGCCTGTCCAGGTAGGAATAGAGAGGAACACACCTGCCGGTTGCGGTAGCGTGTGTCCTGTCCCACGTAGGAGTCACAGAGAGCTAAGTCTGGAGCATAAGCTTTGGAGTCTGTGAAACTTTCTGCTAGAACTTTCGAGTTCTAACCCTGCCGTGTAGTAACAGTGTGGTCTCTGACAAGGTCTTCAGCACTTCAAATCTCTGCCTGACCATTGGTAAAATGGGGACAGAATTCCTTCCTTGCTGGCTTGTCATGAGGACTAGAGATGATGACTATAAAGCTCCCCCTGCCGTGCTGACTCCCAGTAGACACTCAGCAATGGTAACTGTTATCGTTATCATTAGCTATTACAATGCCCTTTATCTTCATCAAGGATTTACTGAGTTACCAGTAGGCTCATACCAATGTGCTAGATGCTAGAGAGACACAGAGATGTTTAAGGGGAAATTTCATGAAGAAGATGGAATTTTCCCTGGATCCTCAGGGACAGGCAATGGTTTAATTTTGTTCTCCAGTCAGGAAGGGAAATAGTCTCTCTTACATTGTATTTGCAATTGCAAACCTTCATTCTTTTAGAGTGCAGGTCATTGCTTTTCTGCTTGCACAGACTTCATAATATTTCAAGAAAACAAAATAAAAGAAAGCAAACATTTACCCACAATCCTCCACCCCTGACAAATCTAACTGGTTTTGATTTCCCAAGTTCAGAGAATGCAGTTTCATTAGGCAAAGACAGATGTGGGGAATGGTATTTTATTCAGAGCCAGTGGACCTCTTTACTGCATCCAAAAATGGGGCTACTAGCCCATCCTACACTTTTGTTGGAAATGGCCAGTATTTACAGAGAAAAACTCATTCTGAATCTTCATGTTACTTAAAACTGAATATCCCAACTAGACCCTCCTAAGTATATATGTGGAAAACAGTTTCCTTAAGTAGAAAATAAGTGGGCGGGACCAGATAACCTCAACACATCTCCCACCCAAGGGATATCCTTTCTTATGGCAACATTCATTCATATTATATCAATTACGTAAAGCAGGAGAGTATGTGTGCTTGCATTCTGCAAGAACAGCGTAAACTGGACTTACCTGAAGCTCCTTCATTCACTTAGAGTGGCTGTTTACAAAATCTCTCACACTTTTGAATTCAATCCACCGAAACCCCATTGCTTTCCAGCCCCCTCAAAACTCTGAGCTTCCAGGCCCCTCGTAATACTGATTATCATTCACCCGGCTTGTCAGTCTGCTGCCGATGTTCCTGAGGCCCAAGCAGCCCTGCGGCGCTGTTGGGAGCCAGGAATCAGGGCAGGAGATGTGGGGATGCCTGGGCCGCTGGCTTCTCTTAAAGGTGCCCAGGGCAATGGCATGCACCCCGTGGGCACCTAGTAAACATTGGTGGACTTGGTGCAGCGGTGCCCAGCTAATGAGTACCAGGCTTTTTATCTTTACTTGGAAATGTGAGGACAGATGGAGGAGGGGGGGGGGGTGAGTCTCATACTGAAGCCCAGATAGCATTGCACCAGCATAGTCAGACGTAAAGGATTCTGATTTCAGCAAAGATAAAAGCATCAGCAAGCACCCCGTATGAATGGCAAGCAGGTTAAAAAAGATTTCAGTCTGATTCTGCTTTTCTCACATCAAAGGAAAGATAAACTAACTGAGTTTCCAAAAACTTCCCCAAAGACCCTCCAAATATATATATATATATACACATATGTATATATGTGTATATGTATAATGACACACACACACATATACACAATTCTTTGATATTATAAGACTAGTTACTTCCCTACAATGTACATTTTTCCCAGAGATGATACCTACAGGATCATTCAGCAACAACATGTCCAAGTCACATACTTGTCCCCACACCACATTCCAGGCACTGTTCACATCCTTGTTTCTGAACCACTGTTCCTCATGCTGAATCCATCCTATGCTTGAATCTGTTGGCTTCAACTTCATGGCCCATTCCCCAATGTTAGCGCTAGACTTACCCTTTGTACTTGACATTCAGCACTAGTTTTTCAGCTATAACCTTGGTCTTTCCTGTCACAGTTGTGGTTCTTCCTTCCACCAACTACATGCTCTGAGCAAGCTTGAATAAAAACATGTCCAGGTTTGACTCATCCCTGATGTTCTTCTCCCCCCCGGCTGTCCAATGGGAAACTTTCCCATTTGATCCAGTCCTGTGAGGGGGAACCAGGTACCATCTTGAAAGTCTCATTGCTACAGCTGAGTTAGTATTGTTGGTCTAATCATACTGTTCCAATCAACGAGCCACTCTTTGTCACAACAAGAAGGGAACTTACTTCTTGAAGAGCCTATTTTTCAAAGATGGTGGTATGGGGAGGTGGGGGTAAACTCTAGATTTGCTAAAAAGAAAATCTGCATTTGAGAGCTAACTGATATAACCAAAGCAAAAAAGCACCAAACTAGGATTCAAGAAAAATGGCTTTCAATCCCAGTTTGACCCTGACCATGTGGCCCTGGGCAAGTCACTTTCTGATCCAGGCTTCATTTTCTGATCATAAAATGAAGAGATTGTGCCACACGCTCTCCAAGACACCCTCCAGGTTTAATATGCTTTGATTCTTTTATTATAAGTCAGTCTTTTCTGAGATTCCATTTCCTCTTTTTGGAAAACAGTGATAATATGTCTAGGCCAAACTTTCTCCCATGGCTATTTTGAGTGTCAAATAAGAAAATGTATAAAAGTACATGGCATCCTGTTAATTTTGATAAGGGGGCAGGGATACAGGAAGCCCTGAAGCCATCCCAAACCTACTCTTTAGCAGAATTACTTGTATGAACCGTATCTGTGAAAATGAATCCCTCTCCTTATTTTTTCAAGTAAAGAACATTTCAAAGTATATCCTGGATGAATAGAATACCCACACTTGTTCTGTTGGAAAGATGCACATTAGGGGTAAAAAGTCACACACCCACAAGGTTGGAATGAGTCTTGAATTTGGAGCAAAAGGTTGGACCAATGGAAATAGGTCAGATTATTGAAGTGGGTGGGAAGGTATGCATGGAAACAAGCATTCATATAATGCCTGTTGTATTTTAGTCACTCTGGGTATATTGTACAATTTGGCTTGAAATAATGCTATGAAGGTAGAATTGTTATTTGTTTCTGTTGTTATTACAGTCTCCCCTGTGGAAAACCAGGGTTCAGAGATCACATAGCTATTATGTTCCAGAACTGAGAACCAAACTCTAGCCAGTGTTGTCTGGCCTCAAAGCCCGCCTTATTGCCTCCTTAAAACCAAACTAAACCAGTTACTGTTGAGTCAGTTCTGACTCATGGTGACCTCATGTGTGTCAGAGTAGAACTGTGCTCCACAGGGTTTTTAATGGCTGATTTTTTGGAAGTAGATCACCAGACCTTTCTTCCAAGGCACCTCCGGGTAGATTGAACCTCCAACCTTTCGGTTAGCAGCTGAGCGTGTTGACCATTTGCATTACCTAGGGACTCCTTAAAAGACTGGAAAACCCAGGTTCATCTCCATCTCCACATATTTAACCCCTTATGTCACCCAAACATAGGGCTCGGATATCACTTATAAAAGACATCTGCGGGTCTTTACCTCTCCTGGGCAGAGGTATTTCTCCACCTCAATTAGAAACATTCAGGAAACACTAGACCTACTAGGTTCCAAGTCTGTATCAGGATGCAAAGATAGATACAACATGGACCTGGCCTTCAATTCCCCAGTAACTCAACTTCCCAGTCTACTTCTCAGCAATAGGCTGAGCTCAGTGTCATCTAAGTTCGGTGGTGAATGATGTAGCTGTTGCACAACTTTTGTGAGGACAAGCTGAAAATAACAGAGGGGGAGCCATCTAGGAGTTTAAAATTTCATGCCTTCATACCTCAATTTGCAGGAGATGTTATGCATCATTTATGTGGGGGGGTTGGTGGTGTTTATTTTATTCAATGCCTATTTATTCTGGACTCTGGGATTTTATGATTCATCAAATCCCTCTTCTCCATAATGTAGTTTTGCACTCATGCTGATATGTAGTATGCTCTGATGAGCTCCCAGAAGGGAGTGAGGTCAGAGGAAGAGGTGTGAACATTTGAGGAAGTGCCCGCTACTTCCTGTCTATAACATCCTTGTATAAAAGGAGGTGCAGCAGAATTCTTCACTGCAGTAGGTTTCCAAAGATGACAGCAACTATTTTACAAATTACTTACATAACACTGAGCTACTCTTCGTCCCAACCTGCTTAAGATCCCCTCACCTGCATATTTAAAGCAAGAAAGACCATAAACCCGATGATCAAATGCTGGACCCACCATGAACCTGTTGAATCTTGGACTTCCTAATGGAAAATCAATTCCCTCTCATTGTTCAGTAGCAATTTCAGGGCTATAAGGTTAAAGAATGTATAAAGGAAAGAATTTTCTATTCAGTTCAGCAACACTTGTTGTGGCCTACAATTCTGTGGGGAACACAACAATATGCTTAAATGACTCTCCACGAAGATAATGTGGGGGGAACTGAGGCTAAGAGTGGCTTAATGAGATGACCAAGGTCATCCATCTAGTAGATGGGTGAGACAGTACTTGAACCATGCCGTTGACGTTACCTGAGGGGGCGGCTCTTGTCCCAACAAGGGTTCAATCCTGGCAGGCTGAGTAGGAGCAGGAGGGGAGAGGAAAGGGAGCAAAGAGATGGATCTCTTGTCCCTGATGAACATCTTTGATGGGTTCAAACAATGCAGGATTCAAATTGTCCTCTTACACCTGCCTGTTAGATATGTATGCCCTGGCCGTCATCACGGCCAGATCAAGCAATGGCCAATCATAGGCCCCTTCCTTCTTATGGCCATGTCTGAAGTTCAGCCATTAGTCCATTCTTTAGTCAGGAATGTGAGGCACGGCCGCCTCTCATGTTCAGACCATTCAATGAGAGAGAGAGAAGGTCACCTTAAGTAGCAGCTCTCAATTCTTTAGGAACTCTAAAATAGGAAAACACTTTCTGGAAGAGTCACCTGGTTGGATAAGTGAAGTCTCCGTGTTCCCCAAGAATGAAAACTTGACTTCCAATTTATTGTTTGGCTGAATCTCTGAGATAACGTTCCGTCCTGACCCCATGAACAGCTGCCCAGCAAGAGTCTGTGGGGGCCCAGACAGACCACCACCCAGGTGGCGTGGGCACCAGGACACAGAACTCCTGCAGTAACCATGTCCTGTCCTGACAAATCCACTCACTCTCCCCTTGCTCTCACAGCAGATGGGAAGAAGTGTTATTTGTTTTTGGCAAACCCAAAAAAGGAGTAGTCACCTCATATAGTCTGAGAAGGAGTAGTAAGTGTTGTGAATAGAGACCTCCCAAATGGCCAGCACATGGGGAAAACTCATGTTTTACTTGTAGCTCACAATTTCTCTAGTTAAGGGGAGCTCAGAGCCTGTGCTGCAAACTATGTTGGAGCATAGAACAGTGAGACACCGACCTCTAGGTCAGCCTCATTTTATGTAATAGATTTATTCCTAAAATTGTGTCTGTAGATCAATATCACTCCTTTGTGCCTGTTGACTTTACAGCACAGATCCAGTATTGCTTCATCTTTACATAGAATAATTGTCTATTATTAGATGTGTCTAACCCTTTGGCTTTAAGTATCTCTATTCTTGCACTCTAGCCTCTTGGTCAAAGAAAAATATTTTATAAGAAAAAAGCCAAATTACTAAGCATTTTCATGTGCCTTTTCCCTTAATCCTCACGAAAGCCCTATGAAGTTCTATTTTTCCTATTCCAAAGATTGGACAACTGAGATCCAAAACCACATACCTAATGGGAAGCTACTCTAGGGCTCCAACCCAGGTCTTCTGGTGAGGCTGAAACTGAACTAACATGTTGTTATTGTTATTAGATGCCGTCAAGTTGGCTCTGACTCATAGCGACCCTATGTATAACAGAACGAAATGTTGCCTAGTCCTTCGCCATCCTCACAATTGTTGCTATGTTTGAACTCATTGTTGCAGCCACTGTGTCAATCCATCTCATTGAGGGTCTTCCTCTTTTTCACTGACCCTCTGCCTTACCAAGCATGATGTCCTTTTCCAGGGACTGGTCCCTCCTGACAACACGTCCAAAGAAAGCAAGACAAAGTCTCACCATCCTTGCTTCTAGGGAGCATTCTGGCTTTACTTCTTCCAGGACAGATTTTTTTTCATTCTTCTAGCAGTCCATGGTATATTAAATATTCTTTACCAATACCACAACTCAAATGCATCAATTCTTCTTCTGTCTTCCTTTTTCATTGTCCAGCTTTCTCATGTATATGAGGCAATTGAAAACACCATGGCTTGGGTCAAGCGCACCTTAGCCATCAAAGTGACATCTTTGCTTTTAGCACTTGACAGAGGTCTTTTTCAGCAGATTTTCCCAATGCAATATGTCATTTGATTTTTTAGCTGCTGCATCCATGGGCATTGATTGTTGATCCAAGAAAAATGAACTAGCATATTATTGTTTTATCTCAAATAGATGGGTTTTTTGTTTTTATGTTTTTTGTGTGTGCGTGATGAAAATATACATAACAAAACAGAAGCCATCTCAACAATTTCTACATGTACAATTTTCCAAATCATTCCACTACCGCTGTTAGCAACAACTCCCGCTCTCCCATCCCACCCACCCGTGGTAATCATTAATAATCTTTGGTTTCTACGTATTTCCTTATCTCATATAAGTGAGATCATACAATATATGTCCTTTTGTGACTGACTTATTTCACTCTGCATATTTTCAAGGTTCATTCATGTGTGGCATGCGTCAGGACTTCGTTTCTCTATGGCTGAGTAGTATTCCATTGTATGGAAATACCCCATTCTGCTTATCCATTCGTCTGTTGATGGGCTTTTCTGTTGTTTCCATCCTTTGGTTATTGTGAAGAGTGCTGCAATGAACATCGGTGCACAGGTTTCTGTTTGCGTCCCAGCCTTCACTTCTGGGTATATACCTAGGATTAGGAATGCTGGGTCATATGGTAGTTCTATGTTCAACTTTTTGAGGAACTGCCAAACTGTTTTCCACAGTGGCTGTACCATTTTACATTCCCACCAGCAATGGCTGAGGATTTCAAATGGGTGTTTGTGAAATGTTGGGAAAGGGCATGAAAGATGCTCCGTCTCTAGTTGACATCATAAGTGATCTGTTCCCCTTTCATTAACACACATTTGTTGACTGAGATGACAAGATAGTGTAAAGCCTGGAGTAGCTCACACTGTAGAATAGGCTTGTTCATCAAAGATAACTGTCAGCTTTGCCTTTGCCTGAGATCACCCAACAACCTCTATGAGGCAGAAGTTCCTTGGTCCAGTAAGAAAGATCCCTCCCAGATCCTCTCTCTGGCCACTGTGCCCATCCCCAATCAGCTACGACTTTGATCACATCTCACAGCTGCTCCTTCCCTGGGGAATTGTCTTCCCCTACCAGGAGCTCCTTGGAAACCCTATGGGGCAATTCCACTCTGTCCTGTAGGGTCGCTATGAGCCTGAATCAACTCCACAGCAGTGGGTGTTTCTTTTGGAAATGCCCAGGAAGGACCCCTGGTGGAGAAATGGTTAAGCCCTCTGCTGCTAACCTAGGAAAGGTCTGCTGTTCGACTCACCCAGTGGCTCCGCGGCAGAAAATACTTGGTGATTTGCTCTAGTAAAGATTACAACCTAGAAAACCCTATGGGGGCAGTTCTACTGTGTCATATAGGGTCGATATGAGTTGGAATCTACTCGATGGCAAACAACAACAACAAATGCCCAGGGGAATCCCTAAGTGATGCAAACAGATAACGCACTCAGTCGTTAACCGGAAGTACATCCAGCGGTACATCGGGAAGACATACATCTGAAAAATGAACCATTGAAAACCTTATGGAGCACAGTTCTAATCTGACACACTTGGGATCAGAATGAGTCATAGTCAACTCAATGGCTATTGTTTTGGGTTTGTTTGTTTTTTTTCAAACGTCGGGCGGCCACACCCCCAACACTCCCATCCCACCCTCAGCAGAATGATGATGTATACAGGATGGGCGCATAATGGGCTAGCCCTTTGCCTCAATTTGGGACTAATTTTGGTGTGTAATTCACACTCCAGGGATTCCGCGTGGGCTCATAATGAACCTGTCTCCAGCTGAGTCCACATCCTTGTTCAGTCTTCTGCCCCTTCCCCATCCTGCTTCCCTCCCTCCCCGCCTCTGGAGAGCGCGTTCTCAGTACATCACTTACGCACTTATCCCGACTCCCTGTCTCAGGCTGTGTCTAAGGGAGCCCAACCAAAGGCGTCTAGTTTGAGTTTCTCTTGCAGCAGAAGAGTTACAAAGTACAGGTCTTTGAAAAGAATCTGGACTCCATGTTTTCCCTCATTCAGACTGGGCCTTCCCTAAAATGAAACAAAATCAGCAAGATCTATTTGTGTTTGCATGGCTTTGATTGTGTTGAGGGCAAGGGAGCAGAGTGGTCTGTTATAATATTCCAGACCATTCAAAACCACATGATCATCGCCAGTTTCCCCACAGAGTCTATCTCCAAACCAGTTCTTTGTGAGAACATCACATCCACTGGTAGGAGTCCGGAGTTTTTGCTTTTGAGTAATGGTGTGAGCTGCATTGAAATTAATGCGCTGACTGATCGTTTCCATAGAGACTTTGGTGAGGCTGATATTGAGCTAGTTGGATAATTACCTGTTTTTTAAAAATCTAAGCATCCTTTTATACGTCACGATCTCTGTTTGTGAGTTTAGCTTCACGTTTACTGAACCATTTAATTAACTTAAGAGTTTAAACTTCTAGAGGTGTTGATTGATTCTAATCAGTATTTTCTGCTACTCTAATTGAAGGCTTCCTCTCTTGAACTGTTGTCAGTGAAGCAAAGTATAAAAAATAAAGCAAAATGTTGTTTAGTCTTTGGCATAATCTAACGCAAATTTGGTTTGACTCTTAATCGCGTGAACTTCGGGAGGACAGAATGGAGCAAGTTTCTCCGTTTCCCTTGAAGTTGGAGAGCCAGCCCCAGGACGAGAGACTGTGCAGCGAGCAGGCATGGGTGGAGCTTTCCGCAGCCTCTCACCAGGACTTAGACTTCAAGCCAAGCCACTTTCCGGGTTGGCAGTTTGCACTCTTCTTGGAAACGCAGTGGGAGGATGTTTTGCAGGGATGCTTGCCACCCAGAGAAAGCAATTTTCTTTTTTAGCTGCTCTTCTTTTCTCAGAAAAGCAAAAATCACCCCAACGCCCACCTCCTGCTGTGGCACCCCAGGCAAATGCAAACCTAAAGCCTACGATAAGAGCTTCCCAGTATTCAATAGGTCTTTCTGGTGGTGGTGAAGATAGAAGCTGGGCTTTTACTCCAGGTGTTCAGACAGGCTGGGCATTGTCTTTATCTGCCCTTTCGAGTTCCAGCGGAGGGAATGAGGGGAGAGCCATGTCAGAACAGTTCTGGAAGCCTCTCCAACCTGCAGGCACCTGAGACATGGCCCCAAGAACCACTCCCCGACTCCAGCTTTTGAAGACCAGGTTTCCTGTTAGCTTCCAAAAGATTTTTCTGGCAAGCTGCTCTTGGTCTCTCCTGAGACAATTCTGTTCTAGTTGACTTCTGTTTGGCACAAAATAATGTATTATGGATATTACATTTTTCTGCTAAGAAAATGTTGGCTGCTAAACTAGATCAAACCGCCCTCCAGTTCTTCAGTGCTGACTCATTTTAATTATTGAACTTCTCTCCCTGGAAAGTACGCTCTGTGCTGTTTGCTGAGAAACTGGCAGTTTTAACACAGTTTGGAAACTTTTCATAGATTTATCACCCCAGGAAAACAGGCAGGCTGATAACTAGAGAAGTTCTGCAGTTGAAATTGGTTTGCTTCTTGATGACACTGAAGAAGTGAAATGTATGAGTGTTTTCTTCTTCCCACCCACCCTACCCTCCCTGGCTGCTTGTAAGACAATGCCCTCCTCTGCATGCAGCCCGGAGCCCTTTTTCCTGTGTACTTCAGGGATCCAGTTCTAGAGCCATGGCAAGCTTACCAGCTCACCTTGGCCAATATAATCCCTGCCCACTTCTCCAGCTCTATCTCCTACCTCCCTCTGTTTCAGTCACCACCTTCTTTCTACTTTGGAAACACTCCGAAGTAGAAACTCCAGGTGACGTAAAACATTCCAAATACCACCCTACCTCAGGGCCTTTGCACTTGCTGTTTCACCTAGAAAGTTCTAGTCTAGATATGTGGTTTGCAGCACTGGCTACCCATTAAACTCAAACCAAACCAAACCCATTGCTGTCCAGTCAATTCCAACTCATAGCGACCCCATAGGGTTTCCAAGGCTGTAAATCTCTATGGAGGCAGACTACCACATCTTTCTCCCACAGAGCTGCTGGAGGTTTCAAACCGCCGACCTTTTGGTTAGCAGTGGATCGCTTTAACCATGGCAGCACCAAGGCTCCTGGCTACACATTAGAATAACCTTAAGCCTCATCTCTAAACTGATTAAATCAAAACCTCTGGAAGTGGGACCCATCACAGTATTTTTATAAAGATCCCAGGTAATTTTCATGAATTCTGTGAGGATTACCAACCATCACCTTAGATCTTTGTGTGGCTGGCTCCTCCCCATTGTTCAGGTCTCAGCTGCAACATCCCTCCCCAGAGAAGTCTTCCTTGACCATCCCATCTAAAGTAGCCTGAACTTTAACCCCCAGAACTCTGCATCACATCACCAAGTTTATTATCTCTTTAATACTCATCCTTGTCTAAAGTTATCTTTTCTATTTTTGTGGTTGTTAGTTTATTATCTGTCTTCCCCACTATAATTCACATACCAGGAGAGCAGGGATCTTATTCATTTTGTTGACTTCTGTATCTCCAGGACACATGCCTGATACATAGTATGTGCTCAAAATATATTTGCTGGATGAGTGACTAAATGAATGAATGAGTATATGAATGAATGGGTGAGCAAATGAACGAGTTAATGAGTGAGTGAATGAATGATCTCCTGTCCTTAGAGTCCAAGTTACTATTTTTGGTAACATACTTCACTTGATAAGAACCCCCACTCAGTATGCTGGGGAAAATATACTTACTCTACAGAAAGCCATCATTTTCTACTTTGAGGTCCTCTTAATATGAAGATGCAGAACGTTTTGATCAACAACCACCACAAATTTATATAACCACAACATATCACAAGTTATATATTGACAATTGAAAATTCTGTGATGCTCTATCCTTCCATGTGTCCCATGCATGGCCATCAGACCAGCAAGCCAAGACTTTCCTGTCCTGCACCTGAGCCCTCCTCACCCCAATGTCAAGCCATAAGGAAAACATCAGAGCTCTTTTCATTCCCTCCTTTTCCCTCTTCCTCTCTTCCAGGGTCCCAGTGTAACATTTTGGTAATATACTGGTCTTCAGTAAAATTTGATTGGAAGGACTCTTGGAGACCATTTATGATCACAGAAACAGCAGAGAGTGATCACGTCTTTTGGGATGGTCCATTGCTTCTAGTGCCATCTTCTGCTCATCTCCACTCCCAGATCTTTCCTGGATTAGTGTTCCTGCTTTAAATGCTCCCATGAGAGGCTCACCCAGCCATGCCTTCATCCTGAATCCCCCAGCAGCTCATCTTTTGACTAACATGTATCCCAACATGGCCCCTCCTGAGCACCACCACCACCGTTTTCCTCTTCCTCAGCACTGCCTCCATTTTTTTTCTATAAAAGCTAAACCACTGTTCTCTAAAACAGAAAGAAGGCATAACTCCAAACATGGTTAGACAACTTTCCAAAAGGGATTCCATTTTCTGCTTAAGGATAGGAACACAAGAAACAAACATAAAGATTCATCCACTTTCCTTCCCAGCCCGGTAAGCATAATGCGTGATAACCAAGGTGGTAAGCAGGAATCTTTCCTTTTTCTTACCTGTCCTTGGCTATTTATGCACATCAGTAAGTGTGTTCCCATTTCAGGGAACTGAGAGAGATTTCTGGTGACCTGAGAGAGGTAATTCACCTTCAGGAGGTGAGTAGCCAAATATTTATACCATATCAGAGTCTAACTCATTCTCCGCTATTGTGAAAATCTATTATAGTCGCCTACAGTTTGAGCTGGGTGTCAGGGACATCTAAGGTCTGGGCTGAACTCTTCAGCCCGGAGAATTCAGAAACTTGGTTGTAGCAGAGTCCTCCTAAAGAGGAAGCTTGAGGAGCCTGGCTCACACCAACCATATAATCCAGGACAGTTTCTGAGTATACACAGAAGGCATCTATTCCCCAGGAACTGGGCTGTCCATTTAGTAATTTACTCATTCATTCACGCATACAATAAAATTTATTGAGCACCTAGCATGTGCCCTCTATGAGGGTCTAGGCACTGAAGCTTTGAAAGGGAACAAAAAAGATCAAAAACTCCTTCATAACAGAACATAGTGTGAGAGACAAACAATAGACAAATACATATATATTACATCAAATGGTGATAAGTGCTGTGGGGAAAATAAAGCGGGAGATAAGTTATAAGAAAAAAATGCCCAGTTTGGGGTGGGGATTACAGTGTTAAATAAGGTAGTCAGGGAAGGTGTCGTTGAGAATGTGACATTTGAGCAAAGACCTAAAGAATATGGAGAGCTTGTCTGACCGGGAAGAGATTACTTAGAGAGCACTCCTCTAGTTCAGATGCCTTATTTTATGGATGATAAAATTGGCCTAGAGAGAAGCGACTTGCCCAAGCACACATGGCCACTTAAATTATGGAGTCAACGCTCAGACCAGGTCTTCTGACTGAAAGCCTTGTTCTTGTACCCATTGTTTCAGTTATCTGTATTTACATGCAGACCCAGCGCTTTCAAAATATTAACTACATCATATTTAGTATTGCATCTCCAGTGCTTGGCAGTAGTAAGTGCTCAGTATATGTTGGATGGATGGATGGATGGGTGGATGGATGGATGGACGGATGGATGGACAGATGGATTTCTAAGAATGCTCCTTCTTTTTCAACGCACAAACTTCCATAGCAACAGTAGAAAAAAGGAATCATTTTTCCCTTTATGAGAACCATACTTCATGACCTTCCTTCCCACAAAGCATGTCCTCTAGTCCTGGCAACTCATCTTGGGCCTTTCTTTACCCACAAATAGACCCAGGCAACCTAGGTCCCTGAGAGAAGCTGATAAACTCCCTCCCTCCAAAACTTCACTTGGTTGGAATGACAAGCAGCCAGGATCAGCTAGGTCATTGCATTGACTCCTTATTCCTCCTGGAAAGGAGCCTAGCTTGCTAACTGTCCAAATTGAATTTTAAAAACTTTAATTAGGTCACCATAAAGATTTGTCTCTTTTAATGGCAGAAAGCCCAGTTTTCTAAGTGTTTCCTCAGGAGCTCATTCTTTGTCACCCCACTACTCCTGCCATCCCACACCTGATTAAGGGAAGACTCCAAATGGAACGCCGATGAAACATTATCTCAAGTGACAACAAGCGTGGTGGAAAATGGCTCAGGGGCTATTGCCAAAATACACCCTCGACAAATATTCTCCTATTTAATCCTCACAACAATAAGGGGGAATATGGCCTTGTCTCAATGTTTTAGGCAAGGAGAGTGAGACCACAGAGATTAAGGGGCTTGCCCACCACGAGACCAACACTCAAACTCAGATCTCCAAGGGATGTTTCCCGTGTTCTTTCCATGGCAATGATCCTCCTAACGGCTGTCTTCCTAGCTGTAGTTATCTAGGATGTAATAATTGAAACTGATGAACAAGGAATGTTTGTTTGACATCAGCCAATATGTATTGATCAGCTACTATATACAAGGTGCCTTAACAGAGGTTTATCTCGGACCAATCAGACGTTCCTCTTTGCCCTCAGAGCACTGAACGAGGGACCTTGTTCCAGCTCTAAGTCTGCCACTTTCTCCACCATATTGACACATAACCTCCCAGAGCCTTAGTCTTCTCCTCTGACAGACAAGCACAGTCATTTGCATATGACAAATTACTAACAGGAAACATACCAAAACCAACAAAAATCAAACCCATTGCCATCGAGTCAATTCCGACTCAGTGATCCTATAGGACAGAGGAGAACTGCCCCATAGGGTTTCCAAGGAACGCCTGATAGATTCAAACTGCCAGCCTTTTGGTTAGCAGCCGTAGCTCTTAACCACGACGCCACCAGGGTTTTGAATAACAGGAACACACTCAATGTTGGATAATTGAGGAGGGTACATTACAAAAGGAGCAGTCACAGAGGCGTGCGTGTGAAGAAACCACAGGGGTAACGCACTAACCCAGGGATAGTAACAGACAAGTTGTTACTACCCACCACCCACCATGACCCCGGTCCAAGTGGACAAAGGGAGGAAGAAGTTACGGTAAACTGGAAGGAGAGAGATCTTATAGCGTCGGCAGCCTTGAGAAGACCAGTGACCTTTGGGACACAGCCAGCCTGAGAGGACTTCACAGGGCAGGAACCAGGGACATAAGAACCTTGCCTCACGGTCCTCCCCTCTGATCTCCTGCCAGAGTAGAACACAGTGAGAAGCTTGAGGACGCAGGAGCTGGTCAGCACAGAGCACGCTGTCAGCCTCCCCAGGCAGAACAGAGAAGGGCAGGAGGCTGTCTGAGGGGCAAGAGGACAACCTGTATCAGAGCGATCTTATGAAGATCAAATGAGTCCATGGAGGTAAGAACCAAACCCCTTGCCAGCAAATTGATTCTGACTCATGGTGACCCCATATGTGTCACCGTAGGACTGTACTCCATAGGGTTTTCAATGGCTAGGTCGCCAGGCCTTTCTTTTGCAGTGACACCGAGTAGATTTGAACTACCAACCTTTCAGAGGTAAGAGTGCTCTGTAAAAGAGAGAACTCCAAACTAGTACACAAAGTTGCCTCCTAACCAGGGGATAAGAAATACCCATCACCAGCCCTCTACGGGCGATTTCAGAAGGGGAGGAGAGTCATCGGAAAGAAGAGACAGAGCAGAGCGGGGTCTGCTTTTCTCCTCCTCTTCAAACTGAATCACGAGGAGGTGGGTTTCCAGCCAGGGTCGTTCAAAGGGCTTTGAATTTCAGCTTCCTGAGCTTGAATACTGGATCTGCCACCTACCAGCTGAGTAAGACGGCAAGTCCCTTAACCTGTCTGCTCCTCCGTTCCCTCTTCTGCACTGCAGGGACCGTAATGCCCACCCTGCTTGGTATCACCCTGCCGTCAAGTCGATTCCAACTCATAGCGACCCTCTAGGACAGAGTAGAACTCCCCCATAGGGTCTCCAAGGCTGTCATCTCTACAGAAGCAGACCACCGCCACATCTGTCTTCCACAGAACGTCTGGTGGGTTTGAACTGCCAACCTTTCAGTTAGCAGCCGAACACTTAACCACTGTGCTACCAGGGCTTCTTTCACTGGATATTGTGAGGTTTAAATGGGAGAGAAAGGGAAACGCACAACAGCTGGCACAGAATAAGTGCTGAAGGGATCTTTATGAGTGACTGAGTGACTGATTTCTAGGATCCCTCCAGGCTCTCAGATGGTAGGATTCTGGTTCTCTAGTCTGGTTGACAGGTTCCGTGGGAGGACATGTGATATCTGGGCAAAGTTCCAAGCTGAACACAAGACCCAGGGCAGGATGGAGGGTTGGAGGGGACGTGGTGTTTGCAATGTCCGTAGAAAGAAGAGGTTCTGAGCGGAGGTGACACATCTAAGAACTCCGTCTCAAGTTATGTCCCCTTCCGTCAGCTATGGCAGCCTCTCTGTAAGTGGAAACTGAGTGTAAGCTAGACACTTTGACAGAATGTCCAGTTTGTCAAAATAGGACTCTTTCGGCAATATGTTAGAAATGACTATGAAATTACTTTCTTGGCCAGTTCCCAAATAGGAGTGGATAATTGAGAATTAGCTATTATGAGACTTTTCATTTTGGGATGTAAATAATATTTAAAGGATGAAGGCTTGAGGGGAGGAAACTGGCATTTGTTGAGTATCTTGGGATACCCTGATGAATCAAATAAAGATCCCAGCCCTCGCGGGACTTACCCCGCAGAGGGAAACATAGACAAGAAATATAGTACAAATTCAATGATATAGTACACTGTAAGAAGTAAGTGCTATAGCGAAAAATCATGTGTAGACCTGAGTGAGAAGAAGGAAGACAGGAGGATGCGGGCTCCGAGAGAGATTATCGTGCAGCGGGAACTGGGACAGGCCTCACTGAGAAGGTGTTACTGTTGTTAGTTGCCATCAAGTCGATTCCAACTCATGGAGACCCCGTGCGCTACAGAGTGGCACTGCTCCATTGGCTGTAATCTTTACAGAAGCAGATTGCCAGGCCTTTCTTCCGAGGTACTGCTATGTGGGTACCTAAAGGTTGGCAATGGAGTACAAACCGTTTTCGCCACCTAGTGAAAGGACTTGAAGGCAGTGAGGGGGTGAGCGGAGCAGAGATGGGGGGAAGAGCTCGGCCAGCAGAGGAAGCAGATGCCGTCCAGGCTCTGGGCTGAGGGGAGTGGGGCCGCCGCATTCACTGAACACCAAGGAGTCCAGAGTGGTGGGGCGGTGAGCAAGCAAAGGGAAGGAGGCGGCCAGAGAGGTTAGGGGGCCAGACCACAGGGGGCCTTGGAGGCCGTTGCCAGGACTCCCACTTTCACCCTGAGTAGGGTAGGAGCTTTGGGAGGGTTTTGAGCAGTGCAGTGGCATGGCCTGAAATACAATTTAAAACATTCACTCTGACTGCTCTATTAAGAATAAATGGACACATGACAAGGACAGAAACAGAGAGAGCCAGCTAAGAGTGCTTCGTTTACAGGGACATTCATGGATTTTCCCGAGGACACCCCACTGGTTAGGAGCACAGCTGGGATTCCCAGACAGTTGCCTCTCTGCAGCATACATTGTCTGCAGGCCCACCACTGGACCACCAGGTTCTAGTCACAGCCTTGATGCACGCTTACTCTGAGACCTTGTCTACCTTCCTGGCTTTCACTATCCTCAGATCTCACTTCTACCTCACGGGGATGGTGAAGGACTCAAATGAGGGAACAGCTGTGCAAGCATTTTTGAAAACCCATAAAAAGCACTAAATAAATGCAAGTGATTCTAATTAATACTAATAACCGTCACCCTTCTCTTCACCCTGCAACTGTCAGCCTATAAACACCACCCAAACAACGTCTTCATGAAGAGATTGATCCCCACGTGGGGATGAAACTGGTGTACACATCTGTTGGGGAGAATTTTTCATTTAATAGATTTCATTGTAACAAGATCAGCAGTGCTCCGTTTCCATGGGCCATCTGTTGGGATGTGGAAATAGCCTTGTCACACAAACTGGACGTTCGAAGGGAGCAGAAGTCTGCCAACACAGAACAATTTAAGGCTAGATTTCTAGATTTTTCTATCATGCTTTTTTTTTAAGAGATGACTGGTTTTGTTTTTCATGCTCTGGAGGGATGCCCTGGCAGAAACTAAGCGAAGATTGAGTATGGGGGACCAGACACCTGTTGGCAGACAGGCATTTGAATGACTGGTGTGACCGGGGGCTTTGTGTGTCTCTGGTTAAAGGAAGAGGGAGGAGATTGGTCCAAAGGAAGCTTGGAGCAAATACCAGAGGGGAGAAAAGAAAATGGCAGACAGGACGGTGTCTCTTCACCAGATACTGGTCCTTCATAAAAATGGGAGGGGATCTTTTTGTCCAGGAACCTTGGAATGCTTCAGGGTCTTTTTCCTTCAGGGTCTAGGTGAGCCATTAGAGAGGATGGGGAAGGGGAAACATTCTCTCCGTTTCTGGGGAAAGCCAGTGGCAGTGTTTCAAGACAACAGCAGAGTATCAGCAGCAGCATCTGCTGTACCTGGTGTTGCTATTGTTAGCTGCCCTCGAGTTGGCCCCCCAACTCATGGCAACCTCACACACAACAGAACAAAATGCTGCCCAGTCCTGCACCATCCCTGTGATCAGTTGCAAATCCGACTGTTGTGATGCATAGGGTTTTCACTGGCTGATTTTCGAAAGATGATCACCAGGCCTTTCTTCCTACTCATCTTAGTCTGGAAGCTGCACTGAAACCTGTTCAGCATCATAGCAACACACAAGCCCCCACTGACAATGGAGGCTCTATGTGAGGTGCATTGTCCAGGAATCCAACCCGGGTCTCATGCATGGAAGGCAAGAATTCTACGACTGAACCACCACTGCTCTCCGCTGTACCCGATACAGGGACAGAAAAGCAGCACAGAACTGAGAGGGGTGGGAGGCAGCAGCGGCCGTGGCAGGGGAGGGGTCCACCTCCATGTGACTTCAAGCACCTGGTGCCATTGGAAGTCTGGAGCTGGAGAACAAGCAGACTGGAGACCCAGGCCCCTGTGGGGTCCTATAAATGACTGGGAAAGACTTAGGGATGGTCGGGGAGGGGTGTGATGTCCTACAGGTATGTAGGGGTGGCAAGCTAGTGAAATTTGGGGGTTTTAAACTATTCATAGCCCCGGGATGAAGTGGTCTGGGAGTATCCAGGTTACAACAATAACAGTTTCACTTATTGAATGCTTACAATATGCAAGGCACTGCACTGAGTGATTTCTATTCGTGCATTTATTCATTCATTCAATAAACATTTATGGGATGCCTACTCTATGCCAGGCTCTGTTCTAGTAGCTGGGGATACATCAATGAATCAAACACAAAGATCCTGGCCCTCATGGGGCTCATTAGCAGTAGACAATAAACAATAATACACTATATGTTACCTTGCATGTGAACCCGTTGCTGTTGAGTCAATTCTGACTCATAGCGACTCTTATAGGACAGACCCTACAGGACAAAGGGTTTTATTAACCTCGCCTAGGTGGTTCTAACGAGCCCTGGTGGCACAACAATTAAGTGCTAGGCTGCTAACCCAGGGGTTGGTGGTTCGAACCCACCCAGCTGCTCTTGGAGATGAAGACCTAGCCATCTGCTTCCATAAAGACTCAGACCAAGAAAACCTTATGGGGCAGTTCTACTTTGTCACATGGGGTTGCTATGAGTCAAAATCTACTCGGTGACACCCAACAACAGGTGGTTCTAGTGACACCCACTAATCTGGAGCTCTAGGGAGAGGTCGCTTGAAGATTTGACTTTGGGTGCCATCCAAAAACCCATTGCCGTCGAGTCGATTCCGACTCATAGCGACCCTACAGGACAGAGTAGAACTGCTCCATAGGGTTTCCAAGGAACAGCCGGTGGGTTCAAACTGCTGATCTCGTGGTTAGCAGCTGAACGCTTAACCACTGTGCCACTAGGGTTTCACCAATGGTACTTAAAGCTTGAGATTCTCTGCAGAGGGTGTGGCTGGAGAAGAGAAAGCCAAGTTCAAGCCCTGGGACACCCTAACATTTGGAGGCTGAGTAGAAGAGCTGGCAAAGGAGCCTGCGGAGCAGTAGCTGTGCGTAACTCATAGAATGATGTCAGGCCATTTTTGTTCCTCCGTTTCGAGCACTGGGTACTGGAAGGCACGTGTTGGCTTGGTCATCCCCCTCTCTGATTCTTCTGGGCTTCTTTTCCAGCAGTGACCACCAGCTTCTCCAGCCTTTCCCACTGTCAACTCTTTGGCTTCTGCTCAGGGCTATTTCTATTCCCTGGTCGGTGTAATGCAAACCAGTTCATTTAGCAGCTGTTCCTCCTTCCGATTGTTTGTTCCAAGACAAATTATTCCACATTTGTCCGCATTAAACTACATTTTATCATACATTATCCCAAGTCCTTCAGTGATCTGCGCCCTTCTGTGTTTGATTGCAAGGCTCGGTGATTTGTGGTGCCTGCAAAGGCTGTCATTTGCAGATTTGAAATCCTTCTTGCAGGATCATTACTCGGGTCATTAGCAGCGATAACATAGAGCGGCTGTACCTGGCAGCTTTGCAGAGGCAGGAAGAGACATGAGGGACTGGAAGCGGGCTTGTTTGTTTCTTTTTCCAGAAGACACAGTGACACCTTAGCCTTCCCTTCTCCCCACATCCAGGGCTTCCCCTACTTCTCCTGACACTGCCACCGAGAGAATGTCCCAAACAATTTGCAAGCTCCAATTCTGAGTCATCATGCCATCCTCTCCAGCCTCCGTAGCCTCCAGAAATCTCAATAATTTAATAAACCACTCACACCACCATGCCCCTGGCTATCTCTAATCAAGCTGCGTGCTTTTTCCAGTCATCTCTGGCCTAATTGTAAGGGACGCTTCTGGAGATCAAACACATATTTGCATTTCCAATATGTGAGTCCCCATGCGACATATCTGGTAAACAGCTTGTCACTCCTGACCCGCGCCTATGGTTCGCCTTTGACCGATACGTGATACCTAAGGCGGTGTTTTGTGGCTGTTTCCAGTCTTATGTTTGAGTGAGGAATTCAAGGCCAAATGTGGAGCTTAGAAACGGGAAGCCCACCCCAGGTGCCTGGGACATATTTCTCTGCTACTTTTTTTTTTTAATATTTTATTTTTGTTGCTGTTGTTGAGAATATGCACAGCAGAACATACGCCAATTCAATTATTTTTACATGTACAATTCAGTGACATTGATTACGTTCTCTGAGTTGTGCAACCATTCTCACCCTCCGTTTCCAAATTGTTCCTCCCCAATAATATAAACTCACTCACTTCCCCCTAAGTTTTATATCTAATCTTTTGAGTTGCTGTTGTCAGTTTGATCCCATATAGTTCTTAAAAGAACACAATGCTCAAGGCAGACATTCTTTACTAGTTAAGCTAACTATTGTTTGGTTTTAAGAAGACTTCAGAGGATATTTTTGGTTTAAGATTTAAAGATTATCTCAGGGCAATAGTTTCAGAGGTTCATCCAGTCTCCATGGCTCCAGAAAGTATGGAGTCCATGAGAAATTTGAAATTTTGTTCTATAATTTCTCCCTTTTGATCAGGATTCTTCTGTAGAATCTTGGATCAAAACATTCAGTAATGGTAGCCGGGCACCATCCAGTTCTTCTGGTCTCTTGGCAAAGGAGACAGTTGTTCATGGAGGCAACCAGACACACATTCCATCTCTGCTCCTTTCAATGAGATTTTATCTTCATTATTTTCAACTTGCACTTTTTAATTTTAAAGCATCACAAATACTTCCTGGAGGCCTGAGAAATAATGGAGTAATCAATGTATTTTCTTCACAAACACTTAGAGAGCACCTACTCTAGGCCAGGTGGTGGTCTATGACCTGCAGAAGACACGCAGGCATGAAGAAATGCTTCCAGCTTCGTGGGGAGTAAATATTGCTATCGAGGACCATGCAGCTTTAAATGTATTTTTAAATTGTGCTTTTCTGAAGCTCGATCCCATGAGCCCCTTTATTCCCCAGATGCTTTTCTTTTCAGCCTGGGCAATGCTAGCCCATATCACAGGGCATTGAGAAATACGTGGGCATATATGGGTTATCATGATAACTTGGGAGAGAGGCTGGCATTTAGTGTGCACAGGATGCTGGAGGCCCTGCAGTGCCTGGGAGCAGCCATCACTAACATGCCAACAGCACCCCATTGAGAAACACTGGAAGATGGGGTGTATAAGTTTCCTGTGGCTGCTGTAACAACTACCACAAACTTAGAGGCTTAAAACAGCACAAATTTATGATCTTACATTTCTGAGATCAGTAGTCCGAAATGGGTTTCACGGGGCTAAAATCACCATGCCGACGGGGCTGCTCTCCTTCTGGAGGCTCTATAGAGGAACGTGTCTCCCTCTTTCACTTATAAGGATCCTTGTGATTACCTTGCTGTCACCTGGATGATCCAGGATCCTCTCCCCATCTCAAAATCCTTGCCTTAATCACATTGTACAGGGGGCAAACGTTCAGGTGTGACGGTGCACTGACAGCCTCAGCCACTAGAGGGAGCCCTCACGTGATGCAGGCAATATCCAATTGCTAAAGCAGCGGCCTGGTTAACATTCAGTTATCCAAGTTCATCCAGTGGCGCATCTGCTGTCACGTATCAGGAGTTTCACAACACATATACAGATGTCTTTGGAGGTGGCTGACCCTGGGGTTTCTTGCATTGAGTAGCAGCCTTTGATTAGGAGCCCCATTCCTACTTTATTTAATCCGTCAATAATTGTGAATTCCTTGTGCTCACATTGACCATATAAACCCTGGGAAGTGATACAAAGGTGAGGAGAAAAGCTCAGAGCTTCACAAGTTGCACAAAATAGAAACGGATTATGCAGATAATTGGGCCCTGACTTAACCGGGACTGGATAATGCGAAGACCTCACAGACAACTTGGCCATTTGCAAAACTCTTTCAACTCCCCCTTATCTCACTGGATCCACACAGTGGATCTGGAGGCAGGCAGAGCAAGCGTTATTTTTTATCACCATTTTACAGACAAAACAACTGTGACCAGGAGAGCTTTCGTCCCTCACCCAAGGTCACAGAGCTAATAAACCGCAAAGCTGTAACTCAAGTCCTGGGCCAGTCACAGCCGTGTTGTTCTGTCCACCACACTGACTGCCAGGGCTCTAAGGAGCCAGAATGCAAAGCAGGAGACAGGCTTCAGCCCATCTTGTCTGAGTCTTAACTGGACCTGTCATTTCTAAGGAGGCAGCATGAAAAGCAACGTAAAGGGCTTAGAATTAGCAGCCAGGCAAAGCCCAGTTTCCGCATCTATAACTTAGGATGATAAATTACAGTTTACTACAGTGGTTGCCAGGGGACACTGGTGGTTTAGTGGTAGAATTCTCACCTTGCATTTGAGAGACCAGTGTATCTCATGCGCAGCCACCATCCGTCAGTCAGTGGTGGGTTGTGTGTTGCTATGGTGCTGAACACGTTCCAGTAGAGCTTCCAGACTAAGATGGACTAGAAGACCTAGCAATATACTTCTGAAAATCAGCCAGTGACTACCCTATGGATAACAATAGTCTGATCCACAGAACCGACCCGGGGCTGGCACAGGACTGGGCGATGTTTTGTTCTGTAGTGCATGAGGCTGCTATGAGCTGGGGCTTGACAGTAGCTAACAACAAGAAGAGTGGTTTCCAAACTAGCTTGGTCGTTAGAAACTTCTGGAGTGATTGTTGGAGCCCTGGTGGCACAGTGGTTAAGAGTTCGCTGTTAACCAAAAGGTTGGCAGTTCGAATCCACCAGCTGCTCCTTGCAAACCCTATGAGGCAGTTCTACTCTGTCCTGTAGGGTTGCTGTGAGTCAGAATCAACTCGACAGCAAGTGGTTGGTTGGAGTGACTGTTAAATACAGATTTTCATGTCTCACCCACGAGTCAGATTTAGTAGGTCTGAGGGTGGGACTCAGATCTCTGAATGTTTAATAAGCATAATAAGCATCCCAAGTGATTCTTGTAAGCAGGCAAGTTTGAGAAATACTGGTCCACAGGATTTTTGTCAAATTAAATGAGACCGTGTCTTTATCAAGCACGTGGCACTATGCCTGGTACAGGGTTGTTGTCCTTGGGTGCGTCAAGTCAATTCTGACTGATAGCAACCCCACGTGACAGAGTAGAACTGCCCCGTAGGGTTTTCTAGGCTGTAATCGTCACAGAAGCAGATCGCCAAGTCTTTCTCCCTTGGAGCCATTGGGTGGGTTTCAACTGCCGATATTTTGGTTAGCAGTTGAGCGCTTCTCTCCACCTTCAGCAAGGGGGGATTTTATCTTTCCATTTCTTTACTTTTGATTATCAGAAGAAGGAAAGCTTCTGTTCCTGAAGTTTCTGAACTTTCTCATAGAGGATATGGCCAGGGGTGGGGCGATAAAACCTTTGGGTGGTAGCAGTGACTGGTAGTCGGAGAATCACCTGAGTTTATTCCCTTCATTTTCCTGCCTTGAGTTACTGCACTTCACCACCCCCTTTCACCTTTATCCAGAGAGCAGCAAAATCTAGCTGAATGAATTTATTTTACTTATCTGCTGATTTATAAAACCCACCTTCTGCCTTGAGCTCCGAGTACAGTATACTCGTATAAACAATACACTCCACATCATCAGTCTTGTCAACCAAACCACGTCCCCTGAGATAAATAGGGCCTCCCCACGGTGGCAAGGGGAACGTTCATTTTGCCAGTGAGTTCAGCCTGTGCCTTGGCCCAGCTTTCAGAATAAACACCAGCATAAATCCACCAGCCTCCCTTCTTATCAGTTCAGCTGCCCGACCACGTGCTTTCCAGAGATACAATGGCAGAGCCTGCCTGGGAAACAAATGGCTGCTGGGTGGCCAGAATTCCTAGAACCTTCTTCCCCAGGTGGGACTCTGCTTAAACAGTGGTCCACCCCTGAAGAACAGGGGCCATGTCTTGTTTCTCTTTGTCCCCAGGACCTGGCACAGTGCCTGTCATTAAGTGAAAACATGGTACCATGAGATGTTCACAGAGCTGGAGGTTTGTGGTCAGAATTTTTGCTTACACAAAAAACAAAGCAGTCCCACCTTTCTCCCTTCATCCAAAATCACCCACAACTTATTTTTCTCTCACCTTAAATAAGTGGTTCTCAGGGACCCACTGTGCTACTAACCAAAGTTTGGAGGTTCAAGTCCACCCAGAGATGCCTCAGGAGAAAGGCCTGGCAATCTACTTCCAAAAAATCAGCTACTGAAAACCCTATGGAGCACAGTTCTACTCTGACACACATGGGGTTGCCGTGAGTTGGAATCAGCTCCACGGCAACTGGTAACCCCTGATATAAAGTAATAAAGGTTTTCAGGAGAGAGGGAGAGACCACTTGCAGCTGGATTAATCACGGAAGACTTCAGGGAGGAAGTGCATCTGAGTATCATGACCAGTGGATAGGACTGGTTGTCGCGACTGGGGTATGCTACTGGCATCTCGAGGGTAGAGGTCAGGGTTGGTACTAAACACCCTACAATGTGCAGGACAGCCCCCCGACAACAAAGAATGATCTGGCCCAAAATGTCAGTAGTCCCAAGGTTGAGAAACTCAGCCTCACATAAGTCAATAACCTGCTTAGCTACAATGTAATTTTAGCCACCTTTTCCAAATGACTGTCTGATTTTTCCAACTGGCCTCTGATAACTAATCAGACATAGCAGCAGCATTGGCAACAGAAACCAGTTTGTGCTTACTGAAGCAAAGAGAGAGGGAAACATATTTATTGGGCACCATTATGGGCCCCAATATTATGCTAAACCCATCCCATCTACTATCTCAATCACTCCCTACAACGGTCCTTCACCTAACCCACTTTACAGATCAGGAAACTGAGGGTTACAAAATTTAAATAACTTTCCCAGAGTCACCTAGCTAGGAAGAGACAAAGCTGAAATCATACCCAGCTCTTTCTCATTCCAAAACCAGTGATGTAGTCACGTGCAATTTAAGGCTGAAAGAGCAGTTGTGGGGAAATCATGTATGTGATGGGCCTTCTCCCTCCACCCAAACCTTATCTTTCATAGGCACTGTGAAGAGCCCCCAAAATATAGATTCTTCTTTTTGGATTTGTACATTACTCTTGCATTCTGCTCTCCTGAAATCTAGAGGAAAAAAAAAATAGAAGCCTTTCAATCTAACTAGTCTGAAAACCAAAAAAACCAAACCTGTTGCCGTAGAATCGATTCTGACTCATAGCGACCCTCTACTAGTCTAATTGCCAAGGATTAGCATCAGTGTTCCCTGGTGGCAGAATGATTAAGTGCTTGACGGCTAACTGAAAGGTTGGCAGTTCAAATCCATCCAGTGGCTCTAAAGGAGAAAGATCTGGCAGTCTGCTTCCACAGCCTACAGAACCTTTTGAGGCAGTTCTACTCTGTTGCGTGGCATCACTATGAGTCAAAAATTGACTCGACAGCACTCAACAACAACAAGAACCTTCATGCTTTGGTCTCCATTCATCAGTACCCAAGTCTGTTTATTCCCCACCCTATGGCCATTCTGCACCACAGAAGGGTCCCCAGTTTAATACAGGTGCTACTGGCATTTAGGGAGAAGCCATGAGACATTTCCTGGGAATACCAGACCAGACCAGTTGCTGTCAAGCCGGTTTTGACTCATGGTGACCCCATGAGCGTCAAAGTAGAACTGTGCTCTACAGGGTTTTCAATAGCTGATTTTTCAGAAGTAGACAACCAGGCCTTTCTTCCAAGGCATCTCTGAGTGGACTTGAACCCTTCCAACCTCTCAGTTAGCAGCCAAGCACATTAAACATTTGCACCACATAGAGACTGCCCCAGGAATATAGTCCTCTGCATTTCACTACAAGCCAGTCTAGCATGTCTGGCCCCTGGACAGTATATGTCAGTAGGTGCCCTTTGATGACTACGACAACCCACAACACCCAGACACATTTCCTAACCCTCCCTGAGAGGCAGCACCACTCCCCAACCTTGAGAACCACTGGGTCCTAAACCCTCAACCAGAAATCCTGCACTACTGTACCTGGGCTTCGGTATTCCTCACAGATACACATGCCATTCACCATACACTTGGCCAGCTGGTTTTATCTTCCCACAGTTGGGAACAGGGGCTTTGCTGTGCTAGATCTTTTCTCTTTCCCATTCAGAGGGAAGCTTTAAGAGTATGTCTGTCCACATTGGGAGTCTGGACGATGGCCTGGCTTATTAATGATTGTAACTCTGACATCTGCAATCACATCTCATATTGTTCCCACTCCCAAGCCTTTGCACTTGCTAGATTTCTTCTCCCCAAAGGCTAGATCCTACCCACTGGGCAAGACTCAGATGTCCTTCCTCCCTGCAGTCTTCCCTGATTAATCCAGCTGGAAGTGGTCTCTCTCCTGAAATCCTTTATGACTTTACATCAGGGTTGGGCAATTTTTTTTCCCCTGTAAAGGGTCAGAAAGTAAATATTTTAGGCTTTGTGGGCCATATGGTTTCAGTTGCAGCTACTCAGCTCTGCCCTTGTAGGGCGAAAGCACCGTAGACAATATGTAAACGAATGGGTGCAGATGTGCTCCAATAAAATGTTATTTTTGGACACTGAAATTTGAATGTTATATAATTTTCACTTGTCGTGAAATAGTATTCTTCTCTTGATTTTTTTTCCACCATTTAAAAATGTGAAAACCATCCTCAGCTCGCAGGACATACTGAACAAGCAGGAAGCCATCTTTGGCCCCCAGGCTGTAGTTTGCTGAGCCCCGCTTTGCGCCATCACTCCTGTGTCGTGTTTATCACGCTCTAACCCCTCTCTATGCCAGGCAGGATCCTCAGACCCGCAGCATGCACTTCACCTCAGTACTTGTTGGAAATGCAGAATCTCAGGCCCCACCCTCGATATAATGAATCAGAATCTGCATTTTAACAAGACCGCCGAGTGATTTATGTGTGCATTACAGTTTGAGAAGCCCTGCTCTACGTTTTATCATTGTCTGTGTCCACATCTTGCCCCTCCACCATGGAGCCAATTCCGACTCATGGCGGCCCCTGTGTGTCAGAGTAGAACTGTGCTCCATAGGGCTTTCAATGGCTGATTTTCCAGAAGTAGATCGCCAGACCTTTCTTTTGAGGCACCTCTGGGTAGACTCAAACCTCCAACTTTTCAGCTAGCAGTCAAGTGGGTCAACGGTTTACACCACCTGGGGACTCCTTGCCCCCTCTACGAAGCTGAAACTCTTTGAAGGCATAGAATGACTATGTCATGCATATTTTTCATTCTTACCGCACACAATACAGGAATTCAATTGCTTTTGAGAGTAAATGAGTTAATGAATGAATTCATGAATTGGGAATGCTTAATTCAACTATAACACAGACCTTAGTTGACAGGCAGCCCTTTCCCTCCTTCCCTTCACTCCTTTGTTATTAGTCTCCCCCAAAAGCTTAGTTTTCTATTTTCTGGCTAATCCATGAGGGAAGGAGAGGGCGTACCGTACCTAAGACTTGGCTTTGCTAATTAAGATAAAGAGAGAGACAGAACTTGGAGGAGACGTCAGATCATCCCAAATTGTTTAATGGAGAAGAATCGCCGGTTTTATACCCGAGTCTGTCTCAGGAGAACCTGCCTGCTTCCTTTCCCTTCACATTTTTCTCATGTCTGCATTAAACCCTTCCTACTGCCCTGAGATGTTCACCTGTCTTAGAAGTGGCTGAGTTGTTAACACAGTTCATAGTCCTTGATTTTTACCTGAAATCCCCTAGACCACCAAGGCCAAGTTTATGACCACATCCATTTGCTGGAGGGCACTCATCCTCGACCTGTGTTCCCCACTGGATATAGCAAGAAGCCACAGAAATAGAAGATCTTTTTTAATGGTGTGCTTTTCAGGAATACTTAAGTCAGCCATTTAGGCTCAACCTTTCATCTTTTATTGTCCTTTAAAATATACATACATATTTTTTAATGAGTTATGATTCAAATAACATAAAAGCAACCATTTTAAAGTAAGCAATTCAGTACCTTCACAATAGTGTGCAACCACCACCTCTCTCTAGTTCCAAAACGTTTTTATCACTCCCCCAAAGGAAACCTTTGACCCATTAAATAGTTACTCCCATCTCTCCTCACTGCAGCTCCTGGGAACCACCAATCTGCTGTCTGTCTCTATAGACTTATGTATTCTGAATATTTCATAGAAATGGAGTCCTACACAATATGACCTTTTGTGTCTGCTTATTCTACTTAGCATAATATTTTTGAGGTTTATCTACATATCAGTATCATTCCTTCATTCCTTTTTATGAAAGAATCAAAAAAAGATCTCCGTTCATGGTTGACGAATATTCCATTGTATGTATATACCACAGTATGGTTATCCATTCGTTCACTGGTGGACATTTAGGTTGTTTCCACCTTTTGTATATTAAGAACATGTTTGTACATTCATTTGTTTGAGTACCTGTTTTCAATTTTTTTGGATATACAGTATACCTAGGAGTGGAATTGCTAAGTCATATGATAATTCCATGTTTAACTTTTCGAGGAGCCACCAAACTGTTTTCCTATAATTTGAACTGAACAGGTATTGTGCCAGGTACTCACTGAGCTGAAGAGTTCACAAGATCACGCCCTTGGACAATAAACATCTAGAGACAGGAGACCAGAGGAGCTAACGTAGCTCAAGCAGTCTTTAGGAATCCATGACAGTTGTCTCTGTCACATGCTTTTGCTCTGTCTACCTACCTTAACCGTCTGCTTCTTGCCATGTGTTTCTTCTTTTGTTGTTAAAAGGAGACAAGGTGGGGGGGGGGGTGGAGAGAAGTACCGTGGAAAGTTCCCCTACACACCATCAGCGAGCGTTCAAAACAGTGATGTTGTTGTGTGCCATCGAGTGGATTCCAACTCGTAGCCACCTTATAGGACATAGGAGAACTGCCCCCATAGGGTTTCCTAGGCTGTAAATCTTTTTGGGAGCACGTTGCCAGGTCTTTTCTCCCACAGAGCAGCTGGTGTGTTCAAACCACTGGCCTTTTGGTTAGCAACCAAGTGCTGAACCATTGCGCCAGCAGGGTTCCTAATAACAATGATGTTGTTGTTGTTAGGTGCTGTTGAGTTGGTTCCGACTCAGCGACCCTGTGTACAACAGAACCAAACACTGCCTAGTCCTGCGCCATCCTCACAATTGTTTTTATGCTTGAGCCCATTGTTGCAACCACTGTGTCAGTCTGTCTCGTTGAGGGTCTTCCTCTTTTTCCATGACCCTTTACTTTACCAAGCATGATGTCCTTTTCCAGGGATTGGTCCCTCCTGGTAACAGGTCCAAAGTATGTGAGACGTAGTCTCGCCATCCTCGCTTCTAAGGAGCACTCTGGCTGTACTTCTTCTGAGACAGATTTGTTGGTTCCTTTGGCAGTTCATGGTATATTCAGTATTCTTCGCCAACACAGTAACAATGATAACCACTATATATTGGACAAATATTCCACATAGAAGATATTATTAACCCATTTTGCCAGCAGGAAAATTGAAGACTTGGGACTGGAGTAATGTATTCAGGTTCAAGTGGCAGAACAAGGATTTGAATCCTGGTCTCTTTGGCAACAAAATGCACGCTTCTTCAACACACTGCTACATCATCACTTCTTGACCAGCAGAAATGTGGAAGACTTCAAACGAGCACCAAATATAACGTGTCAAGGCTCCTCCTGGTGTCAAAAGCCACAGGCAGCTCATCCAAGGCAGTGGACTCGTCTGTGACCAGTCATCACACTTGCACACCTCAAGAATTGCTAAGAAGATCCTGGACTATGTCTGCAGGGATCAGGCTAGAGCCACTGGCATGGGCGGAGGTGACTCTCCATCAGCTCTGCCCAGAGCCATAGAGTATTGTTATCAGAAGTGAAGTGGGGCACAAGCAATTGGCTACTGATGACAAAGGGAGGAGTAGTGCAGGTGATTTAGTATTTTCTACATTAATTAGAGTAGACTCAAAGCGATCCCTAAAGCAGCATTTCTCTCACTCACTTTGCTGCCGACACGTTTTCTGACGGGAGAAGGAAGAGGGTGGCTGTAACACTGCACCTAAGTCTGTCTCCAAACCAAACCCTTGCCATGTAGTCAATTCCAACTCCTAGCGACCCTATAGGACAGAGTAGAACTGCCCCATATAGTTTCCAAGAAGGGCTGTAAATCTTCACGGAAGCAGACTGCCACATCTTTCTCCCACTGAGCAGCTGGTGGGTTCAAACTGCCGACCCTTCGGTTAGCGTCTGAGCGCTTTAGCTACTGTGCCACCAGGGCTTCTTTTATTGGATAAAGGGTTCTATATATACCCATTGGATCAAGCACATGAATTATATGCTCAAGGCATGTATGTGTATATAATTTTTTGGAAGATGTTTGTTGTAAATATATATACAACACAACATTTGCCATCCAACATTTTTCAAGTGTACAATTTAGTAATATCCATTACATTAATTACATTGTGCAAACATCACCCGTAATCGTTGCCAAATTTCCCATCACCATAAACAGAAACTCACTGCATTCTATACAAAGACTTCCCCTTTCCCCTCCCTCCTACCCCTGCTTGTTGCAGTTAGCTGCCCTCCAGTCCATTCCAATTCATGGAGACCCCGTGTACATCAGAGTAGAATTGTGCGCCATAGGGATTTTAAGGCTGTGTCCTTTTGGAAGCAGATCGCCAGGCCCGTCTTCCAAGGTGCCTCTGGGTGGGTTCAAACCGCCAACCTTTCAACTAGTACTTGAGCACTTAACCATTTGCACCACCCAGGGACTCCTTCCCAACCCTGGTAACCACTAATACACTTTGATCTCTATACATATGCCTACTTTTGTCATTTCATGTAAGTGAGATCATACAATATTTGTCCCTTTGTGACTGACTGATTTCACTCAGCGTAATGTTTTCAGGGTTATCCATCTCGTAGCCTGCATCAGGACGTCACCTCTCTTTATGGCTGGATGTGTTGTATATATTTTTACAAAAATAAAAAATTTTTTTCTTTGTAGAACTGATGGCCCAGACAACTGGGCGATATTTCATGAGTCACAGATTCTATTCACATTGCTCAGGCCTCGAAGAAATAGTGATAATTATGCTAATTACTCCTGCAAGCCCCATGGCAGATCCTGGGGGCCGTGGCTTACCACACAGGAGTAAGTCAGGTCCTCGGCTATTCAGGTAACCCCTCCCAGAAACCACCTTCTTAAGCAGTGCCCTCTGCAAAGCTACATTTTCTTACTTCCTTGCGTCTCAGAGCGCATCTCTCTTGAAGGAACGCACAGCCTCCTTAAGATGGTTCTCTGTTTATTTAAGGCGACTGGGGGCAAAAGGCTGTGTGCTCAAGGCGAGAAGGGAGCCGTGTTAATTCCGCGTTAATGACAGCAGAGCAATTTTCTTACAGGAAGTAACTAGTTACCTTAATCATTTTAAGTAGCAGCAGCCTAAAAGAGTGGTTATGCTTATCACAACACACACACAAAGGGAATGAGGACATGAATAACGGAAGCTGAACAGGTTCCTGGCATCTTCCTTCTGGGTGGTGTTCATCTTTTTAACTGACTTCAACCCCGAGACCACAGCCGTGTGATAAAATGTTAAGTGAACGGCTGGAAATAGAGGTGGTCCCGTCAGATTTATTGTGCCGATTTGCCAACAGCAGAAGTGCACACCACTGCTGTGAGGAAGGCCATAGAAAAGAAAGAATGACAGGTAGATGTATGGATTAATTACTAAAATGCAGATAATAGCATCTTTTCCCATATTAATACTTCTTCAGAGGCTGCTGTATATACGTCTCTGGGAAAGAAAAAAGCTCCAATATACTGTTTGTTGTTTCATCCAACCCCGCCCCCAAGAGAACAATCACAGTTGTGAAATGAATAAAACTCGGGCAACTTATCCCGACCTCAGCCACACAATACACAAGAACAACTAAGCACAAAAGAAGAGTAAAGTGCTTGTCCAAGGGTTTTACAGTTTTAAGACGTGTGATGTAATTTTTTTTCTAAGCAAAAGGACTTTTTTTCCACTGCGATGGTTGTGCTTTGTGAAAGGAATCAGCTTGATGACTTCGGAAGAATCATCCCTATCAACAAAGTACATTTAGTACCTATTATGCACTGGGAGCTGTACTAGATCCTGGGGAAATAATTTCTGTACGTCACCATCTTACCCTCAAGAAGCTTTCATTCTACTGGGGAGATGTCTATAAAAACAAACAATTGTGATGCTGAGTGGTAAATACCTTAATAGAGGTCTGTTGGAGGTGCCTGGAGGGGAGTCCTGAGCAAGGTTTTGAAGGATGAGTAAGAGTTTGCCAAATGAACACAAGGGTAAAGGATATTTCAGCGGAGGGAAAGGCATGTTCAAAGATACAGATGTACGAACAGTTGAGGCTGTCCAGGAAACTCCAGTGGCTTGGCTTGACTGGTGTGTGTGGTTGGATGGTGTATTATTTTCCTAGGGCTATGTCTTTGTTATCTGGTGTTGCTATGACAGACATACCACAGTTGGTTGGCTTTAACAAACAGAAATTTATTTTCTCACAGTTTAGGAGGCTGCAAGTCTGAATTCAGGGTGCCGGCTCTAGGGGAAGGCTTTCTCTCTGTGTCAGCTCTGGAGGAAGGTCCTTGTCTCTTCTGAGTTACTGCTCCTGGGCAATCTTCATGTGGCTCAGAATCTCTCTTCCCCCATCTCTGCTTCCTTAATCTGCTCCTTTTATATTTTGTAAGAGATTGACTCAAGACACACCCTACATTAATCCTATCTCATTAACATAGCAAAGACAACTCATTCCCAAATGGGATTTTAACCGCCAGGCATAGAGGTTAAGATTTGCAACACATATTTTGGGGAGACACAATTCAATCCGTATCAGGCTGCCATAGCAAAGTACCACAAGTTGGGTGGCTTATAAGAATGGAAACTTCTTGTCTCATAGTTCTAAAGGCTAGGAGTCCAAAATCAGGGTGTCAGCCATGTTAATACCTTCTAGGGGTTCTAAGGGAGAATCCGTTTCATGCTTCTCTCTGGTTTCTGGTGACAGCAACAATCCTTGCCTTGTAGATCGCTCCAATCTCTAAGGTCTCCCGTCTCTGTGTCTTGTGTTTCTTCTCCCCTTTAATGAAGACACCGCTCAGATTGGGTCAGGACCTGCACTACTTCAGGATGACCTCATGTTAACTGCTAACATCTTCAAAGACACTATTTCCAAACAAGGTCACATTCACAGGTACTGGGGATTAGGACTTCAACACAACTTTTTGGTGGACACAGTTCAACCCTTAACAGACAGAGCAGTGAGAGGTAAGGCTGGAGGTGGTGAAGGGCCTTGCAGGCCATGGAGAAGAGCCTGAATGTTTCCCTTAGGAGAGGGAGGTACCACCGAAGGGCCTTCTAAGCAGGGGAGTGAAGTGTGTGGACTCAGCAAAGTGAAATGTCTACTGTGTGGAGAATGGATTGGAGAGACATAAGGTTGAAAGCAACAAGGCCAGTTACGTTATGAAGCAGTTCAAGTAAGAATAAGTGAAGCCCTGAACTGAGGCAGTGGCAATGGGCATGAAGAAGATGGAGTCAGCTGCAAGAACTATTAGGAATATTACTAAAATCTTCAAGACTTAGTGATGTGTACAGACTCTGATGGTACTAGAAACAAAGACCTTCCCCTCTGGCCAGCCTAGTTCTATTGGAAACAACCTTTGCCCTGGCAAATGACAGAGGTCCCAGTGGGAGCCGTGACACTGGACTAAGCCCTTTGCTAAATGGTTGGGCCTGAGTTACTGACAGGAGGGAAAGAATGAAAACGTGGTCAGCCCCCGAGAGTTTAGGCCCAGTGGTTTCCAACTAAAGCCACAGTGTTCTCACATGGGCACAGATAGGCTTGGAATGGATGTTGAAGTCTTAATATAGACTGCCCACATGCCTCTTCCCAAATGCTGTCAGTAGAATGCTGTCTGGTTCCCTCCCAGAGCGTATTTTGGGAGCCTGGGACAAGGGCACCATCTGGGCTCCCCTGTAGCACAGTGAGGGTAATTCAGCTTTCCTTTCTTCTTTCTCTTTACCATGCACTCAGTCCAAACTGACCCCTCAGTAACAGGATCTGAGAATCCTTCTGTAAAACAAAAGGAATTCGCCACATCCTGCACAGAATTTGACGCTGGATGGCAATCACACCACAGAGGGACGTGGCAGCAAGGTGCAGCAACCCAAGGTCGTTTTTGCTTGCCCCTCCCTCCCCCCGAGATGCTGCAGCCTTCTTGTCGCACGGGAACCCTGTCATCACCTCCAGTTTATGGAGAAGGAAACGGGCTTCCCCAGCCATGGCCCTCGGTCTGGGCAGCACCACCACCAACCCACTCTCCATGCTCCCGGGGTTGTTTGAAAATGTGTGGAAAGGATTTGGTGTTGTCACTAGGATGGGGGGGTGGGGACATACTACAAGCAATTACAGGAAGGTTTCCAGAGGTGCTGAAGGCCCTACACTGCATGGAACAGTCACACACAATGAAGATTTGCCTGGGTCCAACTGTCCACAGCTCCCCGGCTACAAGCAAAAGGAAGGCTGGATTCCGACCCTGTGTTAACTTAGCCAGTCAGCCCAGTCGCCAGTATCCATAGCGCCTTTTCTTCTACTTCAGTGCGGTGTGTCTTTGTGGCTCCCTCTCTCTCTCCTATGTGACATGTAAAAACACCCTGTGTCCTCTGGCATTTGGCTTCATTTTAAATTGCAGTGACTGGCTGGAATCAACATAGCCATCCTGGATCGTTCAAATTATGTAGTTACTGAATTACTGCGTTTGTGCTTTTCCACATAAGTATTGGGGCTTTCTTGGTATTTTTGCCATGTATTTTCCAGTAATTGGATGGCCTGTTAGCTTATTTCTTGGAATAAGCTAGTACTTTTGCGTGCTTGCCAAAAGTTGTTTTGTACTTACTACTCATCTTTTATAATCTTCTGAAATATTTTTTCTGGTTATTTAGAAGTCTGTTTGGAGTCTCCCATACCGCATAGTCTGGATTGATACATTGTTTTCTTATCTCTCTCTCTCTTTTTTTTTTTCCTTAAGCAAAAAAATCACTAAATAATTTGTAATGGCTTTTTGATAAAAACATTTAGAAAGACGTTTGAATTACTTTTAGGTTGTCAGGCACCATGAAGTAAGACATGGTACTGAATTTCAGTGATCTGATTCCAGGATTTGTAATACCTGGCGCCCTAAGAACCTGAGCAGCTTCTGTTATTATTGTTAGATGCCATCGAGTTGATTCTGACTCATAGTGACCCCATGTGACAGAGAAAACCCATAAGGTTTTCTTGGCTGTAATTATGGAAGCAGATCACTAGATCTTTCTCCTGCGGAGCCACTGGGTGGGCTCGAACCGCTGACCCCTTTTGGTTAGCAGCCAAGTGCTTAACCATTGTGCAACCAGGGCTCCTTGAGCAGGTTCTAGAAGAGCAAGAATAGGGGAAAGTTGGCAGACAGCTGGCAATGTGATTTCCTCCGCCACCACAGCAAGGAAATGTGTTATGGTAGAGGGTTGCTTCTCTCTGTAGCTTTTTGGTTGAGTGAGCTATGCCAAAAGCAAATATGACATCATCTCCATCCCCTACCTCTCTAGTCACACCCTCTCCTCTTAGAATTTTTTATGAATTTCCATTGTTACTGGGATGAAAACAAAACTTCTTTCCAGGGACTCCAAAACTCCATGTGGTCTGGTCCCTACCTCTTACTCCTGGTTCATCTTACCCTCCTCCCCCTCACTGTCTGGGTTCTAGCCTTTTCCTATGGCTCACAGTCTTCCATGATGCCACAGGGCCTTTGCACGTGTGCTTCCTTCTGTCTCTGAGGTCTTCTGCCTCTTCTCATCACTAGTGCCCAGCATAGTGCCTGACACATGAGACACAAATAAGTGTTTGTCGAAAGAATAAATGAATGAGGGCTTGGGAGGTGTTATGGATTGAATTATGTCCCTCAAAAATACGTGTTGTAAATCCTAACCCTTATACCTGCAGTTATAACCCCATTTGGGAATGGGTTTTCTTTGTTATGTTAATGAGGCAGTATTAGTGTAGGGTATGTCTTAAACCAGTCACCTTTGAGATATAAAAAGAGCAGATTAGGACAGAGAAGCAAGCAGAGATGGAGGACGACAGATAGCACACCACATGAAGATCACCAAGGCACCAAAGAACAAGGATCTTCCCCAGAGCCAACAGAAAAAGCCCTTCCCTAGAGCCAGCGCCCTGAATTCAGACTTCTAGCTCCTGAACTGTAAGAAAGTAGATTTCTGTTTCTTAAAGCTACCTGCTTGTGGTATTTCTATTATAGCAGCACTGGATAACAAAGACAGGAGGTAATTCTCAGGTTCGGGGATGTGGTTTTGTTTGGCTTTGGTTTGGCTTAAACACTATCAAATGGATAAAGCAGAGGTAACAAACTGGCAGCCGGGAGGCCCGGAAATTGTTTCTGGCCTGCAGACCTGTGTTCCTTGTCTACAGTCCCTACCTTGCCCGTTCTTTGGTTTCTACAGCCTGCCTGGCCCTGTAGTCATTCCTTTTGCAACCCCAGGCATAAACAAGCTGCCTCCTGAACCTTTCATTTAAATACTTGGTTTCAGTTCAATGTAATTTAATCGGCTTTGATGGAAACAACAGCCCACACTGCCCACCAGTGCTCCTCTGTGTTTGAGAAGAATCGCAAAACACTGGTCTTTGAAATCTGCATGTTTACCAGATAAAGACCGGGAGGTCTAAAAGGGGGCAGTGACTGGCTAACACCCAACTAGCAAGTGGTGGAACTGTCATTTAAAACCCAGTCCCATTGACTCCTGGCTGGGGGCTCTTTCTACTCCTCACTCCAAGAGTCAATCCACTGTCCATGGTGTTTCTGTATAGCATTTAATGGCTTTGAAAGTGTGTATTTCTAGTTATTAAGTATCACACTTTATGCAATTAATGTGTACCAAATCAAGCCTGGTTTTATGAACGTTCTGTCCAAATTGCTGTGCAGCTTGATTTACAAGAGGAAAGAAAACCCTCCCCTCTTATCTAATAGATGCCGTGTTTCTGTTTCCCATTAATATGACATGAGAACACTCATCTGAAGTGACTCTTCGGAATTAACACCAACTGAAGAAGAGAATAAGGGGGCTTTGGCAAGCAGTTTCCTTCCTCTGTGGGCGTTTATGGCCTCAGTAACTTATAGGAGGCAGATGTGACTAATTAATATGGCATCAAGCTCTTTCTAGAGTTCTTTGTTTATAGAGTTGGAATCTGAGAAAAGTGAGGGCCTGTTTCTCTTTGTCTGATGGTCTCCTTGCTCTGATCTGAGAGCCTGGAGTGACAGTCTTGCCTCTGTGCTTTGCCTAATTTAACAACTGTTATTGCCCACGGGAGAGTTCCCTGGTGGTGCAAACAGTTAGCGTGCTCAGCTGCCAACCAAAAGGTAGGAGGTTCAAGTCCACCCAGATGTGCTGCAGAAGAAAGGCCCGGAGATCTACTTCTGAAAGATCAGCATTGAAAACCCTATGGAGCATAGTTCTCCTCTGACACACATGGCATCGTCATGAGTCAGAATCTACTCAATAGCAACTGGCTTTTTTAATTGCCCTTGGAGGAATCTCACTAAATTCTTCAGATGAGTTTTTTTCCTCTGAAGAGATCGTCTAAGAATCTTCTCTCTGCCACGCGCCCCCATGGCTGCTCCCACTGGGATACCTGTAAGATTTATTTATTGGCACTCCAAAGAGATCGAGTGTTGAGTATTCCACAATTTTTAGAAAAAAAGAAATGTGTGTGTATGTGTGTAGGGGTGTGTGTGTATACATACAAACACACATTGCATTACAGTTTATAAGGGATTTTCCTTCATGCATTTGTTCATTCAGCAAGTATTTGAGTGCTTTCAATATGCCAAGCATCAGGCTATATGCTGAAAGTACCACCAGGTGTCTATCCATTACCTTTATTGATTCCTTCCCAAGAGCCTAGGAGGCACAAGCAGTTAGCCCCATTTTGCAGATCAGAAAACTGAGACAGGAAGATATTAAATGATTACCTGAGGTCACAAAGGAAGTAAGGAGCAGAGCTTAGACTCTGGGTACCGGAAATTAGGATTCTAAGTCCCTGCGCAAGCTGGTACAACACAGCTGCCCCTTATTAGGAAGGAGAGTTCGGTTTCTACTCTGTTTCTCTGTGGTTACCAAAACCAAACCCATTGCTGTTGAGTCGATTCGCACTCAAGGTGAACCTATAGGACAGGGCAGAACTGCCCTATAGGGTTTCCAGGGAGCGGTTGGTGGATTCTAGTTAAGGAAAGGTTTCTTAGTCAAGCCTTTGGTGCGTATCTACTACATGGCACCTATCAATAGTCATTTCCGCAGGATATTTGACAAATCACATTTCTTTTCAACTTAGTTTGATTCTAAACTGATGTTGTGAGGTGCCATCGAGCAGATTTTCTACTCATAGCGACCCCATGTGACAGAGTAGAACTGCACCATAGGGTTTTCTAGGCTGTTGGTTTTTTGGACACTTAACAGGAGCAGACTGTCAGGTCTTTCGGCCACGGAGCCACTGGGTGAGTTCAAACCACCAACCTTTTGGTCAGCAGCTGAGTGCATAACCATTTTGTCACCAGGATGTCATACGTCTAAAGTAGTAAAGCCATTCATAATCTCAACTCTCACTTAATGAGTGTTTACTTTGTGCCAGGTACTGCATTTTAAGCCTGCTTTATCCCGTGTATGTACTTTAGATCATTTGCATGCCTTCTCATTTAATCATCAGAACTCTTTGAGTGATTATATAATTACAATTTTGCACGTGAAGAAACCGAGGCTCAAAGAGACCAAATAGCTCAGGATTTGAACCCAGGACATTTGACTTCAAAGCCAATGAACCGTCTCCACCTATGCCCTATGCTGGGGTGAATCTGAGACAATGGGGGTGTAGAAGGAGATAGGTGGACACAAGGGAAAGGGGAGCGTTAGCACTGAAGTCGGGGCTGCAGGATGGCAGCAAGCAGGGCATGAGTTAAAATCACCTGCAGTTCAAAAGGTCCCCACTAGACCTCACCGATAAAGCCTAGCAAGTGGCAGCTCCCTGGAGGTCGCTTCTGGGAGGATCGGGACCTCATTGTTGGAGATGCCTCCTGCTCTGGCTTTCAGCACCTTCTTCCATAAGAAGTGGGAGGGATACAGGTGCTTTGGAAAAAGGATCATAAGAGGAAAGTTAGTCTTCTAAAGGCGGTTGTTTCAGTATGTTTCAGGAAAAAAACATACAGAAGCAATGGGGAACATCCTAACTCAGTGGTTCTTTATATATATATATATAAGTTACTTTATTTTTTGTTGTTATTATTCTTGAGAATATACATCGCAGAGCATATACCAATTTAACGATTTCTACATGCACAGTTCAGTGACACTGATTACATTCCTCAAGCTGTGCAACCATTCTCACCCTCCGTTTCTGAGTTGTTCCTCCCCCACTAACATAAACTCACTGCCCTCTAAGTTTCCTATCTAATCTTTCGAGTTGCTGTTGTCAGTTTAATCCTATATAGATAGTTCTTAAAAGAGCACAAGGCTCAAGGCAAACGTTCTTTTCTGGTTAAGCTAAATTATTGTTTGGTTTTAAGTAAACTTCGGGGATGTTTTTGGTTTAAGGTTTAAAGATTATCTCAGGGCAATAATTTCAGGAGCTCATCCAGTCTCCATGGCTCCAGAAAGTCTGAAGTCTATGAGAATTTGAAATTCTGTTCTGTATTTTCTCCCTTTTGATCAGGATTCTTTTATAGAATCTTTGATCAAAGCATTCAGTAATGTTAGCCAGGTCATCCAGTTTTTCTGGTCTCGTGGCAAAGGAGGCAGTTGTTCATGGTTCTTAATCAAGGTATGAAAAATAGTCCCCTATTCTAGAGAAAGCTCTCTAGAAGATTCTTAGTGTGTGGTTTGTTTTGTAACAACAAAGTTCCAGTCCAGAAACCAATAAGAAGGGATGTGTTCGGTCTTTGCATCAGAGAAGGGAAAAGAAGGAGCATTGATGACTACCTTCTATGTGACACTTTAAATAGGTCGCCTCATTTATTGTACTTGTTTGCTTATACCCTGCCTACTTCCTGAAAGACTTCGTAGTGGGTTTTCTTGTTTCGTTCTCATGACAGTCCTTAGATGAATCCACATAGACAGATAAACTGAGGCAGAGTGGCAAGTAACTGAGGTCCCTGGGACAGAAGAGGCATCTGATGGGCTCAAAGCCTTGCATTTTCCAGCACCATCCATCACCCAAACATACCACTCTACATGTGTGCAAACTTCTGTACAACTCAGTAAAAAAAAAACACCTTGCTTTAAAATCCAAGTTTTTTATCCTCTTGGGGAAAAAAAAATCATATCTTGCTCTGGTTTTCTAAGTTGCTGTGATAGCTGGATCACATTTTGGGGTCTTGAGTTAATAAAATTATAGGCACTTGTTTTTGTTTTTAGCCATAATTGCATTCCATGTCTTAAAATGCGGAAAATCATCAGTCACCAGGCAGAGCAGCGATAATTGCCAAATCTTAGGGTGAGAATATGGGGTTGGTAAATTCAAACTGCATTCTTCTTGCAGACTGTGTGTGCTCTTACACATAAAGACAAACTTGTTAATGACTTTCTATAAATAAGTTCTAGCTTATAATTGTTGTTCTAGCAACAGCTGCTGGAATGTGGTCTCCCCTCACATATGAAACACCCTTCCTCTGCTTTTTACTTTTTTTTTGGAAAGAATGTATTTGAGCACTCGAAAATGAAGTGGGCCAGAGTGACTGTTTGGCTCTGTACAACCTTGAAAGAGAGAATTAACTTCTCTGTGTCTCCACCTTAGCCCTTTGCCTATATCAGGTACGAATGGATAAATGGGTGAGTTCCTCAAGGATGTGGAATACATAGCGTTCATCTCTGGATTCCTGGGGTCTGGCATAGGGTGGGCACTCAGGACCTATGTGTTGTCTGCAATTATAAACTCATTTGGGTTGAATGTGCCTTGTAAAGCTTAAAACCAGTTACCATGAAGTCAATTCTGACTCATGGCGACACATGGGCGTCAGGGTGCAGCTGTGCTCCATAGAGTTTTCAATAGCTGATTTTTCAGAAGTAGATTGCCAGGCTATTCTTCCCAAGTGCTTCGGGGTGCACTTGAACTGCCAACTTTCAGTTAGCAGCCAAAGGTGTTAACGGTTTGCACCATCCAGAGGCCGGGTAAAGCTTAAAGGGCTACAGAAATGTGCCAATGGTAATCATTCTTATTTAAAGGGACAGAAGAGGTTTATGCTTAGATTCTCTCACTGTGTATTTTCCTCCGATCTATACTTACTGGAACACTTACTGGAAATATATGCCATGAAAGATCTTTATTTCATCTCCCAAATTTGAATTGGAGCCCTGGTAGTGCAGTAGTTAAGAGTTCAGCTGCTAACCAAAAAGTCGGCAGTTCGAATCCACCAGCTGCTCCTTGGAAACCCTATGGGGCAGTTCTACTCTGTCCTATAGGCTCGCTATGAGTCGGAATAGGCTCGAGGGCAATGGGTTTGGTTTTGGGTTTTTATACTTACTGGAAAATATATGCCATGGAAGATCTTTATTTCGTCTCCCAAACTTGAATTAGCAGAGGTCAGCAAGCTACAGCCCACTGGCCAAATCCAGTCCACTACCTGTTTTGATAAATAAAGTTTTACCGAAACTCAGCCACATCCATTCTGTTATATTTTGTGTATGGCTGCTTTTGTACCACAAAAGTGGAGTTGAGCAGTTGTGACAGAGACCATATGGCTCACAAAGCTGAAAATATTTACTAGCTGGCTCTTTACAGAAAAAGATTGTCGACCCCTGAACAGAGACAGTCTGCTACTTCTAAATTATAGCGTGAGCTGCTAGGGATGCAGTCCTCTATAAAAGCTCCCACCTCTTCAGTGCCTGGGATACAGTGGGTGCTCCACACGTGTCTGAACGGAAGAAAATACATTGGAAACTGATCCAGGTTGGGAATGGGTAACACCCTGCTCAGTTTTCCATGGGAGAACCAACTCAAACTGAAGATTCAGAAGAGGGAGGCTGCACACACCCAACCCTTGTTTCTGTAGGAGTGGCAGGATAACAAAAACAATAATAATAGCTAATTATCGAGTGCTTACGACATGCCAGCCCCTAGGCTAAATGGTTAATATATTCTGTCTCATAAAATTATCACTGCAGCCCTGTGATGCAGTTAGTATTGTTACCCTTATTGTAGACGAGAGCCTTGGCTTTGCCCGAGGGCACCCAGTGGTGGAGTCAAGCTCTGCAATTCACAAAGCCCAGTGGAGTCCCTAAGTGGCACAAACAGTTTGCACTCAACTGCTAACCTAAAGGTTGGTGGTTCAAACCCACCCAGTGGCACCACAGAAGAAAAGTCCTGCCGATCTGCTTCCATTAAGATTGCAGCCAAAAAAAATCCAATGGAGAAGTTCTACTCTGTAACACATGGGGTTGCCATGAGTTGGAATAGATCGACGGCAACTAACAACAACAATGGAGTCCCTGGGTGGTGCAAATGGTTGATGAGCTCAGCTGCTAATAAAAGGTTGGAGGTTCAAGTCCACCCAGAGATACCTCAGAAGAAAGACCTGGTGATCTACTTCTGAAAAATCAGCCATTGAAAACACTGTGGAGCAGTTCTACTCCAATACCCATGGGGTCGCCATGAGTCAGAATCGGCTCAACAACAACTGATTGGTTAATGTGATATTTAGTTTTTTGGGTCCTATGAGAGATACTCTGCAGGTTCCTTAACCAGCTCCGCCAAGCACCTCCGTCTCCCTGTCCCTCAGAACGTCACATTTTATTGTATTATCAATAAAATGTGATAATACAATGCCAGCCTGCATTGCTTCATTTGTATGTTTAACAATCATTTCGACCTTGCTGCTGTTAATTTGTGCCAAGTACTGTGCTGGGTACTGAGGACATCATGAGGACCAATGAGATTCAGTCCTTGCCTTGCTAATGCTTAAAGTCATCAATTAATTCACACAATAATCACATCTTTCATGTCGAAATACAACTGGGATACATGTTTCAAAGGAGAAAGTGGGCACCATGAGAGTGGGTTATGGGGACCTCCCTCCGGAGGTGACCCTTGAGCTAAGATCCAAAGGAGCTCATAAATAGGAGTCAGTCAGTTGCAGAGGGCAGGGAAGGCTGTTGTGAGCAGGAGCAGCGTGTGCACAGGCTGTAGGGTAGGAGGAAGCTCTAGGTAGGATTGTTGTTGCTGTTAGCTGCCTGGTCATGCACCATCCCCATGATCGGTTGCTGATCGGACTATTGTGAGCCATAGGGTTTTCACTGACTAACTCTCAGAAGTAGATCACCAGGCCTTTCTTCCTAGTCCACCTTAGTCTGGAAGCTCCACTGAAACCTGTTGAGCATCATAGCAACACACAAGACTCCACTGATAGACAAGTGGTGGCTGTGCATGAGGTGCATTGGCTGGGAGTCAAACCCAGGTGTCCCACATGGAAGGCGAGAATTCTACCACTGAACCATCAGTGCCCCCACCTAGGTCGGGTAAGGAGACTGAAAGAAGGTCACTGTGGCCAGAGCCCATAGAACAAGGAGACACAGTTGGAGAAGTCAGGGGTCACACAAGGTCCTGTACTCAGATCCGGGTCTTTATATTGAAGGCAATAGGAAGCCACTGAGGCATTTAAGCTGGAATAAGGGGATAATGGGAACCCTGGTGGTGCAGCAGTTAAGAGCTCGGCTGCTAACCAAAAGGTCAGCAGTTCAAATCCACCAGCCGCTCCTTGGAAACCCTATGGGACAGTTCTACCCTGTCCTATAGGGTCGCTGTGAGTCAAAATTGACTCCATGGCAACAAGTTTGGTTTTGGTTTGGAGAGGGTAATGCAGGAGTGGATTATCCAAAAGGCAAGATAAGCACAGTGTTTACCTTGCTTACCAGACCATCAGTAGTGAACAGTTTCACATTTTTTTCACCACATCAAAGATTTTGCTTCTAGATATGGCTGGCATCTGTCTCTCTCCCAACCCTACAGCACCTTCCTTCAGAAGCAAAGCCTCTTTTCAAATTTACAATCCATGCAAGGATGGATTACCCAGTAAGCAAGGTAAGCATGGTTTACTTGTGCTTACTTACTCATTTCACATATTTGAAATTGTTAACTACAGATTAGTAAGTAAGCACAAGTAAGCACGTGCTTACCTTGCTTACTGGGTAGTCGCCCCTGGAGTAATGTTAGCAGCCTGAGTGCCATGTGTGATCTTCCAGGACAAGACTGCTCATTCCTGAGTTCACCAAGGGGCTCCTGCTAGTGGAGCCTCATACTGAGAAAGGCAAAGTAAGGTGTAGATGTCAGGGTCTGAAAACACAGCTGGTTGGTTGCTCTCCCAAGGCGTGAGGGGCCAGCAAGCAGCCTCAGTCATGCACTGGTGATTCACCTCGCTCCTGCAAAGTGCAAACTCCTTCTGAGTCCTTTACAGCAGAGGCTGCTCCCGGCCTCACCCTTGACAAGGGTGGCTGGTGACTGACGTGGCAGTTTGCTTGCAGCTGGTCTGTTTATCTAGGAAAGATGATTATTTGTCTATTAGCTCGAAAGCCGAGGTACTTGTCACAAAGGCCAGTGTTTGTCAGGCTCCTTACTGTCAGTATGGGATGTAGAAGAAGCTTTGTCCTTGGTCCTAAGAGACCAGGATTCTACACACAACTCTCCATGGACCTTAGAATGGAATCCAGCCCCTCTGCCATGACCTGCCAGGTTCTCCACGGTCTGGTCCTGCCAACCTGTCCAACTTCTCCCCGTGCCCCTCTCTTTCACTTAGTAGTTGCCCAGTAAACATTTGTTGACTGCATGAATGTATGTGTGATCATATGATCTTGGGCAAATCACAGCCTCCCTCCGATCTTCATTTTCTTCATTTTTAAAAGAAGTGTGCTGGCTTAGGTTTTTTCTGAGGTCCCTTCCAGCACTAAGACTCCATGAAATGGCATGAGACATACAGAATTGTGTTTCATTCAACAAACACTTGCTGACATCTCCTCTGAGCCAAGTTCTGTGACAGGCACTAGGGATATGATGATGGATATCCCTGCTCTTGAGATGTTTCTCCAAAAGTAGAGACAGACACAAAAGAGAATACCGTCAAAATAACATGGTGCGTGAGTGTGAACTCTATAGTCATGAAAACTGGGCCGAATCCCAGTCTACCCCTTCCTAGAGCAAATAACATCTTGAAGGCCTGGTGTCCCCATGACTCAAATGGAGACAATGGTACTAATTCATGGAATTTTGTAAGAATTTAATGAGGTGATGTTACTGCTGGCATTGTCTCTAGCAACAAGAAATGCTCAACAAATGTTGGCCATTTTGATGATGATAACGATTGACTAACGTTGACAATGATATTCAGCACTGGTATGACCATACCCATTGTCTATGGTTCATGTCTGTTCTGATCACCCAGTGCCCACACCACTCTGTTTGTAAAATATTTTGAACTTGCCCCCTGAGTAAGGCACACACAGAGAACCATGGGAGCAGGGTGGAGCTGCACTTGAGCAAAGGCAGTTCACAGAAGGTATCCTGGAAAAGATGAGGCCAGAGCTGAGCTGTGAGGTAAAGAAGGGCAGTCAAGGCCCCCTCTGTCTCCACTCTACCCTCCTACAGCAGCCAGAGGGATCTTTCAAAAATGCACATCAGATCAATTAATTTCTTCCTGACAACCAATGACTTCTGCAGGAGGGGACAGAAAAGCTGGTAATAGGGAACCCAAGGTCAAAAAGGTAGAGTGTTGACATGTTGTGGGGTTGTTAACCAATATCATAAAACAATATGTGTACTAACTGTTCAATGAGAAGCTAGTTTGTTCTGTAAACCTTCATTTAAAGTACAAAAAAAAAAAAAAAAAAAAAAAGCAGTGACTTCTTATTGCATTTAAAATAAAATAAAAATTTCTTACTGTGTTCTACAAAGCCCCGCATGAGCTGGTCCCATCTTGAGCCACCTTCACTCGTCCCTGACCACACTTCCGCCACTTGTTCCTGCCCCAGCCTCTTGGCATGGACCGTGCTCTCTGCCAGCAATGCCCTTCCCTCCCATCTTCCCATGCCTGGGACCTCTTCATCGCCAGAACTCAGCCCAAATGTCACCTCTCCAGAGAGGCCTTCCCTGCCTGATGTTGTTCCCGCTCCCTCTCCTTTCTTTGCCATGCATTCTCTAAGCCAAGATCTTGCTTTGTTTCCTGCAAAGCACTTGCCAACATCTGCAGTTACCTCTAGGAGAGCAGGGACTTTATCAGTCTTGTTCCCACTGGCTTGGCACATAATTGGCCCTCAAAGATTTTTTTTGATGAATGAATTCCAAGTTTGTGTAAAGGATTGAGGTGAGGCAGCGTGTTCTGAGACGAGACCCACAAGGCTGGAGCTCGTACCACACAAGGATGAGTCACAACCAGGTCACAAGTACTTAGATACAGAGAATGCACTAGATCATGGCACTGTGTCCAAGCATCATGAAAAGCATCACCATCTTATTTCTTCCTCTAAGAGAGCCATTTCTCAGTCTTGCATTTCCAGAAGCTTCTCTAGGAGGATGCCCGTCTGAATTAGGAAAACGTCAAGATTATAAAATAATTTCCAGTAATCCCGGTTTAGCTCTTTCACATGGTAATTCCAACTAGGCTAGCGGAGGCCTTCAGGGCATCTTTGTAGTGACTAGCCAAGCTTGGTGTTTAATTAGCATGTCGTCATTAGCCCCAGAAGAGTTTGCTCTCATAAGGTGTGTCAGCATGTCCCCTGCAATCTCAGTTGCCTCACACACTTGCTCAGTAAACCAAACGATCACTTAACTGATCACTTATTTCATGTCAGGCGCTCTGATTATCCTGAGTAAGCCCCAAAGTTGGAGCTCAGTTAAATTACACCTTAGCTCCCATTCCAAGTTATTCAACGTTATGACTTCATGGGATCTGAATTTAAAAGTGTTATCTATAAGTGGTGGAGTCCCTGGGTGATGCAAATAGTCAATGCGCTTGGTTGCTAACTGAAAGATTGGCGGTTTAAGCCTACCCCGGGGCACCTCCAGAAGAAAGGCCAGATGATCTACTTCCAGAAAATCAGCCATTGAAAACCCTGTGGAGCACAGTTCTGCCTAGATTTGCCATGAGTGAAATGGACTGTATGCAACTGGTTTTATAAATGGCAAGAAATAGTCCATGGGCATCATTTTCAGAATCCACCTGCCGATCAGACACTCTGTCCCTGGCAAGATCTGATTTGCATATCACTGCTCCTGAAGAGCAAATTAATGGCAAGACAAGCAGCAAACCACCACCGTAGACGACCCACATCCATACACATTGGGAGTGGCTAGTGGGCATGGGCACCACATTGGCCTGGTTGGGGAACAGCTGAGCCAACAGCTGCAGGAACCAGTCACTGCCACAGACGAGAACTGGGCAGCGGGCAGAAGGGAAGCAGCACTTTTTCATAGTCAAGCCCCGTTGTTGGCACATGAACTGGTATAGGCCCCATGGCACCTTCCTCTCTTCCCTTTGATGCCCAAATTATCTTCTGATGTGTGGGAACAAGAAGCCTGGCCACTGCTGAGCTGCCCCCTGGACTCTTGGTGCTCTTGGCTGCTCTGTGGCCTGGGAGTCTCTTGGTGCTGCCGCCCTCCCCCGCAACACACACATACATTCAATAAACTGCACAGTCCTGTGGATCGTAGCTCTGCCTTAATGGCACCACCCGAAATGACACCCTCCTCACCTCCAGTTTTTCTCTGCGCCAGTCCCCTCTCTTGTAGTCCATGCTGATTATTTCATTCTTCCGGTCAAAACCCTTCCATGGCTCACCACCTGATATTTGAGACCTCCTATGATCTGGACTCAGCCTGTTTCCAGCATACATGATGTGTGTACCTCTTGGCCTAGTCAAACTGAACCCAAGAAGAGCTAACACCCAAACAAAACAGCAGTCTGCTAGCAAGCAGCGCTGGTGGCAGAATGGTTAAGTACTTGGCTGCTAACCAAAAGGTTGGTAGTTCAAACCCACCAGTCATTCCACGGGAGAAAACACCTGAAGATCTGATTACAGCCTAGGAAGCCCTGTGGGGCAGTTCTATCCTATCATCTAGTGTCACTCTGAGTCAGGATCAACAGCACACGACAACAGCAAGGAAGGGATGGCTACTGAAGCCAGTCAACAGTATCTGCTAATCCAGCACTTCTAGAACTTTAGTATGTCGAATCCCTGAGAGTCGTGTTAAAATACAGATCCTGAGTCACGAGATCTGAAGTGGAGCCCAAGATTCTGCATTTCTAACAAGCTCCCAGTTGCTGCTGCTTCTGCTGATCCCTAGACCACACACTGAGTAGCGGAGCACTGTCATCTTATTGGCAATTGGTTGGGGGACGAGGGGACAGTGGAAAATGCTGTATTCAAAATAGCTTTATTATAAGAATATGTACAAAATCACCATTTTTGTAGATCAAAAGATGTATTTCATAAGCTTCAGCCTAATACAACAGGCAGCTCATCAACCAACTCCTAATAGAAACTAAAGATCATGGTATCAGAGTCTTAGCCAACCTGCCCTGGAACAAAGAGGAGGCAAGACTTCCGATCAAAATTCTAAATGTTTCAACTCGAGTTTAAAGCAGAGCACAGCCCCCATCCCTATACCTGCCAGCCCCTCTCTCACAGCCCCGGCCCCAGCCCCAGCCAGAATCCCACCCTATGGGGAAGCTCATAACCCTGGAGACTTCTTCCTGCCATTTTCTGACTTACAAGTTGGAGAGAAGGGTAATTCCACAGGATTGCCTTCCACTTCCCTGCTCTCCAAGGCCTCGTTCTCAGAACCTGCTGACATTTCAAGGCATTCCTTGATGCACTGGCACGTCCCTGGGTGGTTTTGTAGGTCACCTGGATCAGGTGGGAAGATCTTAGCAGATGGCAGGGGTATGTTTTGATTCTTATTAAGAAGCTGCCTCCACACGGAAGGGAGGTGCAGCAAGTCCCCTGTGGGTCCTGGTTCCTCCACATGGCATCCCTTTGCCACCTCCACAAAGTCTTGGCTGTGTGTGGGTTGTGGGTGGGGGAGGAGGGTGGTCGATGAGCACAGACCTGATACACCTGCCTGGTGTGAGTCCTGCATAGGCAGGGCGCAGTCACCAGGCCCTGTGGTTGCCCTTCTGATGGCAGAGTTGCTGCTGTATAACCATCTGCCTCCATTGGCAAAACTCACAAGAAGTGAAAAAGCAATAAGCAAAACAGGATATTTCAAGAGCCGCAATAATGTGTGCTCCCTCCATTAGAAGCTCCACTGATTCAAGATGCTCAGGATATTCTCAGGTTCTAGGTGCCATCCAACTGAGTGGGCACTGATGGCATACTGATGTTCACTGATTATGTTCCACTGTTCTCAACTCCAGCTGCCCTCCATCTGGAGAGATTTTAACAAATACCAGTGCCCAGTTCCCACCCTAAACCCATTAAATCAGAATTAGGGGCAGGCGTGTTTTATTTTTTTAATTGTGGTAAAATATATATCACATACAATTTGCCTTTTTAACCATTTTTAAATGTACAATTCATTGGCATAAATTATACTCACAGTGTTGTGAAACCATCACCACTATTTATTTCCAAAACTTTTTCATCATCCCAAATAGACACTTTGTACGCAATAAGCAATACCTCCCCTATTCTCTTCCTTCCCTAGTCCCTGATCACTACAAATCTACTGTCTGTCTCTATTCATTTGCCTATTCTGGATATTTCATATAAGTGGGATCATGCAATATTTGCCCTCTTTTTGTGGCTCATTGCACTCAGCATAATGTGTTCAAGGTCCATCCATGTTGTAGCATGTTTCAGAACTTCATTTCTCTTTATGGCTGAGTAATATTTCATTGTATGGCTACACCACATTTTGTTTATCCATTCATCTGTTGATGGACACTTGGTTTATTCCCATCTTTTGGCTGATGTGAATAGTGCTGCAGTGAACGATGATGTACAGTATTTGTTTGAGTTCCTGCTTTCAAGTCTTTTGGGTATATACTCAGAAGTGGAATTGTGAAAAATGTGGCAGTCTGCTTCCATAAACATTACAGCCTTGGAAACCCTATGGGGCAATTCTACTCTGTCCTACAGGGTCGCTATGAGTTGGAATCGACTTAATGCAACGGGTTTTTGTTTTTGTTTTTTTTTAAACCGTAATTGGTAGTTCTATGTTTAACTTTTTGACTAACCGCCAAACTGTTTTCCATAAAGACCACCATTTTACATTCCACCAGCAATGGATAAGGGTTTCAGTTTCTCCTCATCCTGGGCAACACTTGTATTTTAGGTTGGTTGGTTTGTTTTCTGTAATAGCCATCCTAGCCCACTAGGATGCATGAAGTGGTACCTCATTGTGGTTTTGCATAGGTGGGTTTTAAAGGACCCCCAAGTGATCTGTGTGTAGAGTGAGGGTGGCAGACTACTGTCTTAGCCAAACAAGATGGCTTTTCAAAGATCAAGGGAAAGCACCTTTTTTTGGTCGTTGACTTTCTCAACTTCTAAAATACTCTGTTCATCACCTCCTTTTATTAATGCAATACAAGATATTGGTAACAATGAATACTCTGTCATACTTCCAGAGTCACAAATCACTTTTACATTCATTACCTTATTAGATTCTCAATCTAATACCATCAGCCTGTGAAAAAATGCTAACATCATTGCAGGAAGATACACACTGGTTTTGTTTCTAAGAAACAAAAAAATGGGAACAAACAAAACATCAGCAAGAAGATGGCTGACTATGTTATGGGGTGTTCGTGCAGTGGAGAAATCAACAGCCGTTAAGAGGACTTAGGTAGAGCTATATGCATTGACTTAGAGAGATAACCGTGAATTATTTTTAGATTAAAAAAAATCAAGTTCCAGAATCACATTGACAGATGATTTCATTTCTATTGTTTTTCAAACCTTGCGTGTGTGTATGATATAAAGCACAAAAAAATGTCTGGAAGAATATATTCTAAGCTGTTAACACTCATATCTCTTGGACTGGGATTGGACAGAAGTAGAGGGGGAACTATGACTTTTTTTTTACTTTTATATTTTTATATTTACTAATTTGTTACAAAAATTATACTTCCATATGTTAAAAAGAAAATTCCATTTAAAAAACCACAACTCTGAGATGAATTCCAAGGAGAGGCAATCATACCCATTTTTCAGAGGAAGCAAAAGAGGCAATGAAGTAGAATAACTGGGTGGTGTGGCTAAAATTTGGTGGGGCATTAATCTGAACATATGTTTCACAATTTAAAAAAATGGGTTTAAAAAATTTGGTGAAGTCAAAGGGAAAAACCTAGTTCACTGGAGCCCTGATCCAGGACTCCTTTTCCTACCCACTTGGCCTGCCTTACTGGAGCTCCATGGGCAGATTGCTGATCCTTGCTGGAAGAGGAAGAAGTTAAGTCCTGCACAACCAGATGACCCAGGGAGGCTGTCGTAACCAGAACGGTGCATCTTGCAGACTGGCCGGTCTTCTGGCAGAGCCACTGAGCTGACTCAGGACCTAACAAATCCCTGCTTGCCCCAAGGCTTCGAGGAAGACTGAGAGTGCCAGTGGCAGCTGTTGCTGCAGCCTGGAGAGCACGTCCGCCCCTGCAGGGCAGTTCCATTCCTAATCCGGGAAATTGACTTTATACACACTTTAGGGGTAATGTCCTGGGATGGAGCCAGAGCCAGATGGACCTGGCTTATTAAAGGCATGCTTGTTAACAGAAAACATTTGCAAAAATGTTTTGGTATTTTTGTATATGTCTATGCATTTACGTACATCTATATTTACATAGGAGCCCTGGGGGTGCAGTGGTTAAAAGCTAGGGCTGCTAACCAAAAGGTCAGCAGTTCGAATCCATCAGCCACTCCTTGGAAACCCTATGGGGCAGTTCTACTCTGTCCTATAGGGTTGCTATGAGTTGGAATCGACTCAGTGGAAATGCATTTGGTTTTTGGTTTTATATTTATATGTAGATATTTACATATAGATATACATCTAGATATAGCTGTAGATATGAATGTGAATGTGGATATAGATATAGATCTGAAATCACTTCAGTTAAAAGAATCCCTTTCCAGTTGTTCTACAATATATAGTTCACCCTTATGGAGGGGATATGCTGTGCCTCACACCTTTTAATGTTGGACTGTTGATCTTATTACTGCTTTTCTCTCCTGCCAGGTGCAGCTCATCCACTATAACCATGAGTTATATACAAATGTCACAGAAGCTGCAAAGAGTCCAAATGGATTGGTGGTAGTTTCTATATTTATAAAAGTAAGTCTTTTGCATTCCTTCATTCTTCTCTTCTTGTCCGCCCCACTCTAATCAGAATATTGGTTTACAGTTTCTATTGGACCTTAGAAACATGAAAAGTGGTGGCCCTTGATGTCCATGCCCAAGCAGAGCTGTAGCGTGGCGCCATGGAGATTGATGGAAAAAGGAGGTCTGCTTCCGTGAGATGCAAACACAGCGGGCTCCACTTCAGAGCATCAGGGCCCAAGGATTCAGGCAGCTCCTGCCCTAGAGAGAAAAGGGTGCCAGATCCAGGGTCAGGCTTCAGGTCCCACCTAATGCAGAAGAATTGTAGGGATGTAACGGAAAGGTGGAAACCCTGGTGGTGTAGTGGTTAAGAGCTACGGCTGCTAACCAAAATGGTTGGCAGTTTGAATCCACCAGGCACTCCTTGGAAACTCTATAGGGCAGTTCTACTCTGTCCTATAGGGTTGATATGAGTTGGAATTGACTCGACAGCAGTGGGTTTGGTTTTTCTTTTTTTGATGGAAGGGTAGGAGGTAGCTCACGGATGGCCCACAGGATTAATGGTCTCTCTGTCCACTGCCCCTTGGAAAAAGAGACGCAAGAGAAATGTGAGCTGTCCTGCCCCTCCAGGCACTGCACTAAACAGCTCCTTCCAGCTTCCCCGCAATTGCTCTGAGTATCTTCTTCCTCACTCACCTCCCTTCTGAGCAGCCCCAGGGGAAATACAGCAAAGACCCTCAATACTGACTTTATGGCAATCTAGGGAAGCATCACATCTTCCTCAAAGTCAAAGCAACAAATAAAATCTCCAACCGAGCAAATCCTAATTTGTTAAAAAAAATAATTACCTTTAACATTTTGGACGATGTAAAGTGAAGCGGGTATGCAAAATTAAAAAAAGAGAGAGCAAAATTGTCTTTCCAACTGGAATAAATAAAAAATAAAAAGCAAAAGCAATGTGTGGCAGTTCCAAAATTTGGCTATCAGTGCACTATCCCCTTGGGAAGTACCCCGATCAGCACTTGCAATCTGCCGAAGATGATCAGTAGAAACCCAGCCTAGCCACCTGGAAGTTTCAAGAGCTCTCACGATGACACCATCGTTTTCAGTCAATGGGCCCCCAGGGCAGCTCTAAAGCATTATTCTCTCTCCCTGCCCAAAACATCACCCTTTGCACCAGGCACTTCACCCTGCCTGGCCAGCCCTCTCCAGACCCCATACCTCCTCCTCAGTTCCTCTCCCTCACCTGGGCAGGCCTTTTTGTGTCCTGGCGGAGCTGCGTGTTGGGCAGGGGGATCTGTGACATGTTGCTGCCCCCGGCCACCACCAACCACATACTCCTCTGGTTTGTCATCAGCGAAGACAGAAAGGGGCATTTGGCCAGGGAAGCGTAGTTTTAGACTATCACGCCTTCTTAATAGCTGATTACACATCCCAAAGGAAATTGGAGCTGGCAGATCCTGCCCTGTACCTGCTCCAAATCTCCTGGCATCATCACAAACCCTGTCATGATGCACAGTAGATTCCAGAATGCCAGGCACTGTGGTGTGTACTTTACATATATTTTATCATTTAATCCTAATAAGAAACCTAGGGGGTAGGCGTTAGTGTCCCTATCATACAGATGAGGAGAGTGCTTTCAGAGAATCTTTGGCATTCTACCCAAGTTCACATAGCTGAGGAATCCAGGTCTTGCCTGACTTTAATGCTCGTGACCTTATTCACACTATGTTGCGTTGTGGTGGGGTGCCGTCAAGTCAGTTCCCCGTCAAGTCAGTTCCAACTCATAGGGACCCCATGTGACAGAGTAGAACTACCCCATAGGGATGTCTAGACTGTAATCTTTACAGCAGCAGAACTCCAGGTCTTTCTCCTGCGGAGCTGCTGGACGGGTTCCAATCGCCAACCTTTTGGTTAGCAGCCAAGTGTACCACCAGGGCTCCTTATTCACATTATATGCCTCCCCAAAAGAACTAAGGAAGCAGTTGAGGGGAAAAAGAGAGAAAAACACGTTTTAAAACACACCTTCCCCCATGCTATCCACAAGCCCGGGCCAATTCTTACAGCCCTAGTCCAGTCCCATTTACGGCACTGATAAACCACCGCTGAGTTGAGTCGGGGCCACGGGCACTGTCGTGAAGCCTGCAGACGTGTCGCAATATCCCATCACGTGTGACCGGAGCGCACCTTCTCCTAGCTCGATCTCCATAAGAACTTGATGGGGTCAGAGGGAAAATACCAGCCCTTCCATGAGTAACTCCCACAGGCCAGTCAGGCCTGCCCCAACAGTCCTTGTCTTTCAAGGGTTTCTCAGTCTCGGCCCTTGACTTTGTCTCACTTTGCTCAAAACTCCTGAGTCAGTGAATGTCATCCTGAAAGTGCAGGCACATTACGGCTGACAGGGTGATTGACAAGCGGGGAAACCAGCCTCGTCAACAGCCAAGCTACTGGCACATTTCAGGAGCTTTCTCAGAAACGCTGGCTCCGTGAAGATCACTGGCTCGTGGTCCAGACTCCCTGCTGCTTCCCTGTGGGCTGTTGGGAGGAACTTATGCCCGAGACCCTGAGGTCGGTGAAAGGATGGAGACTCCCTCCTGCATCTTCTCAGGCCAGGTGGCTGCTAGGAATGCTCCCTGTCTTCCCCTGAGCAAACCTGGGGGTTGCTGGCTACATCTCAAAATAAGCCACAGCATTTCTGTCTTTGGCCAATGTAATCAACTCCCAGCTGTTCCTCAGTGAATTATCCAAGCTGTGACTCGTCATTCACTCCTCCCAAAGCACCGACTGAATGGGGGACAGGAGCCAGTCCTCTGCTAGGCATTGGTACCCAGACCTGACGTGAACAAAGCCCTTGGTCTCTGAAGGTGCACAGCCTCTTGGTGTCATCTTCCCCCGCTTTTGACCTCTCTGCCTCCCTCCCCAGATCCCTGCAAGCAGGCAGGACCAGGAGATGAGAGGCCCCACACCCAGGTCGGCTGAGCCTAGGGATGTCACCCTTGTCAAAAACTGAGCCATCCAAGGGTTGCGAGTTGTTGACCAAAGTGAGAGATTTGTTTATCTGTGGGTTTTATCTACCTCTGTGCCCTGCCTGCTAATCCCCACCCTTTCCGTGACCACAGGGAACTGAGATTTGGCTGTGATTGCTGCTCAGTCACACACCACTGACTTCCCACTTAAGCTCTCTTATACCAAGTGCATATTTTATCCTCTCACCCACGCAGCCAACACACCAAAGCCCACAAATCATCTGTGTGTGCTTTGGAAATTTTTCCATTTTTTGTTAATCAGCTCAGAAGGGTCTGGTCCCAGCGTAAGCTCTGCCCAGACTCACCAGGTACCAGGAGCCCAAGGCATGTGATTAAGGGACACGGCAGATTCCTTACCCATCACAACCACATTTTTTTGGCTCTTCTATCATGCGGATGCATCAGCACAGACAGGAGGCTTCAAGCTACCTTGTAAGTGGCCACAGAGGATGTCAAAGTAGAAGTTGAGTTTGGCACTTAAGCTTCCGGGGAGCAGCAGTGTTTGATTTGAGCCTTTCTCCACAGGTGGACTTTTACCTCCTCTGTTTGGTGTGTGTCTCACCAAAACACACCCAGGAAACTGTGCAGAAAGAGACAGATGGAGGGAAAATAAACAGTCTGTGCTTTCTCCAAACTAAAAATTACCTGTTGCTTATCTAATAATAATAATCATCTGCTGCAATTTTCCCAACCCTCAGAATAAATCACATTTAAAATGTTGATGTGTCACAACATCCAATTAGCAGCTGAGGCATAAACTGCAGAGCAGAGCTGAGCAAGGTAGGAGAGAAATGACTGGGATGAACAATGGTACCTCCAGAAAGCCTGCGTTAAAAGGGGGTAGTTAAGAAAACAGGGTACACAGTTATGTGAGGGGATGTCACGCTCTCCAAGTGGTGGTTCCCTGGCTTAATCCTCTGGAAGCTTGGCTTATTCTCCCAAAGAGGGAACTTGAAGAAATGAAAGCATGGGCATAGAATGGAAACTGACCCCTTAACATCTGGTGCAATGTTTGGCCCATAATAGGCATTCAGTAAATAATGGATGGATGGATGCATGCATGGATGCATGGGTGGATGGATGCATGGATGGATGGATGCATGAATGGATGTATAGATGGATGGATGAAAGAGTGATTGATTGAATGACACGGTATATTCAATTCTTACAATAATGAGTAGTAATATAACAAGTTTCTGTATTACTTCTTAGAGATTTTTTCTATCTCTTGATATCTGTGTTGTGAGTACTCTTTTTCTCTCACTCTCTACTTAGGTAAATATCACCTTCCTAACATGTCACTCCCTACCCCCTACTTAAAACCCTTTGATGGTTCCCCATCCCTACAAAATAAAGTTTAAATCTCGTAACATTCAAAAACCAGACATGAGCTAGCCCCTGCCTACCTCTCTAGCCTCATCCTCCATCCTTCCTCCGTACCGTCAGCTCTAACTATACTAAAACACCGCAGTCCCCTGAACATGACTAGGTCTCAGTCCTCCATGTCCATGTACGATCATTTTTCCTTGCCCTTCCCCCTTCGTACTCTACCACGGAAACACTGCGTTAACTTCCACCCATCCTTCAAGAGTGAACTCATGCCTTAGCTCTTTACTCATACAGGTGAGTTGTGCTTCTTCTAGTATCATCATTCTATCATAACACTAAGGAACCCTGGTGGCACAATGGTTAAGTGCTCAGCTGCTAACCAAGAGGTTGGTGGTTTGAACCCACCCAGCAATTCCATGGGAGAAGGACCTGGTGATCTGTTTTTCATCTGCTTTTACACCAAAAAGAAATTTAAGATTAAATGTAAGAAAAGGCAATCAGTGAAGCATAGCAATCTCTCGCTTGCATATTTTATAATATCTGATCACAGCAGGAGGAATAGTTATCTAGTTGGATGTCTAAATCTTCCGTGAAGATTATGGCCAAGAAAACCCTATAGGGTAGTTCTGCTCTGTCACATGGGGTCGCTGCTATGAGTGGGAATCAACTCGGGAGCATCCAACAACAATCAACACTTTTAATGTTGCATTATAACCATCTGTTTACTTGTCTGTCTTCCTTCTCTGGACTGGCGTTTCTTTGAGACTAGGGTCTGTATCTTTCATCTCTGAATTTTCAGCCAGTTAAGTGTTTGGCACGTGGTAGGCCCTCAACAAATATGAATGAATACGTGAATGCATGGAGGTGATGTTTATTCTGGGATAGTAAAGACATTAATATTTTCTTTTCTCCCCTAGGTTTCTGATTCATCAAACCCATTTCTTAATCGAATGCTCAACAGAGATACTATCACAAGAATAACATATAAAAGTAAGTTTGGTTCAATTTTTATACAGCAACTGTTCTATAAAGGTTAATCCTGTCTGAAGGCAGGAAGCCAGAATGGATGATCTCCGAGGGCCCCTTTCAGCTTCATGATCCTTTAATTCTGTAGAAAGTCACTCTGGAGAGTCAGGGTTGTCTAAGAAGCAGCTCATTTCAAACAGAAGTCCCTGGGCTGTCTTTGTCATCCAGGCCTGTCTAAGGCAATAATGATTATGATGATGGTGGTCATCGTTATCCCATGGATTGGTAATGAGCTGGGGGACTCAGCTAGCCAACATGTCAGCTGGCCCACATTTGGGGCTTTGCCAGTTATGTGGTTGAAAAAGCTTCTACCAGGTACTTAGGATCCAACCTCAACATTTGTAGAGGCCCTCGGCCAGACCAGATCTCCCTCTCTGTGTCTCACACTCCCGTCCAGGTGCAGGCAGGAAGGCATCTTTCTTCATTCCCGCGTGTGACCCACTGATCTAGGGACTCTATCTAGTTTTCTTGGATTCCCAGGGTTTTTTAATCTTCAGTCTCCTTAAGCAGAAACGGGAGAACAGTGCAAAGTTGAAGGGGAAGGAAGAAAGAGGGTGCCATGGTCACCCACAACGATCCCAGAAGCTGCAAGGTTTGGGAAAGTTACGTGAAATAGCACAGACCAAGAGATGAAAGAAGCCAGTACAGGAAAAAAAAAAAAATTACCTATTTACGAGTGAGCGGGAAACCAGGATTCAAATCCTAACTTTGTCCTTAAGCAAGAAGCTTCTCTTCCCCACTTTGAGCCTCTGTTTCCTCTTCTGCAAAGTAAAGAAGGTGGACTTCAAGGGCTCTAAGTTCCTTCTAGGTCTAGGATTCTGAGTCAAGCAGCAGGTAAATAATGGCTTTAGCAATTATCAAAAACAGCATGCAAATATTCTAATGCCCCAACCTCCCTCGGCTCGCCCTTGACCAAGTGAGGGGCTCAGTTGTGTCCACGGCTTCTGCCTCTCAAGGGGATGTGCTAAAGACAATGTGAATGTTTGCAGGTCTCACTGTGGACTGCTTGAGGGAGGTACAGAGGACTTTCATTTATTCATTTGTTCAACGAACACTTTCTGAGCACCTGCCCCATGACAGGCACCACGCAAGGTTCCAGAAATGCAAAAATGAGCCAGACACCATCTCTACCCACCAGGTCCTCATGGCCAACTGTCCCTCCCATATGGAGAGGTGGGGCGGGGGTAATGAATGAATCCAGAGAGTCACACTCTGCCGAGACAGACATCACCTAGAAGAATGAATTAAATTGTCTCCAAAACCATTCTGTCCGTCCTCAACAGTATTCCAATGGCGTCCTCTCTAAGTACACACTTAGATTGCTCAGCTAAGGGAGATATTTCTGTCTCTTGTGTAAATAGCACATTTTTTAACTGCCTGTAAAAGATTATTATTCTTTTAACTTTTTTGATTAAAAAAGCATGAAAATTAAATAAAATGTTTTCAAATAATCTTGAATTTGCAGTTTAGAGACCATGAAAACCATGAAATCACACATTAAGCCCCAACACACAATCTGATTGCCGCTACAGAGTCAGTCATTCGTGGCACCTTCCCTACCCCCCACCCCCCCACCCCCACTGGTCAGGCTAATGTTAGGTGATGTGGCTGCTGCCAAAGATGAGAGCTTCCATGAGGGCCTGTGCATCGGGAAGGTGGCCTTCCTCAGGACCAGGGATCGATTCAAGTGCAGTGGGGGCTGGAGAGTCAGGGTGATAGATCTTATTGGGACCAAGGATGTATGGCAGTTTTGTGGCTAAGGAAGACCTCAACCTCATCTACCTCAAATGAGGGATCCCTGTTGGCTGCCATCCCCGTCGGGTCCATGGGAACTAAGAAGAATGCACTTGGGCCATGGCCTTAGTGGGCAGCATTATTAAAACACAAGATCTTCATTTGTTCATTCATTCATTCACTCCACAAGTATTTATTGAGTGGCTACTGGGTGCCAGGAAGTAGAGGGATCAATAGAACAAGTTTCTTGTCCATAAGGTGCTCACTGTAGTTGGGGACACAGACCTATCACAGTGTATCATATGGAATTGTGTAACAAGTAAAACATTACAAATATGAATGGAGCCCTTTGGGATGACAGAAAAGAGAATGGGCAAATCTGCTTAGGATTATAGGGAGAGGTTGCACAAAGCAGGTGCTATTCAAAGAGGGACTGAATAATAATTATCTGGTAGGGAAAGGAAGAAAAGAAGAAGGGAGGAAGAAAGGGAGGGAGGGACCGAGGGAAGAAGGGAAGAAGGAGAGAGGGAGGGAGGAAGCAAAGGGAGAGACAGAAGCAAATGAAAGAGCATTCCTAGATGAGGAACCGCATGGAGAGCATTAAAAGGACTGTGGAGAATTCAAAGGGAGGAACCTATCTTGGTCATCTCTTCATCTCAGTGCCTAACACAATACCCAATAAACCTTCACGAATACCCGAGTTAATGGGAGAAATGAATGCCCCCCTGGGGTAGTAGTGACAGGGGCAGAGGGAGTGGCAGGAAAGATGCTCTGGAGCCAGCTCATGAAGGGTCTTGATGCTGAGCTCAGGAGTGTGTGCAGTAGGCAGGCAGGCACCTTTGAAGAAATGTCCTCGCCACCTCTGAAGACATGCTCCTAGAAATGCAAATAGAAGGCGCAGGAGCACCCCCTCCTCCTCTGTCACTCACAACCTACACCTGGCAGGGCCAGAGGAAAAGAAAGGGGAACTAAAGCAAGATAAAGAGACCCTGGCCTGCATGGGGAGAGGTAACTGCTTTTGGCCTCTAATAACAGATATTTTATGCTCTTATACTCCAGCCTAGAATAATGGAGTCTCAACCTTTATCACATCCCCAAAGGGAGTAACACAGCAGGAATAATGATGACCCAATCCATAGGAATGGCCTAGACACATGCTATGCAAGACACTGGCAGGAAGGGATTGATTTGCTCGGCAGGAAACCCAAAGCACTGTTCCCTCTGGCTAAACTCCCCAAGGCAGCCAGCCTGCAGAAGTTTGGAAGGTTGGCTGGTGGCAAGCAGGGGAGTTTCTAGAACAGAAGTCATTCGCTAGGACACAGCCACTGGGTGGAAAACACGAGGCTGGAAGTCTCTCCGGTGGCTCTGCAGGAGGCAGCAGGCTATGCTGGCGTCAGCCCGTGAATTCAGGTCAAGATGAAGACAAGGCCACCTGCACAGTGGCACCTCTCCGGAAAACCTGCTTCCATTCTTCTAGGTAAGACAGAGAGAAAACACACTCTCCTCTCACCCTGACCACCCGACGCCACCCAACACCACCTCCACCTCACCCTGGCAGCCAGCCCCTTGTACTGTCACTACCAGAATTACATCACAGTATAATTTCAGTGGAGCCCTGGTGGCGCAGTGATTAAAAAACTTGGCTGTTAACCAAAAGGTAGGCAGTTCAAATCCACCAGCTGCTCCTTGGAAACCATATGAGGCAGTTCTACTCTGTCCTGTAGGGTCACTATAAGTCGGAATTGACTCGATGGCAATGGGTTTTTTTGTTTTTTTTTATAGCTTCAGTGGGCCCTGCTCACTTAGACGCAGAGCCCATTCTGCAACATGCTGAGCTTAGGAACATGGAGATGACTCCAACTGAGCACTGCCAACACCCCAGCTCTGTGCTAAGTGTTTTACAAGCAGTACCTTATCTGGTGCTCACTAAGTACCCACCTTCGAAACAGATACGGTTGTTATCCCCAATTTACAGATGAGGAAATTGAGGTTCCAGGAAGTGAAATCATGACCAAGGACACACATCTAGTAGGTGGCTGTATAAGCCATCAATTTCTGCATGAAAAGCAAGCATTCAACAGTAAACATTAACAGCTCACTGCTGTTAATCTGTGGGCTGGTTGGGTTGGCTCAGCTTCCAGCTACAGCTCTTCAGGGCAGCTGGGGCAGCTCGGCTCCACGTGATTCATTTTTCTTGGATCAGGAGGAGGCTGGGCAAGTACTTCTCATGATGGAGGTTGGAAACACGTGAGGTTGTTTAAGGCCTAGGCTTGAAATGCACACACACTGTCACTTGCCTCCACTTTCCGCTGGCCAAAGTGAGTCATGTAGCCAAACATCAAAATTCTGCCATGATGGGGAGAGAGTGAACATTTGCTGAACAATAATCTACTCTCCCATAGCCGGAGAGCAAGAACTCCAACACAGTCCTCCCACGATCTTCCTACGCCCCTTCCTCCCTATCATGTATCCTCCCTAAGGAATAAGGAAAGCTTAGCTCTGGGGTCTTAAAATTAGTTGTAACGCAGATACTTTCACAAACATCAAACTTGTCGGCATATTTTTCTCTTAACTCCTTCAGCTCAGTTTGAAGAGCCATCTCTACTAGTATTTGCTTCCACTTGGAAGGGATACAAACCACCCATAGAACTTGTGAGCGCTATGACAGCTCAGGTTCATCCCAGCCTAAATTCTCTGCAACTCCTGCCTGTCCCTTGGCATGGGACCACCAGTAGAAACCAGTGTCATCCAGAGTGACACAGTGGCATTGCTGTTACTGGCACACACAGTAACTAGAGAAGGTGCAGTGATTGGTTCTAGATGGGGTCCATCTTCCCCATCAGTCTTCCCCTTGTAGGCCATTGTCATGAGAAGCCAGTGTAAGACTTGGAGCAGAAGAGTGACATCTAACAAGAGACTCAGTCTTGTGTGTAGGTGGAGAATAGACTATAGGGGGGCAGGGTGAAAGTTGGGAGATGATTCCAGCAATCCAAATATGAGGTGATGTTGACCATGAGTAGGCTGGTATAATCGTCCTCAGAGTGGGTTCCCTCCCACGCCTCCACAAACATCCTCTCCCACTCTCACTCCCTCACTTCCAGGGAGGTCCGAAGCAACTCTCTGGCCCACATGTGAAGGCTTTTCTCCTCTTTGGGGCTAGCCCTCTGCCTGGTCTGGGGTCTATTCCAGTGCTGAGGTTCTCTGTTTCCTTCATTCAGCTTATTCAACAGATATTTATCAAGCAGCTATTTTGTGCTAGTTTCTATTCTAGATGTTTGGGATACATCAATGAATAAACACAGATGAAAATCTCTATCCTTGGGGATATTCTAATATTCTGATATATTCTACTATGGGGAAACACAATAAGCAATCAACATAATAAATAGTAAAATATATTATGTTTGAAGGTAATAAGTGCTACAGGGAAAAAAGGTGGGGAAGGGTTAGAGGGACCAAGGTTCAGGAGAAGGCTGAAATTTTTAAGTGGTGTGGTCAAGGATAACCTTCATTAAGAAGGTACAAAACTTCTGTCCTTTGACTAGAAACCTAGAAGTAAAGGATAGCCCAGCCTACCCTCTCTGGTTATCTGCAGGGGCAGAAAGCATTCTAGGCAGAGGGAACAGCTCCTTCAAAGGCCTCAAGGCCTGTCTGGTTTGGTCATAGAACAACAATAAGGCCAGTGTGGCTACAGCCCAGACAGCAGGGAAGAAAGTAGTAGAAGACAAAGTCATAGAGGCCAGGAGGGAACAGGTCATGTAAGGCATTGTAATGAGAAGTCAATGTTAGACTTTGTGCAGAGAGTGGCATGATCTGCTGGCAAAAGTCACTCTGGCTGCTCTGTTGAGAAGAGACTATAGAAGAGCAAGGGTGGATGTTAGAAGGGCATTGCAGCCATCCACAGGCTGAGACAATGGCGATCATGGCCAGGTTGATGTGGTGGAGGTGGTGAGAAATGACTGGGTGTATTTTGAAGATTTCTTGATAGGTCCGATGTGTGATATAAGTCAGGATGACTGTAAGATTTTTAGTCTGAGCAACTGGAAGGAAGGCGGTTCCATCAACTGAGATGGGAAAGACTGTGAATGAAGCATATTCGTGGGAGGGGAGGGAACCAGAAGTTTTGAACATGTTAAGTTTGAGATGCCTATTAGGCATCCAAGAATAGATGTCAAGTAGGCAGTTGGACATATGAGTCTGGATTTTAGGAGAGAGGTCTGAAGATATAAATGTGGAAGTCATCAGCATACAGATGGTATTTAAACCTGGGTGAAACCATGGGAGTGAGACTAAATAGAGAATAGAAGCAGGACATCTCCCTTTTGAAAGAGCAGCTCAGATCCTCGTGACCTAGGATTGCAAATCACTTCTAAAGAGACTGAAACATCCCACCCTTGAAGAGGCTCCAGGGTAGCTGTCTCCTAGGTGAGCTGAGTATGGGGGTGGGGCAAGCATGGAAGCCTAGAGTGACATCACCATAAAATGGCAGCTAGTAGGGACACAGAGTCCACTTGACTGGTTTACAGGATTGGGCATGTATTGGGTGACCAGGAGAAAAGGAAAATGTGCAAAATTATTCTTTTGAGAGAGGAAAATCAGTGCCAGGAAATCCAAAAAAGGAGGAAAGGAGAATCTTGCCAAGAGGACTGGGAATTCTGGAATCCAGACACCATGCTGGTGAAGACCACCATAGTCATGGGAGGCAGTGTGCTCTAGTCAAGAGACATGAACTAGGCAGACCTGTCTTCCTATCCTGGCTCTACCACTTCCTTTGCTGTGTAACTTCAGGCAAGTTTCTTAACATCTCTGAGATATAATTTCCTCCTCTGTAAAACAAGGATATTGAGAGGGTTGGGGTGAGGATTACATAAAGTAATGAGTCAAGTGCCTGGACAATGACATATAAATTTGGTGCATAATAAATATATGTCCTCTCTTCCTCCTAATTAAACATAAATATGGGTGGTGCAAATGGTTAATGTGCTTGGCTACTACCAAAAGGTTGGCGGTTCAAGTCCACCCAGAAGTGCCTCAGAAGAAAGGTCTGGCAATCTACTTCTGAAAAATCAGCCTTGAAAACCCTGTGGAGCATGGTTCTACTCTGACACACATAAAGTCACTGTAAGTCAGAGTCAACTCCACGGCCACTGCTTTTTTTTTTTAATGTGTAGAGAGGAGTTAAAACACTGTCCTAAGGCACATGATGATCAAACTGGGAAGCAGGTCACTATGGTCAAACCCATTGCCGTGGACTCAATACCAAAACATAGCAACCCTATACGACAGAGTAGAACTGCCACATAGGGTTTCCAAGGAGTAGCTGGTGGATTCGAACTGGCAGCCGTTTTGGTTAGCAGCCATAGCTTGCCATAGCTCTTAGCCACTGCGCCACCAGGGCTCCAGGTCACTATGGTACCAAATAAAAATTATGATGAAGGTGAATACAATACAGGGCACACAGGCAACAGAGTTTGCTGGCTTGAAATGAAGCACGGCTTCTGTGCGTGAATCAGTGCAATAGAAGGTAATGACCTAGTGAGGGTCTACTACTTTCCGTGCAAGCTTAGACTTCATACATCTAAGAGTGAAGCTTATAAAACACTCTCGCTGGCCGGGACCACCAATGGAAAAGACCAGCTTGAATTAATTTCAGGCTGAATTTTGAAAGTCTTCTAAAGAAAATCCATTTTATTAAAGCTAAATTCCCCTTCTACAGATTGAGGGTCAAGACTGAAATCATGGCATTAAAAAATGGATTTTCTGAATGGATTTTCTGGAGGAGACATTGGTAATTTGCACACAAAAAAATGTTTTTAATGCATTGTATTGGGATGGTGCCAATATGCCTCCGTTTTCCTTGTGTTAATTAATTAGCAGACACAGGAGCCTAATTCATAAAAGGTAAAAGGTCTTCTCTTTTCAGTACCCACCTGATTGCATTGAGCTAGCATTTCTATCCAAAGGACATTATTTTCTGAAAAGAGATTTCATGGTGTTTTTAAGTGGTAAAACTAGTGACTAATGGAGTGCAAAGAGCCTTCTTAAATGGTAAGAGGGAGTAGTTACGAGAACATTACATGTAAATGAACGCTTCTTCCAATGTCCTAGGACAATGTATCATTTTGGTAGCTTCATTTTCCTTCAATTTCATGTGCCCTGTTCATTTCATAATGAGCCCTGGTGGCACAATGGTCAAGTGCTCGGCTGCTAACTGAAAGGTCAGAGGTTTGAACCCACCCAGTGGCTCCATGGGAGAAAACACCTGGCTATCTACTCCAATAAAGATGACAGCCCAGGAAACCCTACGTGGCAGTTCTACTCTGTCATATAGGGTTGCTGTGAGTTGGAATCAGCACACAAACAACGTTCATTTCATGGAATGTCCCTGGGTGGCATGAGCCTTTTTGTTTTTCATTGTTGTGCTTTAAGTGAAAGTTTACAATTCAAGTTAGTCTCTCATACAAAAATTTATACATACAATGTTTTGTGACCCTAGTCGCTCTCCCTATACCGTGACAGCACACTCCTCCCTTCCACCCTGCATTTCCCGTGTCCGTTCAACTAGCTCCTGACCCTCTCTACCCTCTCATCTCGCCTCTGGACAGGAGCTGCCCATTTAGTCTCATGTATCTACTTGAACTAAGAAGCACACTCTTCACGAGTATCATTCTGTGTCCCATAGTCCAGTCTAATCTTTGTCTGAAGAGTTGGCCTCGGGAATGGTTTTAGTTTTGGGCTAACAGAGAGTCCGAAGGCCATGTCTTCCGGGGTCCCTCCAGTCTCAATCAAACCATTAAGTCTGGTCTTTTTACTAGAATTTGAGTTCTGCACCCCACTTTTCTCCTGCTCCATCAGGGATTCTCTGTTGGCACAAGCCATTTTCAATCAGCTACTAACCTAAAGTTTGGTGGTTCAAACCCACCCAGCAGTGCCACAGAAGAAAGTCCTGGTGATCTGTTTTTGTAAAGATTATAGTAGAGAAAATGCTGTAGCGCAGTTCTATTGTATAACACATGGGGTCGTGATGAGTCAGAATTGACTTGACAGCAATGGTTTTTTTTTTTAATTGTTATTATTCATTTCATAAAGTCCCTGGGTGGTGCAAATGGTTAACATGCCTAGCTGCCAACTGAAAAGTTGGAGGTTCAAGCCCACCCAGAAGTGCCTCAGAAGAAAGGCCTGTGATTTATTCTGAAAAATCAGCCATTGGAAACCCTATCCAGCACAATTCTACTCTGACACACATGGGGGTCACCATAAGTCGAAATCAACTCAATGCCAACTGCTTTTTTTATTCAGTTGATAGATAGTTAATACAATGGCAAACTTCAGTCCAATAACCATCCAAAGGATCACAAATTCCAAATTTAAAAAGATCTGGCTATTGCCTTAATATTTATTTCCTCCAAGGAAACAAAGGCACACAACAAGGGCTTCAGACCGGTTTGTTTCAGTTCGAACCCTGGCTGATAATTTGCATTTCTAACAAGTTCCGGCAATGCTAATGCTGCTGGTTAGGGACCAATTCTGAGAACCATTAGTAGAGCTTTTCAAACATTTCACATTCCAATTAATGGATGTTTGCAACTGTTTCTTCTCATTTTGAGTCGTGCCACATCAGTAAATGAAGGTCTCGAAAGCTTGACTCCATCCACGTCATTAAGGTTGTCTCTACTTCAAGGAGGCAGCTCTTCCCCAGTCATATTTTGAGTGCCTTCCAACATGAGGGGCTCATCTTCTGGCACTATATCAGACAATGTTCCGCTGCTATTCATAAGGTTTTCAAAGGCCAATTTTTTTCAGAAGTAGATCGCCAGGTCCTTCTTCCTAGTCTGTGTTAGGCTGGAAGCTCCTCTAAAGCTCCGCTGAAAACTGTCCATCATGGGTGACCCTCCTGGTATTTGAAATACCAGTGGCATAGCTTCCGGCATCACAGCAACACGCAAGCCACCACGGTACAACAAACTGACAGACGAGTGGTAGACTAATAGAGCAGTGGTTCTCAAATTTTATTATACATAAGAATTACCTGGGGATCTTATTAAAATGTAGATTCTGATTCAGTATATCTGGGGTGGAAATTCAAATTCTCAGCAGGGGTTCGAACCAGAACGAACCAGTTGGAAACTGAAGGCATTTGGTGGAGGGCTTTTATGTTTCAACAGACGGTAAAAGCCCCTTAAAACATCTGTTCAGTCTTGCCTGTTTAGAACTTTGCTTCAGGTGCCCTGTCGAAAAGACGAATGTGTAGGCAAGGACAGACCAAGCTGTAACTGCCTTACATTGCTCAGTTCCTTGGGAATTGTTCTGTGTGCCGGCCCCTCCGAGGGACATGCTGTTAAATGTGACGGAATATCTATCAGCAGGGAGGGAGTTTAAGCACATTGCTCCCAGTGCCTGCCTCTGTGCTTAATTGAACTTGTAGTCTTACTTTCATTTCAAAGGAATGGCTTTGGAAATGTTTTCACAGAACGTGAAATGCGCCACACCACTTCCCATGTTGCCATCTAAGTAGTAACTCAAGTCAGCGAAGAACAGAAAAGGAGCAGCCTAGCTCCATGAATCCAGTTCTCGGAGGCACTTCTTCTCATTTATTGTTTGTGTAGTACAAAAAAATCGTATTACTTTATTCTTTAGTAACTGCTTTTTTTCATTTCTGTTGAATTTGCCTCGGATTATGAGAGGAAATGTCATTCCATCTGAGAAAATTGTCAAATAGTTCCATATTGATCAGAAGCAAGTCCGACATTGATCTCTGGAACTGCTATGCTTTGTTCTCCTCGCATCGTTCTCTCTGAATGAGAACTTCATAAGCAGGATGTTAAATCTCATCAGTGGTCCACAGAACTAAGCATGATGCATTTCACAGAGGCTGCCGTTGACGTTTAGGCTAAGGGAACGATCCACCACAGTGCAGCCCTAGGCATTTCATCATATTGTGCTTCTCTTTAAAAGAGAGACGGAAAAAAAAGGTCAGCTTGGGAGTTGTGTTCATGGCTGAAAATTCAGCATAAGATAAATCGTAGAGTCAGCAAAAATGTGTCATAAAATCAAAGTGACAGCTGTCAACTTCTATAGTCATTTGAAACGATGAAATCATGTTATGAACTATGCATAAATATTCTACATCTTTTAATTATCCAACGGATCTTCCTGTACTATAAAGATACAGCCAACACATTACAAATTACAACAACATCATACCAAAAACTTGATTTACCTAAGATAAATGTGGTTATGTAGGCTTGTTGAGGTCCCTGGGTGGCACAAACCACTCACGCTTGGCTGCTAACCAAAAGGTTGACAGTTCGAACCCACCCAGCCTGGCGATCTGTTTTCATAAAGATTTCAGCCAAGAAAACCCTATGGAGCAGTTCTACTCTGTAACACATGGGGTTGCCATGAGTTGGGATGGACTGGACAGCAACAGGCTAGGCTTGTTTATGTCAAAGGAGGTTTTGGATCCACAGAATTTTTTATCTGAAGGGAACCTTAGCAGTTATCTAGAATAATCCACTGCCTCCCAAGTGAGGGGTTATGTGGTTTACCTAGGAAGGAGCAAGCAGTAAGTTTCTGGCAAGGCAAGAATATGAACTTAGACTTGAATTAGAACTCCTGACTTGAAGTCCAGGGCTTTGTCTTTAATAAGCTATCTCTTCATATAATAGGTGTAGAAAGATGATAGAGAGATGGTAGATAGATAGATACATATATACGTATATAGATACTTAGATACACAGATTGATACATAGATAAAACCTCTATGTAACACTACTCATGAAAATTTATTTGAACTTCTGCCATCACTTCCTGTCAATAAATATTCTCGAAGCATGCAGAGACATGCATCATCATGCCCTCTGAGCTTCACCCCAAATTTGTACCTCTCTGTTCACGAATAATTCTGACCTCCTGTAGACCTTTGCTTCTTTACTAAAGAGTATACTGGTGAGAGTTTCCAAGATCAGAAGCCGCCTTCCAGCGCATGAGTTCTCAGGTTCCTTTCTGTCTACAACCTCCAGATGATGACACTGACTTACATAAAACAGATGTTGTCTTCTGGTTGCCTTGACACTAGGGGTGAAAACTGCTAGTTTGGCCCATATTCTTTTCTTTGGTCCCACTGCCTTCATCCTGCCAAATACACAAGCAAACCTCAACGGGGAGAAAAGATATAAAAAAGTAGCTTGTGGAATATACCATGTGTTCTTCGTTCTCAAATTCCAATACTTAAAAGACAGAACATAGATTTAACGTGGCTTTTGAGACAGTGTAGTGAGTTGTGGGATTAAACCTTCATGTTAAATGCACACCAGTTTCAGCAATGTCAGGGTGGGGGTGTGGGCATGTTTGGTGTAGAAGCATGTAATTTCATCTAGAGAAGGAAGCAGGGACCCACAGTCTGACCCCAGGATCCTGGTTGTGATATATATTGGGGGGAGGGCTGGAGGGTGGCAGGCAGTGTGTATTGAAGCTAATAGCAGGGACTGGAGCCTCAGAGATTTCTTTTCACATCATCTGACAGCTAATGTTGCCTTAGCTTCTGCCCTTCCACCAGCAGGTGGAGCTGCTGCAGAAACCATTTCCGTCATTTAACCAAAAATCAAACCCATTGCTGTCGAGTCGATTCTGACTCATAGGCACCCTATAGGACAGGGCAGAATTGCCCCATAGGGTTTCCAAGGAGCAGCTGGTGGATTTGAACTGCCATCTTTTTGGTTAGCAGCCGAGCTCTCAAACCACTGCTCCACCAGGGCTCATTCATTCATGCAGTCAACCAATATTTATTGAGCATCCACTATTTAGTGGACCCCATGTGGGGCTTGGGGATTCCAACATAAAAGATGCAAACCATTCCCTGAAAGGCGTATAGCTAGTGGGAGCAGGCAAATAGGTCAATCATTATTTTCAAGCTCATTCAGTAAATATGTGAACAAGGAGAGCACGGAGCACAGAGAAGGGCACTAACCCAGCCAGGGAGTCCTCAGGGAGGACAAGCAGTAGTTATCAGGGGTAAGTGGATAATCTTCCCTTGCCAGTCCTTGGGAGTGGGCAAGGGCATTCCAGGCAGGGAGGAGTGACATCAGTGCTACCCAGCATTACTGAGTGCTTACCGTGGACCTGACCGTAATCTCATTTGTTCCCCAAACAATCCTGTGAGGCAGGTACTCCAACCATCTGCATATTACAGATGTGGAAACTGAGGCTCAGATGGTTACCTGCATGTCCAAGGTCACACAGACAGTAAGCACCAAAGTCCACACTCAAACTCAGGTCTGAGTCCAAAGCTCACACTCTTCACCAGTGCGCCTTTCCAAGTTCTGTAGCTGGAGGAAATAAAGGGGCAAAAAGTAAACTACAGGTATTAACAAGATTCATGGAAAGAATAAAATGGTAAATGAGGCGCGTGGGAGGGCGGACGCTGCCTGTGTTCTCAGATGATGATTGTATGTAGCCAGAGAAGTGGACAAAGAGGAATCTCCTGGCAGGACCACAGCACGTGGAGTCCAAGGGCATCAGCGCAGTGGTGCTCTGGAGACACTTGCGTTGTTGCCCTACTGTGTGGGATAAGTCCATGAACACAGCCTCTTGCCTCGTCTCCTAGCCTGCCCCTCACCTCACCCCATTCTTCAAATGAAGGTGCAACACAGAGGTTGGGTATAGTTTCAGAGAAACATAAATGCTCTTTTTCTTTACTCCAGCCTTGCCTGGAATGTCCCTCATTCTACTGCCTCCTTCCTTCCCTCATCCCCACCGCCCCGAATAAAATAAAATGCAATAATAGCCACATGCTAGAGTACCCAATATGCTCTGCATGCAAGCTTGGTTAAACAAATCACATTGACCTTTAACAAAAATGTTCAGAATGCTTCCTTCTCTCATTCGATATGTTAATCTTCAGGCCAAACCACCATAAGTGCAAGCCTCATTAAGTGCAAATCTGCTCATGCTACTCCCCTGCTTAAAACCCTTCAGTGGCTCTGCGATGCCTACAGGATGAAGCCCCAACTCCCAACAGTGCCGTCCGAGGACCATCGGGGTGTGGCCTGGGCTGACCCCACCCACCTCATTTCTCACAATGTCCCTCCCCCTGCATCTCACCCACACTCCAGCTGTCCCCGACTGCACAGCTCTCTATACTTCCTTTGCTCTTTCTCTAACATGACTTTGTCTGCAATGCCCTTGACAGCCCCTTCTCCTGCCAGCTGCACACTGATTACCTTCTGTGTTCAAGATGCAGTTCATGTCAGCGCCTTGTTTAAACCTCTCCTGAGTCCCACCCCCAGGCAGAACTGACAACCTCTCAATGTACCCACTACAGACATATATCACTGCCTCTGTGGCTCCTTGCTATATTCACTTAATTAGGTCCTGCTCACGTAGACCTCCCTTAGTGGCTTAGGGGCTTAATCCACAGAGTCCAATGATGGATTCCCAAAGTAAGTCTGTTGTGTTGGCGTCTGATCCAACTGCCGAGGACCATCACATACTGTGTGCTCTGAGCACTGGGGCTTTGTCATGGAAGCATCTGATCACACAGGCCACTGTGTAACCCAGCCTGGCCACACTGCCATCATTACTTCTCTCACTGGCTTGGTCAGGTTCCCTGGTTGTTTTGATATAAAGGCAGAAACATTCAGATGTAAAGTGAAGGAAAGTCCTTCCTCCTAGTGTTGGTTCCCAAGTCCAGCTTGACTGTGCAGAGCCCCACAGAGGCTCAGTTACCCTGTTAGGGGTGTAGGAGGCCTGGAGGGGCAGCTTTGGATGGAAGAGCAAATGGTGTTTTTATTTAAATCATTCCAAACCACTGGCTCAGGTGATTTCCTCCTAATGGAATCGACAAGGAAAGATGGCTCTTTCTTACCAGAGAAAGTTGAGTGAGCAATTTCTTGAGGAAGGGGGAAAGGTGGGAGGGAAGAGCGTCTTTGTCCTGGAAAGTGATTAACAGCATTAATGCTCAGGATCAGTGGATAAGTGCAGGCCAAGCCAAGGTGCACTGATCACCCCCAACATCATAGTCTATGTGTATTTCTTTTCTCATTTATTGTCTGTCCGATTAGAATGAGGGCAGGCACTTCGTCTGTCTCATTCATTGCTCTATCCCCAGATCCTAATGCCATGCCCAGCACAAAGTAGGTGCTCAGTGAATATTTTTTGAATAAATGAAAGACCCATGGTCTGCAAGTTAGGAGAGCTGGGTTCCAGTTCCCACTCCACAACCACCAACTAGCTTTGTGACCTTTGCCTCTCTGGTCCCAGTTCTTGTCCATAAGGAAGTTATTATCTGCCCTGTCAATCTTATAGGGTCAGCATGTGTGCACAGTACTGTACTTGAAGGATTATACTGAAGAGCTAGTCCTGTCCCACTGGGAGGTGGACATGTAGTTAAGAGAGCGTACGTGAATCCAGGGGGGCTGGGGCAGCCAGTCTAACCCCTCTGCCAACTAAGGTTTTGGTCCCTGGCATGTTTTCTCCAGGCCACATAGATCAGCCACGGTGGTGGACACTCATGACACACCTGGGGATTTGGGACCTTTGGAGACATAGATCTGGAATTGCTGGGGTACAGAGGGCAATTAAAGCCAAGGGTGTAGATGGAGTACCCTAGGATGAAAGTATAGGGCGAGAAAAGAAGACAACCTCACACTTCTCCTCGGAGAAAGCCAACATTGACAGAAGCAGGAGCAAACACAGAGCCTAGAAGGAATGGCCAGAGAAACAGGAATATTGAGCAGTGTCTTGGAAGCCAGGAGAGCGCAGTGTGACAAGGGAAGGGAGGAGGGATCGTGGGGAGAGGGAGAAGGTGAAAATAGTCCATTTCAGTCTATTAAGTTTGGAAAACTCCAGTACATTACGATTTTGTAAGAATACAACCAACACATTGGATAAAAAAAAAATTAAAAGGAAATACACCAAAATGCTAATGGTAATTGTTTTAGATTATTGGGTTTGTTATTATTTTCTTCTTCTTTTCTCTCTGTCCACACAGTCTAATATGTATTCATATCACTTTTATAACTGAAAAGGTATATTTAATAATAGAAAATGTATGAGTGTGAATACCTCAAATAGGTGTAAGAGAAAAGACTATTTGCATGGGCCTGACAGGAAGGTCCCTGGGTGGCACAGTTTGTCCTCCACTATTAACCAACAGGTTGGTGGTCCGAAATCACCCAGTAGCACTACAGAATAAAGGCCTGGCAAGCTACTTCCATAAATGTTACAAACATTGAAAACCCTATGGAGCACATGGGGTCGCCATGAGTCAGAATCAATTTAAATGGCAATGAGTTTGGTTTTTTTGTTTGTTTTGTTTTGTTTTTGACAGAGAGGCGATACACAAAAAATGAAATCAGTTGTTGAACTTAACTATTGAAATCATGGTAGGATTTGGCCTGATTTATGTTTCTTTTTAAAAGTATTTTCTGAATGTTCTTCTGATATAGTCTGTAATTAAGAATGATGACCAAGCAACTTTTCTACAAGTTCTGGAGCCTTTAATTGTGCATTTCATTATGATGACAATGCTTATGGGTCTAAGTCTTGGGAGACCATAACCAAGGACTTGGCCTTTCAAATATTCCTTGTGGTAGATCGTATCCCTGCTCATCAACATCCAGTGCCCCATTCTGTGGGAGGAATGTGTTTCCTTGCATCTCTGACATCTGGCTTGGCCATATGACTTCTTTACTACCAAAATGTGAGCAGAAGTCGCATGTGCCTCCTCTGGGATGGACGCTTTAAGAGCCAACATATGTTTCACCATGCTTGCTTCCCCTCTCTCCTTGTGATTCACAAGAGTCCAGAGTGCAGACAACAATGACATAAAGGGACAGCCTCAGCCAACGTGGAATGGACCTTTGTTGTTTAAAGCAATTGAGATTTGGGTGCTGTTTGTTACTACAGCCTGTTCTGACAGATACAGCCTTCTGGAATCCAAATATATATATATATATATCTCAGGAAAATCAGCACTTTTTCAAGAAACCCAATTCTTAAGTCTTTCTCGTTTTCTTCTCTAGATGATGCATATTTACTACAGGGACTTAATATAGAGGAACTATATCCAGAAACCTCTAGTTTCATTACTTACGATGGGTCGATGACTATCCCACCCTGCTATGAGACAGCAAGTTGGATAATAATGAATAAACCTGTCTATATAACCAGGATGCAGGTGAGCTTCTCTGTGGTCCCTTAGCTAGTGGGGAAGGTGATGTGAAGACTGGCTGGGTTTGTGGAGTGGTGTTTAAAGAAACAGCCTTTTAAAAGTTTTCACATGAACTAACTGTAGAAGCATCCCACCTGCCTAAGTGAGAAAAGACAGCATGGTTAGTTCTGAAAATGTGCTCTGTGGCTACAATGTTCAACAAAAACAACAGATGATGGAAATGTGTTTGGAAAAAGCTGGGTTAAAAAAAGTTAAATAGAATTCATTACTGGAGGGTTTCTCAGGGTCTTTAAAATGACAATACATGTCAGTCAGTCTCCAAGAGGAGGCAAAACGATATGCAGCATTTCACTGTTTTCAGAGCATCTCACAGGACTAGTATTCCTCAGAACCAGATGGGAACAAGTTTGTCTCTGCCTCTGCTTCCCACTTTGCTAATGGCTCATTGTGTGCCCATGGGCCCATCACCCCACAGCTCTGAGATAAATACTCTTCCTCTTCATAAGGGGGGTAAATTAGATGAGCCTGTCCCAGCTCTGACATTCTACGATTGTGACAGTCTATACAAACTCAAAGGAAAGATGAGCAGAATCCAGCCTCTTTGTTGTGCTCACATGCTAACAACAATTTGAACAATCTGAAGTCCCTAATCCAATCTGTATTGATTGGGACTCTTTGAATTACAAGTAACAGTAACCCCCTCCAGATAGCTTCAGCTTAAAAAGGGGGATGTATTTAATAGATACTGGGGCATCTTACGGAATTTAAGATCAAAAATTGATGTCAGGAATTCAAGGGAATCAGAACCCCAGAAGCTCTCTCTCTCTTTCTCCCCACATCTTACTACACATTTGCTTCACTCCACTGTCCTGCTAGAGACCGTCTTCCTTTGCTTCACAGTCCTGTGGTGGAACATGTCGGCAAACGTTACAGTCCAGCTACTAGCCCTGATTTCAAATTCACAGAAAAGGAACCAGATTGGTCTAGCTTAGTTTATCTCTGTGCCCTGGGCCAATCACTATGCTCTGGATAATACCAATATGGAAGTCATGGAATTATTGACCCACAGGGTGTCAGAGAAAGAAGGGAACCTGGAGAACACCTACTTGGATTTCCTCTTTTGATGGCATATTTTACTATGAAAGAGAGTAAATGACTTTTCCAGAGACATGAAAGTGAGCTAGAGGCAAGGCTCACTCCATGCATGGAGCCATGAGTGGACCTGCAGCACAAATGAACCCATGAACAAAGGGCCCTGAGGGGCTCACATGCCCTTCCCAGTCAGCCAGTACCACCACAGTAGACTGGCCAATGGACTACGTAGTCTTACTTCTTCCCTAGTGCATTTGAGGATGCGTGGGTCTCACAGCTACTCTTCTCTCCTCAGATGCATTCCTTACGCCTGCTCAGCCAGAATCAGCCATCTCAGATATTCCTGAGCATGAGTGACAACTTCAGGCCTGTTCAGCCACTCAACAACCGCTGCATCCGCACCAACATCAACTTCAGTTTACAGGGGAAGGACTGTCCAAACAACCGAGCCCAGAAGCTTCAGTATAGAGGTGGGTTCAGTGGCTCAGAGAGCAATGGTCTCAGCCCAAAGCTAAGTCTTTCCACTGAGACCTGCTCTAAAAGACCCTCTGGGTCAGGCAAGACAGCCCTTTTTCTCCCCATTTTACAGAAGAGCCCAGAGAGGCTGATTTGCCCAAGGTTATCAGCTAGAACAATACAGCTAGTAGCATTTAGAGCTTTTGTTCATCTGCAAGATGAGGCCCTCTGCTCCCCAGGTGAGCAAATACTCAGGGTGCCAGAACACTGGGATCCAATGAGGTAATATGTGTGAACGCATCTTTGTCCTCTGCTATTTCTCTGGAAGTGATTATTATAGCTACTAAAGAGAACATTTAAGATGACTCCCACAACCTGTAACACTCTGGTCCACACCCAGCCCCCTCTGTTCTCTTCCTCCACACTGACTAAATATCTGTTGATCATTGTAACAAACCCTTGTCACAGACAGGAAAATGGAAGCAGGGCAGTGTCATGGAAATGCCCTGGAGTAGGAGTCAGGACACTTGAGGTCAAGCTTCATTTTGTCACTTAGTAGCCATGCAAACCCAGCCAAGTCATTTACCCCTCCAGACCTGGCTCCTTTCATTGGGGTATAACAGTCCCTATCCTGTCAACTATAGTCCCTGGGTGGTGCAGTTAACACGCTTGGCTGCTAACCAAAAGGTTGGAAGTTTGAGTCCACCCAGAGGCACCTTGGAAGAAAGGCCTGGCAATCTGCTTCTAAAAAAGTCAGCCATTGGAAACCCTGTGGAGCACAGTTATACTCCGACACACATGAGGTCTCCCTGAGTTGGAATCGATTCCATGGCACCTGGTGGTGGTGTATCCCATCTGCTTCACAGCTTGCTGTGAGGAGCAAATGAGAACCCAGATGGAGAAGGCCTTTGTAGCAATAATGAGCTGCCCAAATGTGGGGGAGTGTGGTTATCAGGCGGCTTCTAGAAACAGCCACCACCACTTCCCCACGGTCCCCAGTTTCATCTCTCCTATTTCCTCCATTTTTTCCTTTTTTTTTTCCCTCTCAGACACACTCACAAAATGTCAAAACAATAGATTCTCTGCTTCCACTGCCAGAACTACCAGGCAAATAAATACCCAACTCATTCATTGAGCCTTCTCTTTATTCAACACCTATTTATTGTGCACCTACTATGTCTCAAGATGTTATGGGGATACAGTGGTGATGAAGACAGATACAACCCCTATCCATACTGATATTACAGTCTAGAGCAGGGGTCAGTGAACTATCTCTGTAAAGGGCCAACTAGGAAATATCTTAGGCTCTGTAGGACTATACAGTCTCTGTTGCTTTCTGCCATTGTAGAGGGGAAAACAGTCATAGGCAATATGTAATTTACTGAGTGTGGCTGTATCCCAATAAAACTTTATTTACAAAAACAAGCAGCAGGCTAGATTTGGGCCTCAGGCTATACTTTTCACACCCCTGGTCTAGAGCACTACTCTAGATGAACTAGAAGTTTGCGCTAGAACGTTCTGCAATGAATGGAAATATTCTATATGTCTGTTACAATAGCTATTGAACACTTAAAGTGTGGCTAGAACAATGGAGCAGCTAAATTGTGAATTTTGTTTAATTTGTATTAATTTTAATTTATGGTCACTTCATGTGGCTAGTGGCTACCATACTGGATAGGACAGATTTAGAGGTTCATGGGGAGGTTGGTGGGGGCGGGGGGCGTAGCTGGGATACATTATAAGCAGATGTTTACAATACAGTCTCTTCCCTTTAGAGTAAGCTCCCCAAACTGTGTGCAAATCAATTCAGTTATGCCTTGTTTTGTGTTGTGTTTTCTTTTTTTCTTTCTCCCTCATTCCAGTAAATGAATGGCTCCTCAAGTAGGGAAGTAAGCCAAGAAGAATCCCGCCTCAGTGAAATGCTACAACTGTGAATTGATGTAACCTAGAATGTCCCCCTTCTTTCTTTTCTCTCCTTCCCTCCCCCAAGCCTCATTCACTCCTGGGATTGGCCCTTTCATCATGAAAGTATCTGCAACACCAAGGCAGAGAAACAAATCTCTTACACACACGCACAAACACGCATAAAAACACTCGTACATACATACACATACATGCAAACATACCTACACACATACACACTCATACAACCTCCATGCTGGGGGGTCAAATTTCAGAAACAAAAGGCTCATTCATCAGAGGTCTTAGAAGAAAATAACTTCACTTAACCTGATTACAATTTTAATACCGTTTTCCTGAACTAATAAATTTACCCAATGAGACTTTTCGGTCTTTGTACATACAAAATTCTTCCAAATTTTGAGAGAGGAGAAAACACGGCTCCGACACAGCATCAAGTGGGCTTTGTTCTTTGCATCAAGTAATCTCGGATAGTGTCCTAGGATCCTCTGAGGATGCTGGTGACAGGTGAGCCAGGACAAAGTTGACCAAGGACACTTATTTCTAGATTATGATTCTTCTGTTTACTCAAAAAAAAAAAAAAAAGGACAGACATTGAAGAGATACACATTGTATATATATCACTGCAGACTATAAAGAAATGGAATTATTTCCCTCTTTGTCACATATCTGTAGTAGGATTTGCCAAGATCAGAACTGATCCATTTGCTGTTTCTTGTTTTTCAAAGGTCATGCATTGTGTTTGGTTATTGTTAACAGCTCAATAAATGTGTTTAACGAGTTCATTTCATTTTTCTGGCTTTGGTCTTTTCTCCTTCCTTACAGGTGAAGCCCTGGCTCCATGCAACTGCATTCTTTGATTTCACTTGTTCCTTCATCTACATGTTTGGTTCATTTGCAACCAATTCTTACCGAGTTTGTGGCAATCAGGAATGCATTTGCTAAGCAAGCATACCTTTAATTCTACTCCATGGCTCAATCATTCATACAAGGTGAGATTCAGCCTGAGATAGCAGGCAACAGAGTTCTTGCATTTTGAAACTGCCATCCCCCCTGTGATGCTCCCTTGAAGGAATGCACTTTGCCTTGTAAATTCCTGGGAAAGGGGTGTCTTTTCTCTCCAGGTGCAGCCAGATCTCACACAGTACAAACGAATGCCTTTCTTTTCTTGTTTATAATGGTCATCACTGTGTTTGGTTACTGTCAAGAAATCAATAAATGTGTTTAACAAGTTACCCAGTACCCATGTCTGAGTTTATTGAGAAGGAGGAAGCTCCCTGCTGAAGCCTCTGAGTCCTGCTGGGTCCACAATCAATTGCATTACAGCCGGTGGGGGCAGCCAGAGCCACCAGAACAGCCCGTCTGGCCATTCCCACAGCCAGGTAATTAATACCCTGCTGAGAAAACGTATAGGCTTAGCTGCTGGAAGGGAAAACTTGGACAATCGTTCAGTGGCCAAATTAAAAATAACTTCGTCTCTCCTTTCTGTCACTATCTCCAGAAAGAGGGAAAGCGCAGGCATGTTGAGTCTGTGCAAATGGGAATATTCACAAGCATCCCGAACACTGCCACCAAGTGACTGGGTATTTTGACAGTGGAAAATCAAGCAACCCGTTATTTCCTGTTTGAAATAATACACCCACTTGGATTTTTGTTTTTTTCCCCCCAATTTTTGCACCGGTGTTATTTATTTGATGGTTTTAGCCATGATGACGTTTGAAACTCTTTCTGAGCAATTGTATTTTTTCCAGAAAACCAAATCTATCAGCAAAGGTAGGTAGGTGCCAATCTGTATGTTGATCCCTCCACTGTGTGACTTGCTGCTTCCTCCCTGAGTCAGAATCTTCTTTAGTCTGCAATAGCAGGCAGTGATATGATTGTTGACGAATATAGGTGGTAGAATCAGGCAGCCCTGGGTTTAAATCCTCACTCTGCCTTTTGGCTGCTGTGTGACCCTAGGCCAGTTGTTTCCTTCTCTGATCTGTACAGTGGGCATGCTAATAACTGCCTCCATTAGTTATGAGGTTTAAATGCTATAGATACATAAAGCAACTAGCACAATTCCTGCACCGACTGCTCTATAGATGGGACCTACAGATACCACATACATATAGATACTGTGTGGCTTACAGATTAGGAGTTTAGCTGGCTCATAGTGCTCTTACAGGGAGGGGTTAGCATCAATCACAACGTGGAAATCAACTTAATACCAAATGAGAGCAATAGATTCCTGGCAGACAGTGCTTAGGTAAACGCATAAGAGTGTGTCGGGGCCAAGATGAAGGAACACAACTGGACTGGAGAAACCCCAAGAGTATGGCCCCTGGACACCCTTATAGCTCAGTAATGAAGTCACTCCTGAGGTTCACTCTTCAGCCAAAGATTAGACAGGCCCACAAAACAAAACGAGATTAAATGGCATGCCAGCCCGGGGGAAAAGATGAGAAGGCAGGAGGGGACAGGAAAGCTGGTAATGGGGAACCCAAGGTTGAGAAGGGGAGAATGTTGACATGTCGTGGGGTTGGCAACCAATGTCACAAAACAATATGTATATTAATTGTTTAATTAGAAACTAGTTTGTAAACTATTGTATCTAAACTATAAAAAAAAAGAAAAAAAAAAAAGACGAAGGAACACAGATGAAGAAGGAAGGCTCACAGGTGAGAAAAGAAGGGGCACAGGTGAGGAAGGAAGGCAAAGGATTGGGTTTCTAGTCCCTGTTCTGCTTCCAGCTTCCTGCATGAATTTCAGGAAGTCAACTCCCCTCCCTGTGACTGCATCCTTATCTAGAAATGATTTGGACAAATGACCTCCCATGGCCTTTCCACTGTCATTCCCAAAGTCAGCTTCTTTTTCAGCTCTTCATTCCAGGGAGGACAAAGGAAAACCCAGGCTCCACCCCCCTGGGGTCTGGGACACAGGCAGAATTTCACCTTAGCCCAAAGGAACTCGGAGTGGGGCCACTTGGCCCCCATTCTCCACCTCTGGGCCAGTCCTAAATGCTCTTTCTTTCCCACTCACTGGGTTTCCCAAAGCATAAAATGGACATTCAGGCGCTTTGCCCTCCAACTACATGGAAGTAGCAAAGATTAGCTAGATTAGTACCTCTCTACAAAAAGAAGTTTTGAAAGTAGCAAGAAGCCCCTGAGACTTGGCCTGGTGAAGGCATCAAGGAGCAAAAATACATTTTGAAGTCATGCCGGTGCTCAGGGAGGGCGGGCACAGGGCCTTTGTGCCCGGGGTGGGGTGTGCCCTGGTTTCCATGCTGGAGGGTAACTACAGGTGTGGGGGCACATCCTGAGCCCCAGTTCCCTCCTAAGCGAAATGGAGGAGGGAGATAAATAAATACACACACAGAGTACTGAGCAAGTACTGAGAAAGAGACAGAGCATGGAGATCCACAGCCGGCTCTTGAGGATACATTAGGGGCCTTGTCCCCACCTCCCTCTGTAGCAGTCTGGTTTCCATGGTGACATCAGAACCGCCACAAGTTACTGCACTAAATGCATCTGGAATGTAGCACAGGTCAGTGTGAGAGTAACGTGGAGATTGGGCAGGAGAGTTCCTCACAGCCCACAGCCACTCACATAGGCTGAAGAGTTTGACTGATGATCATCAACCAACATATATCAACCCCTCTCCCCTCCTCGGGGTGGACCCTTACCCTACTGGACCCTGGACTCTTTCATTTTATGAGACAATATCCCACAGTTTCCTTTTCCAGAAATCTTAAACTTGGGATCTCCAGGAGCAGAAGCTCACTTTAACATTATTCACCAACCAGCCCAATTGAGCACAACATTTCCAAGACCCCAGCCTAGGTAATGTATAGATTAAAAACCACTACGTATTGCACATTTCCTGTGGGCCAGGCCCTGTGCTAAGCACTTTACAAATATCATCTCATTTCACCCCCCACAATGACGCAGGAGGTAATCACCATCTTGCTGTCCCCATGTTATAAATGAGGAACCTGGAGTTCTTAAACATTAGATGACACATTCAAGGTCACATAGCTCATAAGTGGCACAGCCAGACCCAGCTCTTCTCAGCTGGTGGTTCTCAGAGTGTGGCTCTGAACTTCAGCATCACTTGGGATCTGGTTAGAAATGCAAATTCTTAGGTACCACTGCTGACCTATTGACTCTCTGGGGTGTCAGGAGTTCTCCAGGTGATACTGGTGTACATGCAAGAGTGAGAACGATGCTCGTTCTTACTCCCTCCTACTTCAGTTAAAATTACCTGGGAAGTTTTTACAACCCCAATGCCCAGGTTGTACCCCATACTAATTAATTAAGTCAGCTAGGAGGGGTGGCAGCCAGGCATCGGTGTTTTCTAAAGATCCACAGATGATTCCAGTGTGCAATTGTTTGAGAATCACTGTCCTTCTATGAAGGACCTTCTCAGAGGAGGGATCAACTGTCAGTGGGTCCATGGGAGCCCAGAGACCAGAGCCATCTAACGGGTCTTCCTTTTTCAGAAGAACATCCCGATCCCTGTGCATTGTCACTATTTTGGATGGTCTCTGAACAATTGCCCACTCCCCTTTTCTCCTACTCCAAATTTTCAATCCATAGACCCAGAGTTTGAATGACAAATTTTCCTTTAAAGAATAAGTACATAAAAGAAGCATTAGTATTTGAAATAATGACTTGGTACCAGTCTTCCAAAACCCACCCCAGGTCATCATTCCTAATTACCCAGTAGACTGCAAAGTTTCCAGACTCAGACAATTACGGACAAATTAAAACAAACTGAGTCAGAGGAACAAATTCTGAAAGATAATCTGAGTCCATAGTTAAAAGTCATAGGCAAATTATAGTACTGTCAGCTGTAACTTTATGATGTCTCTTCCATGTAGCACTCCCTGCCCCCAACTCTGTAGCCCCTGTGATAAGCCCCAGTCCAGGCCCTCATTACCTCTGGCCTGGACTATAGCAATATCCATCCAACAAGTCCTCCTGCCTCCAGTCTGTGATAAGTGAAAGGCCCTGAGCCAAGAACACCAAAAGTCATACTCTGTTCTCAGATAAGGGAGACCTGAGTCCACCCTAAACTGAGGTTGTAGGGAGTATAGGCTGGACTTGGGGCGGGTGAAGGATAATCTGAGATACTTTTCAGAGAAGCAACAAAAATGCAAGGCCAACCAGACAATCCCAAAGGGCAGCCATCCAATTCCAAATAGATTTTGTAGAGATGCAGATTTCCAGCACAGTACAAGAGGATAGAACCCATATGCTGGACCTAGAATGGATTTAGGAAGCAGGGCCCAGCGAAATTTCCTGAGCTGCTCTTCAGAGGTATCTGAAGCCTTGGCCATGGCCCAGGGTGGAGAGGGATGGTCTGAGGGTCATGTCCTGGCCCAGACATTTCCAACCCATTCCCATCCCTTCACTAGAATGAATAAACCCAAACCTCAGCCCTCCTGATGCCCACTGGAGGTCAGCCACCTCAGACAACTGGACAAGTTGTCCAGACACTTGCTCACTTCTTCCAGCCTCCTGGCCTTGGTCCATGGCATCCTTCAGTTCTCCATCTGTTGAATTCCTTTTTTTTTCTTTTTTCCCAGTTGCCATGAAGTTGATTCTGACTCATGGCAACCCCATGTGTTGCAGAGTAGAACTGCCCTCCATAGGGTTTTCAAGACTGTGACCTTTCAGAAGCAGATCACCAGGCCTTTCTTCTGAGGCACTTCAGGGTGGGTTTGAACTTTTAAAGAGACCCAGCTCCAACGCTACCCCAGGCTTCCCTGATTCCACCCCCCTACCCACCCAGGGAAAATTATATCTCCCTTGCTCTGAACTCACACAGCATGTTGATTGTATCTCCTATGAGCCCTTACATCGTTCAGTTTTATTTTAGAGCTTGTTTTTCCCTGTCTGCACATGGCAATTTGAAGTTCATTGAAGACAGAGATTATCTCTTCACCCATCTTCATATCTCTTCCTCTTAGGCACAGAAAAAAAGAAAGAGAAAAAGAAATCATACTAGAATGCTTTGCAAACAGTAGGTTGGTACATAGAATTTTCCTGTGGGAGGGAGGCTAGTATTTGATTCTTCTCAATTCAGAGTGACTGAGTGCTTGAGTTCTTTTACATATATTTTATATACATTCTTTTTTTTATTTGATCCTCATAGCAATTTTGCCAATTGTTTTATAAGTGAAGACACTAACAATCAGAGAGGTATAGATACTTGTGCAAGATCACACAGCTAGAGAATACCCGAGTCAGAAAGTTATAGCAAAGGCAGATACTAGAGAAGCCTCAGGTAAGCTTGCTCTTAGCAATGCTAGAATGGCAGGGTCTTTTCCATTGGGACTGTAGTCATTTAGTCCCATTCTCTACAATGAATACAAGGTACAGGAGCCCTACCAATGGTTCCCAGCCCCAAACCAATTAAATCAGAGTCTCTGATGATGAGCCCAGGCCATCAGTACATTGGGTAAAGCCCCAGGTGAGTCTACTCTGCCATCAGCAGTGAGAACCATTCTCAGCCTTGGCTTCCCACTGGACTCACCTGGGGAGCTTGCAGATGTACCGGGATTGGTAGTGCTAAAAGTTCCCAGGTGAATCTAATGGTAGCCAAGGCAGGAACCCGCTGTTCTGTACCAAAATATTTGCCAAACAGTTTCAAGTATGTATGACAGACTTATAGGCAACCTGCCCCTTGAAGAGACACTCAAATAGAATGGTAGAACGGAGAGTAGGTGAGAGAAAAGCACAATTCTTTTAGGGACCCAGGACCCCAGGCTCTGACACATGAATCCAGTGAGATATGCTGATGGGATTTCATGGGATTTCTAGAGGCGACAGGGCTACTCACCCTTCCCCCTAAGTTGGCCGCTTTACCTCAGGGGCCAGAGTCAGTGCGAATTCCAAGGATAGAAAATGAACAGATAACTTCAGGCCAGGGTTAAGAGCATGAACCTGGAGCCAAGCTGTCACTGTGGCCCCAGCCTATAAAAGAGCTCAGGACACACAGGTGTGTGTGGCAGCCATGCCCCTGTCACAAGACAGCAAGCTAAGACGGTTTTCCCTCCCTGGACTTAAGTTGCCTCCAGTGAGATGAATATAATCATTTCTTCTCTCATATCTTAACAGGTTGTGAAAAAAAACCAGAGAAGAGGTGAGAAAAAGCTGGGGGAAAGTGTTAAACAAGTGTCAGGTGATGCTAATAGAAGGGACAAAAATGCTTCTGCTGCTGCAGTGAATAAGGAAGCCCCGCTGGGAAGTGTGCACAGAGAGGCACATGGCGGGGGCAGGGAGGAGGATGCTGACTGGACCGCCAACGAGTGAAGGCTTACCCATTCCAGGTCCTGTACAGGCGCTGGCAATGCAGCTATGAGAAAGACACAGACTTTGTCCTCAAAGAATTTAGCCAAGTAGGGTGTGTGAGTTCCTGGTGTATTTTGGGGTGCACCTCCTGTTGCAAACAGATTTTAGAGATGAAAAGTTGAATTACACCTTGAGACACTTTTGAGAGTCGGGAATTGTGGGTTAGAAGAGAAAGACCACCAGGGGAATTATGTTGCTGTGTGCTGTCAAGCTGATTCTGACTCATAGCAACCCTATATGACAGAGTAGAGCTGTTCCATAGGGTTTCCTAGGTTGTAATCTTTATGGGAGCAGATCGCCAGGTCTTTTCTCCAGAGGAGTGCTGGTGAGTTCAAACCACTGACCTTTCAGTTAGCAGCTGAGTGCTTAACCATTGCGCCACCAGAGCTCCTTTGGGGAATTACAGAAGGCAGAAATTGATTCCAAATAGGGCCTCCTGGGAAGGCTTCACTGAGGAACTGGTATTTGAGCTGACAAAGCTCAAAGAGTGGCCAGGCGAATAGGGAAGGAGGGGGCATTCCAGAGAGCAAACAGCCTGAAGGAATAGGTGTGTTCCAGAACAGTGAGGTGGTCGATGTGGCTGGGATGGGATAGAGTCCCGAGTCACCTGGGGAGGTCAGTCAGCTATACCTGCAGGGGTTTTGCTGGGTCCCTTCAGAGCCACAGGTTCACACAACACTTGTTTTAAGTCACTTCACTAGCTGGTCAATCAGGATTTAGCACCAACTACACACCTGGCTCAAGGAGCCCTGGTGGCCCAATGATGAAGCACTTGGCTGCTAACCAAAAAGTTGGCAGTTCAGATCCACTCCTGTAAAGACTCCTGTCCTTGTCCTGTTGCCATTGAGTCGATTCTGACTCATAGCAACCCTATAAGACAGAGTAGAACTGTCCCATAGGGTTTCCAAGGAGCGGCTGGTAGATTCAAACTGCCAACCTTTTGGTTAGCAGCCTGAACTCTTAACCACTGTGCCACCAGGGCCCCCCTGTAAAGATTACAGCCTAAGAAACCCTATGCGGCAGTTTTGCTCTGTCCTATAGGGTCTCTGTAAGTCAGAATTGACTCAGTGGCACACAGTAACAATTCATCTGGCTCTGCAGGCACAAAACGGAAGGGTAAGTCATGATTCCTTAAGAAGCTTAGAACTAGCTGTTGTCAGGTGCCATCGAGTCGATTCTGACTCATAGCAACCCTATAGGACAGGGTGTAACTGCGCCATGGGGTTTCCAAGGAGCGGCTGGTGGATTTGAACTGCTGACCTTTTGGTTAGCAGCTGAGCTCTTAACCACTAGGCCACCAGGGCTCCAAAACCTAGTTGGAGGAAGACAATGAATGAACATGAAACTCTTGCAGTCTGTGTGACTTAAGAATGTTTCACACTCAGAAAACAATTATTTTTGAAACTGTCAGCCAAGTCTACCCAGTGTGGTTGTACAGTATGCACACTGCACAAAAGTGCCCCACTGAGAAGGAGACGGGGGCACTTTTTGCAATTCATCAGCCTGAGGGGAATGAATGCCTCCTTGTAATTCACACAAAGACATTGTTTGTACTAGCTGAGGCCCTGAGGGCAGCAACTTTAAGAAATGAAGAAGGTCTCGATTGAAACACTCAGTGGGAAGCTTTAGTGAAGGAAGAGGGATTTGAACCAGGCCTGCCAGGTGGCAGGACTGGAATAGATGAGAAGCAGGATGGTATTTGCAAGCGGAACAGTTTGGCTGAGACCTGAAGCTAGAACAAGCCTGGCAGGTGCTCTGAGCCTGACGGTCCACTGGCTTAGTCCAGCTCTGATGCAGCTGGACAAAGGAGAGGTGGGTTTGGTAGCCGGAGGCCAGAGGGGGCGGCAATGTCTCCTGGGTCTGGCTAGTGTATTCAAATCTGAGCTCTGCAATCACTCGCTAGTGACACTTGGCGATTATTTTATGCCTCTAAGATTCCTCATCGGTAAAAATTAGAGAAAACTCCTGCAGCCCTTTGCAAGCAAGTACACAGAAATGAAATGGGGAGAGAGCTACCTACCTCATGAGGTTGTCAAGGAGTTGTCACAGTGCAGGCCATATGGAGCCATTGTAAGTCTTGAGCAGAAATATGACAAGAATGGGGGAAAATATTTAAGAGTCAGCAACAACTTTGAGCAGGGGTGTCTCCCTTGGAGAAAAGGCAGCCATAATGGGGTCTGGGAATATATTTGGGACATAGATCCCAGGGGATCTATTGAGGAGGGAAGAAGGTAGCTGCAATCCTTGTTGATCAGGCAGGAATAAGGTCACAGCCTAGCTCCTCCAAAGCTGGTTGGTATCTTCTTCCTGTATCGAGGTTCTCCAGGGTCCTAAGACACCCAGCGTTATAGGGGATCCCAGTGGATCAGCCACCCTGCCCAGAAGAAACTTCAGCCATGAGCTGCTCCAGGAAATAGATGGGAGGTCCTACCAGTCTAGGACAAAGGGGGCTTAAAAAGAGGATTCCAGGGAGGAAGCACAGGAAAGAGAGGATAAGAGTGATGGCTCATGTTTACTAAGCACATACTACGTGCTTCACAGGTATCAATTCATTTAGTCATCACAGTCCTCCTATAAGGTAGGGACTGTTGTTATCTCCATTTTACAGAGGGAAACAGGGTGCAGACAGGTCAAGCCCCTCGCCCAGTATCACACAACTGGTAAGTAGCAGAGGAGAGAATCTGGCACCAGAGCCCACTTGCCTCCCCACCTGTCATGGCACCACTCAGAAAATGTGGCAGTAAGAAACACACAATAGAGATGAATTAAAATAAGTAACCAAAGTCAGGATGGACGACGCGGCTAGGGGTGGAGGCACCTGCTTGAGTTGGGAGGGAATCATAGGGAGGCTGGTGCACCTCTGGCTAGTACACCCCAGACTTGTTTAAATCCAACTTTGTTGCTTTATATGGTGGAGAAATATGATTCATAGCAATGACTGCTAGAGACTGAATACTTCTCTAACCCTCCAACAGCCTATGTGATAAAAACAATTATTATTCCCAAGCATAGTTAGCCAAACTGAGGCTCAGAGCATTTAAGTAACTTGCCCAATATCCTACTCTTAGTAAGTGGCAGAGCTAGGACTCAAACCCAGGTCTCTCTGACTGTTCAGCATTACACCCTACCATGCTCCTTCCGCTGGCCCTGGAGCTTCGGAATCCCTTTGCACACTGGGGTTACTCTGTGACTGGGGAGCTCACTACCTGTAGAAATCCAGCAACACTTTCACCCCAGCTTTTTGCCAACCTTTGGGCAGAAAGAAGCAAGCTCATTCCTCCACCAGCAGCAGGTACTAGAGCTCCCTGCTGGGAGCAGTTTGAACAAAGGAGTGGGTAGCTCCGCCATGCTGTTTCCAATTTTCTTTCCTAACCAGAGATGGACAGGAAGTAGTCATTGGACCTCAGAACAATTTTTTGTTTCCAGGAAATTAAAATAACTGTCAAACAATTGAGGCTATCTTCCAGACTGTTGCTTAAGAATTATTCAGAAGGGAAGTTTGCATGCTAGAGACCCAAATCAATTATAGTGAGAAGCCTGGCATCAGAGAGAACCCAGACTCCTTCCCAGGGTGGCCAAAGCGCGGAAATAACTAAGAATCTGTCAAACACCCAAGTGGAGCAGAGGATGGAAAATGGATAATAAATCTTTCCAAGAGGAAACTGGGCACTGACAAGGAGAAAACAGCCGCCCAAACGGCCCAGTTCAAAGAACTCAAAAGGCTTAACCCTCACTCAAATAGGAAACAGCCCAGGCTTCCCAGAAAAGCCAGAGACGGCAGAATTGACGACTTTAAGGAAAGGGTAGTAGGATAGTAGAATTTGGTGGGAAAGAGGAGAAATCGGGTGAGCCTGGGCACCGTAAACCTCAAGAACTAGCTACTGCTGCTCCAGAGAAACCCCCACACTTCAGCCGGCATTTGAGATGGAAGAAAGACGTGGGAAGGGATGGGGGAGAGGGGGCATCATTGGTTAGGTAGCACAGGGTTTGTTTATGCGGATGGAAAATGTGCAACGGATGTTGGTGATGGTTGCACAACATGATTAATGTGATTGGTTTTATTGAATCGTACATGTGAAAAATGTTGCATTGACAAATGTTGTATTCTTTATATTTTTACAACAGTTTTAAAAATGTGATTTTTAAATAGTAAGAAGAAAAACATGTAGTTAGCTGGGGTCCCCTTGAGCACATTCTATTAAATTGATGACTCTGGAAAATAAGAAGTAAGGTCATAGGTTGCTATTGCTAGTTCTTAAACCTAACATGAAAATATTAGCAGAAGCAGTGTAAAGGCAAGACCTTGGCTTGGGTAGGGAAGTTTGTCAAAGCTGGGAACTTTGTATGTGCCAGCTCCTCACCGTCAAGGAACTGGTCCACCCATAAGCTCAGTTCCTCTAATGTTAAAATTTGGCTACACGTAGGTTATTTAGAAAACTGAGCAGGAACGATTCTAGACATTCTGATTAGAGGCTGACCACTTTCTAAGGGAACTTCAATTATTAGTAGAAGCAAAAGAGCATGGTCTTTGAGCATGGGTTCAAATCCCAGTTCTTCATCTTACTAGCCAGACGACCCAGCTGTCCATTTCACCTCAGTTAGCCTCAGTCGTCTCATCTGAGAGAGCTAGGGTATCATCTTTTTAAAATTTTTTTCACCGAGTCTCTATTCTCTCTCTCTGTCACGCACACACACACGCGCGCAATGCCTGGTGAAGTTTTGTGGATTTTGATGGCTCCTTTACTCTGAGTCTCCTCTGCATTCACAGAAAATGCCCTTCATCATGTTACCTTGTGCTCCTTCATATGCCATTTCTTACATTGTTTCATCTGAGGGTTTCCTCTCCCCCTCCAGATTATTAGTAGCTTCATGGATCCCTGACTGTGCAGTGACAGAAAAATTATTTAGTTTATTTGAACCACCGAAACCAAACCTGTTGCCGTTGAGTTGATTCTGACTCATGGCGACCCTGTAGGACAGAGTAGAACTGCTCCATAGGGTTTCCAAGGCTGTAAATCTTTACAGAAGCAGACTGCCACATCTTTCTCCAGAGGAGTGGCTGGTAGATTCAAACTGCCAACCTTTCAGTTAGCAGCTATGCACTTACACACTGTGCCACCAGGGCTCCTTATTTGACCCACAGTGTCCTCTTATCCTAAACAAGGATAGTAAGTAATAAAAATACCTAACTCTCATGATTGTGAAGTCCCTGGGTGTTGCAAACAGTTAATGTGCTGGCTGCTAATCAAAAGGTTGACCCTTCGAGTCCACCCAGAGGCACCTTGGAAGAAAGGCCTGGCGATCTACTTCCAAAAAATCAGCCATTGAAAACCTATAGAGTAGAGTTCTCCTCTGACACACATGGGGTCACTATGAGTTGGAATCAACTCAACAGCAACTGGTTTGATTTGGTTCTCATGATGAGAAGACTGAGTTATCATGTATGAAAATACCTAGCTCAGCGTTGGCCACAGAGTTGGGAGATGGATGAATGCCATTTTCATCTTTCTCAAAAGTGGAACCCCAAAATAGAGGTGGTATCTCCCCCCACACATAGTAGATATTTTTCCTCTGAATTTCTCTATTTCAGGGCTCAGCACATGAAGCACACATTTGGGGCACAATCATTAGGTATAGATAGTGTGACCCATGGACTTGGGGAGCAGGGTATATTGAAAAAAAAAAACAAACAATTGCAGTCAGGCCAATTCCTGACTCATGGCAACCCCATGTGTGTCGGAGTAGAACTGTGCTCCACAGGGTTTTCAATGGCTGATTTTTGGAAGCAGATTGCCAGGCCCTTCTGCGGCACTTCAAATCTTGAAACTTTCAGTTAGCAGCCAAGTGTGTCAACCATTTGCACCACCAAGGGACTGGAGGCTGACTTTACATACCCATTAACAGGCTCCCTGGCCCTCTCACTTCTGTTTGGGTCCAACAATGAGAATCACAAGCAGGAGACTGAAGGATGGGAGGAGAGTGAGGTTAAGGTATTTGTTCCCTTAGCTCCCTCCCAGGCAGTAGGTGGCAGTGTCCGGATTCTCTGTTGAAGGCCACAGCTCCTCTCGTAAGCCCCATCCTGTAGCTACAGGTCCCAAAGGGGAGCTGCTCCCAACCCTTGCCCCTTCTGCTTCGAGCTGAATCTCTGTTCCTCTACTTCCTCCTTCCTCCCTTCCTTTTTCCTTCCTTCTTTCCTCACTCTTTTCCTCCTTCTTTCCTTCTTACTTTGCTTCCTTCCTTCCTCCCTCTCTCACTACCTCCTTCATTCTTTCCTCCCTCACTACCTCTCTCCCTCACTCTCTTCCACTTAAATTCCTTACCTATAAATAAGGGAAGGATTTTTTTAAATCAGATTTAAAACAACACACCATGTTCAAATGACTCTGTGACAGGCCGTGGGAGACACACGGCTACATGAGATCTCATGCCGCTTTCAGAGAAGTTAGGATTCTGACAAGGCAGACAAATAGATTCCTAGGCCTGCAACCGAAACAGGTGGTGGCAAGCTGAGGGCTGAACAAAGCACCGTGGGAGCACATTGCAGGGACTAATTAGTTTAATAGGGACTTGGGAAATGGAAAAACGTGTCCTGAAGGAGCTCAGTCCTGAAGTTCTGCATTTTCTATGAAACAATTGGGACCGTTAGTTGCCTATTCACACCAAGTACCTCATTTCGTACAGCAACCTGTCACTGTACAGCAGGGTGGGCCTGACATCCAATTCTGCCCTGGGCAAAACAGTCTTCAAAACGTATAAATGACATTTTCTTATGGTTTTGTCCAAATAAAAAATAATGCAAAAAAAGAAAGAAAGACAACAATGCTTCACACTCTAGGCTTCTGACTGAAATGGTAGCAGAGATGATTCACAGAGGAAGTCTCTAGAAGGGCCTCCCCACAGCCCCTCGGGGCAGTGTTAACCACAAGCGGCCCCTATACATCTGACCTTGTCACCCCCTGCTTACAACCCTTCAAGGTTCCCCATTGCCCTCAGAACAAAGATTAACTCACGCCCCTTTGTCTGGTCATGAGGTCTTTCGTTACCTGACCCCGCCTACCTCCCCTGTCCCAGGACCCTGACTCTCTCCCCTATACGCTATGATCCAGTCACACCAGTTGCTTGCAAGTTCTTGAACAAATCCCGTTATCAAGTCTTGCTATACGCTTTGCTCTCTGCTTGACACATCCTTCCCCAACTCTTAAACCTGATAAACTCTCACCTACTTATTAAAAATTAAGTTTAAATTACCACTTCCTCCCAGAAGCCACCCTGACATCACCATCTGAGCCACCTGCCCCTTTATATGTATATCACAGACATTTTTGCACTGTGCTGTAATTGCTTATCAATCACCCCACTAGACAAGCAACTCCTTGAAAGCAAGTACTGTATCTTATTTGTAATCTAAGCACCAAACACATAATGCCCGGCACATGATAGATGCCCAATTAATGTGAAATGAATGAAAGAAATAACATCTGAGTGAACGCTAAGAGGAGCTACTCAGAATCAAGCCAGAGACATTCATTCACTCAATGAAATAGTCATGTAAACTCTGGGGTTGAGGCAAGTATCTGGGGTCCTACATAAGCCAATGGGTATGTAAAGGATGCCAGTCTGTAGGGAGAGGGATGGAGCAGCTGTTTAGCAGTCACCAGAAATCAAGCAGCTCTGTAATATGGAGGAAATGACCACAATTAACCCTTACTGTAAGGAGCTTTGGTGGCTCAACTGTTAAGTGCTCGGCTGCTAACCAAAAGGACGGTGGTTTAAACTTACCAGCTGCTCTGAGGGAGAAAAGACCTGGTGATCTGCTTCCAAAAAGATTACAGCCTAGGAAACCCTATGGGGCAGTTCGACTCTGCCCTACAAGGTGGCTATGAGTTGGAACTGACTCAATGGCACCTAACAACAAACTGACAACGAGCTTGGCTGCTAACCGAAAGGTTGCGATTTGAGTCCATACAGAGGCACCTCAGAAGAAAGGCCTGACAATCTACTTCTGAAAAATCAGTCACTGAAAACCCTTTGGAACGTAGTTCTACTCTGACACATTTGGGGTCGCCAGGAGTCAGAATCAACTCAACAGCAACTAGTACTGGTAATCCTTACTGTAGTCTTATAGGTACAATTACAGTTTACACATTAGTCAATGAGAACTTGCCCAGAGACCCACTGTAAGTGAAGATCATTGAAAAAAATGTTTCTCAATTATTTAAAAAAAAAAAAAATTCTGCAACAATTAGGACACTTAGGGGGAAGTGAGTTTATGTTAATGAGAGAGGAACAATTTGGAAGAAGAGGTGTGAGAATGGTTGCAGAACTTGAAGAATGTAATCAGTGTCACTGACTGGTGCATGTAGAAACTGCTGAACTGGTGGTGTATGTTCTGCTGCGTATATTCTCAACAACAACAAAGAAAAAAAACACTGTCATTGTAAAAAACCTGACTATATTACCAAAAAAGAGTATAGAGAAGGAAAAAGAAATCACTTGTAAAGAAATAACTTCCCAGCAATGACCACTATTAACCCTTTCTTGTATTTCCTTCCTTCTAGGCTTATCTGTAACTTAATTGAAATCACATTGAAAATTCAATTCTGTATGCTACGTTTTTTAGCTTAATAATTTTTCCCAACTTGTTATGTTGAAAGATTCCAAAGTGTAAGTAACACTCATACACATTTGAGCTAGATTCACTGCTGGTTGGCATTATGTCACATATGCTGCCCCCCCAACATACACCATTTTGTTTGCTGAATCATTTGAAAGTAATTTGCAAAAATCCTAAAGCTCCACCCCTAAATACTTCCTTCATATAGCTCCTAAGAACAAGGACATTCTCCTATATTACCAAAATCACTTCTATTAAAAAATTTAACATTGATACAATAATATTGTCTAATAATCAGTCCCTATGCAAATTTCCCTATTTGTTCCAATAATGACTTTTATCTAAAACCCAACCAAACCCACTGCCATCGAGTCAATTCCGACTCACAGCAACTCTATAGGACAGAGTAGAACTGCCCCATAGGGTTTCCCAGGCTGTAATCTTTACGGACTCAGGTTGCTACATCTTTCTCCTGCAGAGAGGCTGGTGGGTTCAAACTGCTGAACTTTCAGTTAGCAGCCGAGCACTTTTAACCACTGTGCCACTAGGGCTCCTTAATGACCTTTATAGCTGGGATTTTTTGTTTTGATTTTTGGAGAGGAGGAATCCAGGATCCAATCAAAGGTCATACATTTGCATTTAGTTTTCATGTCTCTTTTAATCTAAAAGTAATGAGGCAGGATTCACACCCAGGCAGCGTGACGGCAAGGTCACATGCTAAACCCTACATGACAGCCTCCAGCTCAGCAATACTATCGTCAGTTCCAGACCACTTCCCGCGTCCCAAGAGACCTGGCTTAGGTTCCTACGCTTGTCTTAAATTATGCGATGCTGCCTGGATGCTTACGGTCAACACGCCTGCACCTGGCCTTCAGGGTCTGTCTCTCCTATGACCCAAAAGGCCAGAATAGCATTCCTCTGATGGAAGCCTCAGGAAGGAACACCTAAGACCAGAGGACAGGTCAGTTGATGATGGGGTGGGCCTGCATGAGGGGAAGCTAGGTGGGCTTGCCTAAGGATGAGGGCAGAAAGGGGTCCATAGGAAAGGGAGGCCCAGGCCACCTAGACTGCAGAAAGTGGGACCCAGACTAGGCATTTAGAAAAGTTCTCCCAAACCACTCAGAATGCTGTCCCCAAAGCTCTTCCTTGTCTATCTCATGGCATAGGTCTGAATTAGAAACGTACTCAAACTGTTTGCTGTCTCTCAGAGGAAGCTGTCAGCCTTTTTCTGAGAAAAGCCTGAACTAAAAATACCAGCAGAATACTTAGAATCATAGACTCCTTCAATATTAGAGCTAGATAACGAAATAATAAGGGAAGCTAGTTACCACATACACCAGCCCCTGGGATAAGTACTTGATATATAATCATCTAATTGTCACTACAAGCCTCTCTATAAAGTAGGTACTATTATCCTGTTTTCTTATGGCTGAACAACCTCAGAATCAGAAAGATCAATTCACTTACCTCAGGTCAGCTGGTATCCAAACCTGTTGCCATCAAGTTGATTCCAACTCATAAAGACCCTGTAAGACAGACTAGAACTGCCCCACAGGGCTTCCAAGGCTATAAATCTTTACAGAAGTAGACTGCCACATCTTTCTCCCACAGAGCCACTGGTGGGTTTGAACTGCCAACCTTCCAGTAGCAGCCAAACACTTAACCACTGCACCACTAGGGCTGCTCTGTTGGTATCCCAACTGCCAGTCAAACCCATGTGGGTCTAATTCTAATACTCCAGTCCTTTCCCCTACACCAGGGTTAGCAAGCTACAACCCAGGGGCTAAATCCAGTCCTATTTTTATAAATAAAGTTTTATTAGAACACAGTCACACTTATTTGCTCTGTAACTGCTACTGTGCTACAAAGACAGAGTTGAGTAGTTGCGACAGGAACTTATTGACTGCAAAACCTCAAATATTTACTCTCTAGCAGGGATGGATTACCCAATAAGCAAGGTACACATGGGCTTACTTGTGCTTACTTACTAATCTGTAGTACACAATTTCACCTGTTTTTTACCACATCAAGGCCTGATATCTTACACACA
>NW_004443990.1:11504091-11552819 GCF_000243295.1 Trichechus manatus latirostris
AATACTTTCCTTGTGTCTTTGGTGTTCTTCATTCTCCTTTACTCCAGGTGGGTTGGGACCAATTGATGCATCTTAGATGGCCGCTTGCTAGATTTTAAGACCCCAGATGCCACTCACCAAAGTGGGATGCAGAATATTTTCTTAAAATAACTTTGTGATGCCAGTTGACCTAGATGTCCCCTGAAACCATGGTCCCCAGACCCCAGCCCCTGCTACTCTGTCCCTCAAAGAGTTTGGTTGTATTCAGGAAACTTTAAAGACACTTTTTAAATAAACAGAAAATGCACAAATAGACAAGAGAAGGTAAAAAGTTGGAAGGGAAAATTACTCCAGAACAGGGGGTCAACAAACTAAGGCCCATGGGCCAAATCCAGCCCACTGCCTATTTTTGTAAATAAAGTTATATTGGAACACAGCCATATCCATTCATTCATGTGTTGTCTTTGGGTGCTTTTGCGCTATAACGGCAGAGTTCAGTAGTTGAAACAGATACCATATGGCCTGTGAAGCTGAAAATATTTACTATTTGGCCCTTTACAGAAAAAAACTGCTGACTTCTAATATAAAAGAATAAGTGTACTTCCCCCTTTGGTGGCACACATCAACAATGACCGTTAGCTCACTGAAGAATCCCTGCAAACTTCGAAGATGGCCACTGAAGGCCATAAGTCCACACAGTCCCTGCCACCCACTCCAGCAGACACAAAGCAGGGAAGATAGATAACCCAGACACCCAGATACCCTTTCAATGGTAACGTTCAGATAATTGCAGGCATATTTAATGTTTGTAGTTTTCTTTTCTCTCTGTCTCTTTTTTTTTTTTTTTAAGAGAAAAACACAAATCATTAAGATACAACTGAAGGTCAATGCTACTGTTAAGAGAGAGTGACGGGGCAAGTTATGAGAGAAATATTGTCAGAATCATCCGCAGGATTCCAACCAATCAAATGGCATCGATAAGGAACGATGGGACGTCAGAAAAGCTGGAAAAGGTCACGGGAAGACTAGGTGGGTGACATTAAAAAGGAAATACAGAAAATTGGAAAGGCAGAGTATTCATAAGTGGGGGCAGGAGAGACAGATGGACTGTCATGGAGGGTAAATTGTTCTGAGAGAGGATGAGAAATGTGCCAGGAGCTGCGAGAAAATCAAATCCAACACCCACCACACAAGGTGGGGGAAGGAATAATACGGATAAGTCTGCAGGCAAACCGATGTACAAATGGTACTTTTTTTTTTTTAGAAATAGACTAATAAAATGCAGATGAAAACCATCAAATTGAAAAATGCTTTCCACCACCTCGAATGCAGCTCAATGTGCTGAAAAGTGCACGTGGACGCCAGTTAGAAGAGCGAGGTTTGGATTTTGGCTCTATCTACGACTACAACAACACCCATAGCAACACTCATTTTACTAAGAAGAGATTTATAAGTGATCATGCTTACTGACCTCAGCTCACTAATGGCACCAGAATATTGACTGACTCTGGAATCTGTATCAGGGGTAACGTTCAAAATGCCTAAGGACAGCTGTGGCATTGCCCTGACCAATTAGGACAAATGCCAGCACGTAAACCATACCAGTGTGTACTGAGTGTTCGCTCTGAGATAAGGCACAGCAAGGTCTAGGACAGATTGCTGAAGAATGATTGGTGCCTCACTCTGAATAAGAATTATTTACCACGTACCTGAGTATTAAATGAACTGAAACAAACAAAAAAACCTGTTGCCATCGAGGTGATTCCAATTCATGGCAACCCCGTGTGTTACAGAGTAGAACTGCTCCATAGGGTTTTCTTGGCTGTAATCTTTATGGAAGCAGATTGCCAGTTCTTTCTCCCGAAGAGCCACTGAGTGGGTTCAAACTGCCAATCTCTCAGTTGGCAGTGGAGCACTTAACCATTCATGCCACCAGAGATCCTTTATTGAGTGCTTACACCACGCCAAATATAATACTGAGTTCTATTTTTTTTTTATTGTGCTTTAAGTGAAAGTTTATAATTCAAGTTAGTTTCTCAGACAAAAATTTATACATACATTGTTAGGTGACCCTAGTTGCTCTCCCTATACTGTGACAGCACACTCCTTGTTTCCACCCCGGATTTTCCATGTCCATTCAACCTGCTCCTGACCCTCCCTGCTTCAAAGCTGCCCATTTAGTCTCATGTATCTGCTTGTGCTAAGAAGCACACTCTTCATGAGTATCATTTTATGTCCCATAGATAGTCCAGTCTAATCTTTGTCTGAAGAGTTGGCCTCGGGAATGGTTTTAGTTTTAGGCTAACAGAGAGTCCGGGGGCCATGTATTCTGGGGTCCCACCAGTCTCAATACTAAATTCTGTATAGTCACTCTTATCCCATCCTTAAAACAACTCTATGAGATTAAGAAGTATTAACCCCATTATAAAGATTAAAAATTAAAGCTTAGAGAAGTAAAGTCACTTGCCCAAGTACACTCAAGTTTTGGGACTGGGATTCTAAGGTCGGTTTGTCTGACTCCAAAGCCCACTAAATTTCTAGGCTATTGTCCCCCTATTACATCCATGTTCTACCAGACTGGGGAGTCTTACAATAATTTTACTACTCAGTAACTTCAATTTTTAATCTAAAACGAGTTTGTGTGACCAAAAATAAATTCCAAATAATTTTTTTAAAATTCTCAACTTGCAACTTTTTATTTTAAGGGTTTAGACGCGCCCTTACTAGTATCCAATAATTGAAGAACACTGTGTGAGTATCTTAGGCTATGTGTTTGGAAAGTGTTTTCCCCACTGACAAGCAGTTTACAAATGTTAGTTACACTTCCATTTTAAAAGCATTGCCCCAGGAGTGTTATGCTTGGTCTTAGAATCCTTTCTGGGCATTGAGACAAAGCCTTAGCCTCAAGGTTTTCATCCCTTCTCTCTGTTTACTCCTCTTTCACACCAGAAGCTGTCCATTCTTCCATCCAGGTGTCTGATCATTAGGCAAAATATCTAGCTCACTGTAGCTTCAGGGAGAAAGAGGGCCAATAATTTAATTTTGTTTTCCAGAATGTATTGGATGAATTCAAATTGGCATCGATTCCCCTCCAGCAGAAAATTTACCCACAGAATGCCTTGACATTTAAGGCAAAGCCAGTCTTCCTTCTAATCCTAACAGCAATCGAAAAATACCTTTCTAGGCTGAGTATGGGGCACTCCACCAACAGAGTCCCATTCAGGCTCTGACATTGTCCCTGATTTATTACTGGGATAAGCATGGTACTGGGATAAGCACGATAAGAATCCTGGCCCGCCAAGAAGGAGACGAGGTGTTCTCCCAAAGGGCACTCCCCATGTATCTGGCCAACAAGAGCTAAACAGGTCATAAGAGGTGGAGATAATATACAAGGAGAGAAACTTTCTGAAATGAAGCCAGATCCTATAAATCCTCTTCAATTCTTCAATGATCCGCCATCACCTATGGGACTCATTGCAAACTACTTAGCAAAGTACAAAAGGCTCTTCATAACTGGCCTCTGCCAACCTTTCCAGCCTCATCTCTAGGCCTTTCCTCAAACCTCAGACACATGGTACACTCTGTCCTTAACAAACTACTCACAGTTTCCAAGTGTACCATGCCTTAGGGAATTCACACATGCTATCTGTGCTTCCTGGAAAGCAAATTCATCACTTCAGCCTCCACTCTGCTAGCCAAGCTAACTCTAATGCAATCTTCAAGACACTGGTCAGCTATCACCCCATTCATCCATTCATCCATTTGCCTATTGCCATTACAGTTGTATCCTATATGCATCTTCACACAAATACGTGTAGCCCAGAAGCAATGAAGGCAAAGAGAAGGCTTTACTTCTCTCCACAGCTGTTTCAATTCTCTTAGTCATCTCTAATATGTTAAGGGTGTCCAAGAGTAATAACTCATATTCTGTTATAATAAAAGCAAGGAGATTTATTGAAAGTTCGAAAACAGTCCAGACCGGGGCAAACGTCTCATCTCACAGAGTGAAACAAATGCTTCCAAAACAGTGAGGCAGTAAACACGTATTTAAGGGGTTAGAACAAAGAACCTAAAACACATTAATTGATTGGAAGTTACAAACTTAGATCAACACAAGGGGGGTTTACTGAAAGCAGGGACTAGGAGGGGATTGGTTTAGAGTACATATGTGTTCTCCTTAGGTTGGTTACAGGTAATAACTGTGGAGATATGAGATAGGAAGGGGCTGGGTGTAGGGGGTGAAATAGCTTGCTCAAGCAAAACCTTTCTAGTTGCCTAGGAGATTCAGATAATGTTGGTGCCAAGATCGTTTTTTGAGACATTGCTTCTACATCTTTATCATGGAAGGAATATTTCTTGAAGTCATTTTACACAGATGTATTCGCATCAAGACTCCTTCTTTGGGTTGCATACCTTCCACATCCTGGCTTTACCACAGAGAGAAACATCTCCTTATCTGCCCATGGTTGCTAGCAAGATAAAGAGCCCAAAGGTCAGGCATTGTTAAAGATCTAATTTAATTTTGCTGAATGCAATAGGGCCTGGATTAGCTCAGCCATTTTACTCTGGTCAAAGGGGGCTTCAGGTTTCTCTTTTACAAGAGAGTCCCTGACTGGTGCAAATGGTTAACATGTTTGGCTGCTAACCAAAAGGCTGGAGTTTCAAATCCACACAGAGGCACCTCGGAAGAAAGTTCTGGCAATCTACTTCTGAAAAATCAGCCATTGAAAACCCTATGGAACACAGTTCTACTCTGAAATACATGGGGTCACCATGAGTCACAATCAATTCATTGGCAACTGGTGATATGTTAAGAGGACAATGAAATGATTGAAGCCTAATGCCAGGATTGAATTTCTCTCCATCTGTGATTTATACCTACTGGAGTGTATAATCTGCAGAGACTAGCTTTAAAGTGTCTGGTTTTGAAACCAGATAGATTAGGGTTCAAATCCTTGTCCTGCTCCTTGTTAGTTCTTTCATCTTGCATAAATTACTTAATCATTCTGATCCTTGATTGTTCTCTGTGATAGAAGAGGGGAATCACTATCCACATTATAGAAATTTTTATAGAAATTAAATGAGATAACATATAAAGTACGCAGCAATGCCTAGCACATAGTAACCATTGCCACCAAAAGGATTCTGACTCATAGTGACCCTATAGGACAGAGTAGAACTGCCCCACAGGATTTCCAAGGAGCGGCTGGTAGATTTGAACCGCTACCTTTTGGTGAGCAGCCAAATGCTTAACCATTGTGCAACCAGGGCACACAGTAGAAGTAGGTGCTCAATAAATGGTATTCTGTTAACTATGTATGCTCCATACATAACAACATAAAAATTCACATTATAATGGCAAAGAAAATCTATAAAATCCTGTTTCATATTTAGTCTCCTGAAGAAGTGCAGCTGAAAAGTTGTGAGGACATTTACTCAGGAAGGAGAAGTAGATGAGTTATATAGAGGGTCTCTAGATGAATGGTCATTAACTGCCTCTATTTTGTGAAGGGTGGTTCAAAACGTCACAACTATAAAAGAGCCCAGAGATCATCCAATCCAACCATCCAACATCATACTTTTTAAAAAGGAATCAAAGACCCAGTGGCACTGCTGAGGAATCTTATAGGGTCTGGAAGCTTCAAAGGGCAAAGGTAGAAAGTAATTAAAAGAAGTTAGGTGTCTCAAATTGGTTTTGGAAGCAGGTGGAGTATAAATCATACATAAAATAAATTTTAAAAAAAGGTTGATACTTTTCTTCTTAACATCAGCAGAGGCTTCCTGAAGCTGATAAATCAGAAGCCAAGCGAAAAGACCCTTAAGACAAGAGGTAGATACTAGCCTACCTTCAATCATAAAAGAAAGGTAATGTTCAGATAAAAGAGGAAGATCATAGTAAAATTGTCTTCAAAGGAAGAGTGTGAATCGCAAAATACGTGTTATTTATAAGCAGAAACTAGAAATTATTGTGTCTTCTTTCTTAATAAAGGCTTCTGTAGAAAAACGTGAGTATAAACAAAGTCAATTTATTGTAAGTTACTGTCAACAAAGTTCCCCAAAGTGCTCACATTGTTTCTAAAAGGATCTATGCTCCCACCTAAGGCTAGCATTTCATCCCTTAAATAATGTTACTGATGAAACATTCATTTATCCAATAAATATTTATTGAGCACCTATTAAGCATTAAACACTATTTGTCTACACACTAGGAATATACTAGCAAACAAAACAGAACAAGGTTCTGCTGGAGAAGGAAGACAGAGAGCAAACAATTAAATAAGCAAGATAATTTTAGAGAGTAACAAGGGCCACAAGGAAAATAAAATAGGGTGATGTGAGGAGAGAACGCCTTTGGTGATAAAGAAAGCCCTCTCTAGCAAGGTGGCGTTTATATTGAATGGCAAAGTATTAAGCAAGGGAAAACCTGGGGACGGATTTTAAGCAGAGGAAAAACATAAGTTTAAAGACTCTAAGAAATGAGATAGGGTGTTGTTGAAGGAATAGAAAGAAACAAAGTGTGTCTGGAGGAGAGAGAGCAAGGAGGAGAGTGCAAGGAGAAGAGGCCATAAAAGTAGAAAAAGGACAGATAATGAGGGGCCAAGTAGGCCAGAGAAACGAGTTTGAATTTTATTTCACATGAAATGAGAAGCCATGCGAGGGTTTAAGCAGGACATTGAAATAATCTGATTTTCATTTAAAACATCAAGTTTTAAAATCTTCATTATAATTGGAATCAATATCTAGGATAGGTATTCTTAGAGGAAGATCCTGATGCCAGTAAGCAGCAGAGCTTCCCCTAGAGTGAAGCTACAAACAGCAGTTTAGAGAACACATGCATGTAACCCAAATAAATCCCAAGGCCCAAATGGCCCAGAGTTCTCCTCAACTTCTTACTCATCAAAACTCAACCCCAGTAGTTCTCAACCCTGACTGCTCAATTGAATCACTTAGGTAGTTTTATAAAAATGCCAGAGCCCAGACCAATTAAATTAGGAGCCCATGCATTGACATTTTTAAAAAGCCCCCAAGGAGATTCTAACAAGCAGCTGGGTAAGAAGACCTGCCTACCTCAACCCTTGTGCTCTTCCATTCTCTCCCTTTGCCACTCCTTCTATTGTTCTTTTTTTATCCCCCTCCTAAGTAAATCTTGGCCTAGGAGCTGGATGGGGAAGGAATGGAAGGAGTGGTAGTAAAAGGAAGGGGAAAAGCCAAACAGACAACACAAAAGTTCTCCTAGCAATGGTTTGGGGTGGAAAAGGTTCTGCAAATACTTACAGATTTATAATTTTTTGCCTATCATATGTATAATTAAAAGAGGGAGAAACAGAGTTTGTAAGTATTGTTGCTGTTGTTGCTAGGTGCCGTTGAGTCGGTTCCGACTCATAGCAACCCTATGTGCAACAGAAGGAAACACTGCCAGGTCCTGTGCCATCCTCACAATTGTTGCTTTGAGCCCATTGTTGCAGCCACTGTGTCAATCCATCTTGTTGAGGGTCTTCCTCTTTGTTGCTGACCCTTTGTTGCCCAATTAGGGTCCGTGCCCTGGAGTAGTTGAGCCAATGAAACATATTCCAAGTCAGAAAGAGTGAGAAAGTTTATTTAGGAGGTGTCCACCAATGGGGAATCTGACAGTGACGCAGGCTGTCTCTATGGAGTCTCAAAAGGCAATTTTTACATTAGAGCTTATATATGATTTTTACAAGAGTTAAAGATGTCTTTTGGCATGTTGCCCACAGATGGCCAGAGGAGTTACACATTACAAGATAACTACAAGAGACTCCTTATCAGGCTAAAGATTTACAGACTGGACTTCTGGGCTCTAATTTCTATGTGGGGGGTTGTAAGTCACAGGTGGCCAGACAGCAAAACAAATTCATTAACCAAGGTAGGCAAAAAGGAGAAGGCAGGCAGAAAAAACATATAGGTTCATCATGACATTAGTTATGTCAAGCTCTTAATTGCCCATTCTGAAAAGGAGAAAATATGCTGTGGAGTATTAGGGTCACACCTCCACTTTACCAAGCATAATACTTCTTTCTGGAAGTATTAATAAGTAGAAAATCCCAATTAACCAAAATACTGATTCAGTATAGAGTATGGGAAGACTAATGTGGGACTTTTTATCTACACCTATATTTCTTATTAGTATACGTGTACATTATAGTCACTGGATAGAAACCTGCCCATTTATCCATAGGGCTGCCTGGGACCAAGTGCCAGAAGGACTGGGTCAGGGAGAGCTGTCTGGGAATATTCAAATGTACACACACTCTGCAAGAGGACTTAAAGCCTTGCAATGTTCCCTCTGATTTACATTTAGTAACAGCAGATAAAGAACTTGTATTTTTGAGGTCTGGGAAACTCTATCATTTTTAAAGGAGTTACCCGATATACATAAATTGATCAATAGTTGAAGGGTTTTCAAAGTAGCTTGGCAACACGCAGACTGCTTTTTGGAACAAAGACTTTGTACCCGAAAATCGCATTATTCTCATCAGAAATCAACATTTTTTTTTCTATAGCATTTTCCAACCTCAAAAGAAACAAATAAAAAAGAACAGAGTGGGAAGGGCAGGAAATCTGAAATTAGCTCATGGGATTTCATAACACCCCTCCACAAAAGGAAGATAAATGTGTAGCAAAATCAGGAAGGCTGTCCTAAAACCTGCTCTTCCACCTAAACTCAAAAATAAACAGCTAATGATGGACACATAGGAAACAAAAGGGGAGAGAAAATGTATCAAAGCAATCTTTCTTTAAATTTCCCCAAAAGTAAAAGCATTTAAAGTTGAAATTACCACTGCTGCTTGGAGACTAACAATTTTTTGCCTGGGTCTAATGGATGCCTCCTTCTGTTTTTCTTCTTCAGATTTTCTTCTCACTTAAGTTGTGCAAAGAGAAAATATTTTTCGTGACTTCTAATGGAAAGCAAAGATCAAAAGGATAGCAACAATACCATGACTACTCAATAGTACTCAGAGTTTTACAAGATGCCATGATTGACAAACCCATCCAAAATTCTAAGTCTTTCTCATAATTTTTTCCTCTATCAATATCAGTTTGATTTTTATAGTCTCTCTTTCTGTTTGGCGATTGGTTTAGCCACAAGATGAAATTGGGCCAGTGGAGCTTCATTGTAACCAAGTCCAATAGTTCTTCATAGTTCCTGCCTCATGGGTCTGTGAGGCAACAGATGACTGAGTTTTGGCCTAAATCAGAAAGTAATCCTCGCAGTGGTCGAGGCAGGGTTTCCAACCTTCACACTGGGGCCATGTTTGTTTTCATAACTTGGTATCAAGAGGCCATGGAGAAAGAAACTCAGCAAGGCTAAGAACAATGCACGATATCTTTTTTCCCTTTCATGATTTTTTTGGGAAGTGATTCCAAGAAGAACTGGTAAAGGAAGTGGAAAAGTAAGACAGAGAAGGGAGGAAAGCCAATAAAGGATGTGCAATCAAACAGGTTCCCACTTGGGGCATCTAAAGCTCAATCCTGCTGGGGAATGTGAAAAGACAGAACCCACCTCAGAGTTGTCCCCCTCATGGGAGAAGAAGCAGGGGTATTTATCCTCTAGTTCTCATCTTTCATTGGCCAATGGATATCCCAAGGGGCATTGTTGTTGTTAGGTGTCATCGAGTCGGTTCCAACTCATAGAGACCCTGTGTACAACACTGCCCAGTGCTACACCATCCTCACAGTCCTTGCTGGGTTTGAGCCCATTGTTGCAGCTACTGTGTCAATTCATCTCCTTGAGGGTCTTCTTCTTTTCGCTAACCCTCTACTTTTACCAAGCATGATGTCCTTCTCCAGGGACTGGTCTCTCCTAAGAACATGTCCAAAGTACATGAGACAAAGTCTTGCCATCCTCGCTTCTAAGGAACATTCTGACTATACTTCTTCCAAGACAGATTTGTTTGTTCTTCTGGCAGTCCATGTATACTCAATATTCTTCATCAACACCATAATTAAAAGACATCAATTATTATTCAGTCTTCCTTATTCATTGTTCAGCTTTCACATGCATATGAGGTGATAGAAAATACCATGGCTTGGGTCAGGAGCACCTTAGTCCTCAAGGTGACATCTTTGCTTTTTAACACTTTAAAAAGGTCTTTTGCAGCAGATTTGCCCAATGCAATACGTGGTTTGATTTCCTGACTGCTGCTTCCATGGGTGTTGGTTGTGGATCCAAGTAAAATGAAATCTTTAAACCTCCACATTTCTGGCCTTCCCCAGTTGCAAACTAAGGCACATGCTAAACAGGGGGTTCATTACCAGTTGTCTTCGTCATTTAGTGCTGCTCTAACAGACATACCACAAGTGGATGGCTTTAACAACGAGAAATTTATTCTCTCACAGTCCAGTAGGCTACAAGGACAAATTCAAGGCATCAACTCCAGAGGAAGGCTTTCTCTCTCTGTCTGCTCTGGAGGAAGGTCCTTGTGATGCATCGGTCTTCCCTTGGTCTGGGAGCTTCTCTGCACAGGAACCTCAGGTCCAAAGGACATGCTCTTCTCCCAGCACTGCTTTCTTGGTGGTGTGAGGTTCCCATGTGTCTCTGTTCACTTCTCTCTCCTATATCTCAAAAGAGTGGCTTAAGACATTATCCAATCTTGTAGACGTCATCACTAAAACCTCATTATAGTGACAGAGTTTACAACACATAAGGAAATCACATCAGATTACACAATCATACAGTACTGGGAATAACGACCTACCTAGCCAAGTTGACAGATATTTTGGGGAGACACGATTCAATCCGTGATACAACACCCTTTGGCCCCCAAAAATTCGTGTCCTTGCAACATGCAAAACATATTCATCTCATCATATTACATCAAAAGTCTTAACTCCAAGTCCAAAATCCAAAAATTCCTCTTCATCTGTGAAATCTAGAATACAAGTTATCTGCTTCCAAAAGTACAATGGCAGAACAGGCACAAGCTAGACATTTCCATTACAAATGGGAAAAACTGAAGGAGAAGAAGGGATAACAGGCACTAAGCAAGTCAGCATAACACATTACATTAGCCCTCAAGCCTTTGAAAATAATCTTCTGTTCTCTGGGACAATTTACACAATAGCCCTGTCCTCCAGACTCTAGGTACTGGTGACAATCTCTGGATTCTGAGCGGAGGCCTCTTGGCCCTGGGCTTCAGCTCCACCTTCCAGGTGCACTGGGACGGCAAGTCTGCTCCCTCGGCTTCAGGCACACCATTCTCCTAGTCCATTGGAGTGACAACTCCACCCTTAGAAACACCAGAGGCCATGTCTCCACCCTTTGGAACCCCTGAGGTCCTGGCCATACCTTTTGAGACTGAGGCAGCTCAGCTTCTTGTGTTCCTTGTCTCTTCAGCTTCTGCTTCCTGTGGCCTCTTGGCCCTTGGGCCTCACGCCTGCATCTGCCCTGCTGGGGCAAGTGTTCCAAAGCTCGGTAGCTCCACCGATAAGTGCCCAGAAGCACCCCACCCTGCCAGGAAGCCTCCTGCGCACAGGCACTCAGCTCCCTCGCTCTGTGGGTTGGCAAGCCTAACTCCACTGATAAGTGCCCAGAGGCACCCCACTCTGCCAGGAAGCCTCCGGCACACAGGCACTGACTTGTGCTGGTCTCCTGGTTCTGCTGCTGCTGGCGCTCTGCCACTGCTGCTTCTCTGCTGCTGCTTCTCTGCTGCTGCAGGTTCTCTGCTGCTGCTGGTCTTCTGCCACTGCCACTCCTCTATCTGTTCACAGTTTCAAAACTGCTTCCACATTTTAGGTATCTGTTAGAACAGCACCCCACTCTCAGTACCAAATTCTGTCTTAGTCATCTAGTGCTGCTCTAACAGAAATACCATGAGTGGATGGTTTTAATAAGGAGAAATTTATTCTCTCACAGTCTAGTAGGCTACAAGTCCAAATTCAGGGCATCAGCTCCAGAGAATGCTTTCTTTCTCTGTCAGCTCTGGAGGAAGGTCCTTGTGATGCATTAGTCTTCCCTTGGTCTGGGAGCATCTCAGCCCAGGAACCTCAGGTCCAAAGGACATGCTCTGCTCCCGGCACTGCTTTCTTGGTGGTGTGAGGTTCCCATGTGTCTCTGCTTCCTTCTCTCTTTTATATCTCAAAAGAGATTGGCTTAAGACATTATGCAATCTTGTAGACGTCCTCAGTATAACCTCATCATAGTGATAGAGTTTACAACACATAAGGAAATCACATCAGATTACACAATCACACAATACTGGGAATCATGACCTAGCCAAGTTGACAGATATTCTGGGGGGACACTATTCAATCCATGACACCAGTGATCAGTTCACATTAAAACTGCACACCAAGGGGAGGAGATCTTGAAAGGAAACCAGGGAACAAAGTTACAGGTGATGACAAGCACTCTAAAGTGAAGGTGTCAGGTAGAAGAGAAACTTGACAATAGAAAAGGCTGATAACCGGAAGGCTACGAGATGAAGAAAGGTACACATAAAGCAGTTCTATGCCTTATTCTATGATGTTGAACATCTACGAGCATTCTCTACGCCCAGGACTGGCCCTTGAAAGAACACCAAGCCAACATTGTCCTTGCCTGGTATCAAACTTACTAACTCTAACAAAGTTGCTCTTTGCATTCACCTTTTCTAAAGCTATTCTGTGTATCAGAGTTACCATGATACAAGTGATGTGGGCTCATAACTAGGAGAAATTTAATTTTTTTCTCTGTTGTTTAACCACTGCGATATTAGCACAGTTTCCTCTCATTTTTCCAAGGATCTTAGTCAAATTCTCATCGAGAGACAACAAACAGAATTCAGGATGGTCAGCTCTGTGAAACCAACCATCTCCTCTAGTGGAGGAAACAGAGCAGCGAGGGTGGGGTTGCTCATTCTGGGCTTTTTGTTTTGCTTTGTTTTTGTTGTTTACTTGCTTATTCGAGTAAAAACAATCTACAAAGGTCGGTTTGGTTCCAGAAACTAAGCACAAAATAAAAATAAAAAACTTCTTTCTTTAGGGAAGATAGAAACCAAAACTTGTTGCAACACCTTCTACCTGCCCAGGCTGCAAAGCAACCGCATGTATGAAGTCAGGTAAGATACTAATAACTATATTTAGAATTCATTAAGAATGTATACATATAAGGGGGAAAAATAGTAACTCTACAGTGTAGAAATTGGACAACATCTTGACCAGCTGGCCAAAATTAACAACTTCAATGAGGGACAGATGGATACTGGGTGCCTCCAGATGTGATACCTTGAGAAGGACACAATGTCACGTACATAATATTCAAGTCAGGATGCACAGTCTGAATCTAACCATAAGGAAACATCAGGCAAGCTCCAAAATGAAGAACTTTCTATTAAAAACAAAAATGGATTGTACCTTCAAAAATGTCAATGATATAAAAGACAAAGAAAGGCTACAGAAATGTTCCAGATTAAAAGAGACTGAAGACACGTGACAACTAAATGAAATACCTGATCCCAGACTAATTCCTGTACTGGAGTTAAAAAAAGAAATGGTATAAAGAACGTGATTGAGTCAACTGACAAAAATGGAATATGAATGGTAGATTAAAGTACTGTATCAATGTTAAATTACTGAACTTGATATATAAGAGAATATTCCTATTCTTAGGAAATACACATTGAAATATTTAGAGGTAAAAACCTCAAACTCATTGCCGTCGAGTCGATTCCAACTCATAGCGACCCTATAGGACTGAGTGGAACTATCCCATAGGGTTTCCAAGATTGTAATCTTGACAGAAGCAGGCTGCCATATCTTTTTCCCACGGAGCAGCTGATGGGTTCAAACCACCAACTTTTGGGTTAGCAGCCGAGCACTTTAACTACTGCACCACCAGGTCTCCTTATTTAGAGGTAAATGTGTCTAATGTAGGCAACTTAGTCTCAAATGGTTTAGAAAAAAAAACTCTGTGTGTGTGTGTGTGTACAGAGAGAGAGCAAATGATAAAGCAAATAGAGTAAAATATTAACAATAGGTCAATCTGGGTAAAGGGTATGTGAGTGTTTTTTATACTATTATATTTCTTGCAGCTTTTCTGTAAGTTCATTTGCAAACAAAGTGGGTTTTTTGTTTTGTTTTGTTTTTCATCAGTGCTTATAGAGTCGTGTTGCTTCATTCTTGAACTTCACAAGCAAGAGCCTTAGAAATGTTCTTTTAAAATGAATCAAGGCAACAATGTCCAGGAAATTCCAGCATTAGTGAAAATTAGTAAACACCAGAAAAATGGCAAGAACTGTGTTCTTTTCTGCCTCCTTTGTCAGCCAAATGTCTTTAATAACTTAAACATTCAAGCACATATGTAATAAGATGTGATCCTGCCCGTAAAGATATTTTAATTGGTTCATTCCTCTATCCCTGCCTGGTGAGAAAGTCCAATAATCTTCCCAGGATGTCTGAAAATCCTGGATTCCCCCATCCCAGTACCTCTTAGAGGGTGACAAACCATCCCAATTTGCCTGGGATTGAGGATTTTCTGGAACATGGAACTTTCAGTGTTAAACCGGGACAGTTCTGGACAGTCACCCTACGTTATGGTTCTGAGTTCTGGCTACAGACGAAACTCTGGTTTCTCTTCCATTACCTACAGCTTCTCTACTTCTCTGCCCCACACTTAGATAGGGAACTTGGCCCATTTTCTGTGGTGACAACTGCATCTGTCCCAAAGTGAAAACTACTCTCTCAAGTCACTGAGGAAGCAAAGACTTGTCTGAAGAGCCGAGACAATTAGAAGTGTGATGTCACCGTGCTACTCAGGCCTCTCTCTCCCTGAAGACTCCCTGCTTCTTGGTTTCTGGATTCCCTTCCCTCTCTGGTTCCTCTCAACATCCAACTCCTCTCACTTTATTATTAAAAAAGTTTACCTCTGGAACCTGACCTCAGACCTTAGAGATCAGAATATTGGCAGTGGCTTTGAAATTTCTGTGTTTACTTACTCTTTGCCATTGTGTCTCTCCATGTTGTTGTTGTTGTTCTCGTTAGGTGCTGTTGAGTCAGTTCTGACTCATAGCGACCCTACGTACAGCAGAACAAAATACTGCCTGGTCCTGTGCCATCCTCACTATCGTTGCTGTTTGAGCCCATTGTTGTGATAATATTACAATACGTTCAATAGATATATTCCAATATGTAATTTTCAAAACACTCCTACATACATCACTTTTTTGATCCCTGCGTCATCACTGTTAGACAGACAGGACAGGTGTATGATACCCATTTAGCAGATTCCAAACCTGAAGCTTGACTCACTGATGTGACTTGCTAGGGAGCAATAGAGCTATATCTTTTGACTCTAAGCCTGGTGCTCTTGCCATCATTCCACAACCTCTTGCTAATTCTGTATTAACTAAAATGTCAAATTAACCAAAAAACTGGTTCCTCAGTCATGCATTCTATCAGAGAGTTTACCTAAGAAGATGAAGGAGCATCTTGGGAAGATGTGAAGAAATTCCTTTCGGCCTTGTTAGGAACTGCTGGTCTTGCCGATGCAGCCAGGTGCTATACTACAAGAGCCATTAGCCTCCAGACCATGGGCTAATGAGAACATGGAAAGCCAGTGATTATTCCCTGCTGCTCTAAAAGGGTATAAGAGGCCTGGGGCAGTGTCCTAGGCTGAGTTCTCTAGAGAAGAAAAACCAATGCAGCTTATAAATATATATAGAGAGATTTATATCAAGGAAATGGCTCACACAGTTGTACAGGCTGGAACGTCCCAAGTCTGTGGGTCAGGCCGGAGGCTTCTCCTGATCAATGTAGCAACAGAGGCTGGCAAACCCTAGATTGGCAGGTCAGACAGCACGGCTCTTGCTCACAGGCTGTGAAGACCAATGAATCCCAAGATCAGCAGGCAAGAAGGCAGGTAAGCTGCTAGTTCAAGTCCCAAGAACTGGAGGTCAGATGAACAGGAGCCAGTTGCAGGATCCAGAGCGAGCAAAGGCCCATGAGCCTTGCCAGAAAGTCCACCTATACCGGATGCAGGTCACACCCCCAAGGAAACTCCCTTTCAACTGATTGGCTACTCACAGCAGATTCCATCATGGAAGTGATCACATTATATCAAAACTCATCATAGAAGTGATCACATTATCATACGACTGCCAAACTACATCATAACTGCCAAACCACTGAGAATCATGCCTAGCCAAGTTGACATACAACCTTAACGATCACAGGCAGGCTTTGTCTCTATTTTGAAGCCATCTTCCCTCTGGTTGGCCTGTCTGCCACCTCTGCTCTCCCAGGCTCCTTAGCTCTGACCTCAGACCCATCTTCCACTTTTGTGCAATGCTGCACTTTAATTTAGCCTCCTATAAAGCCACCCTAAGTATTTCTTTGTTTCCTGCTTTGTATCAATTACTCTTTATTGTTTAGTTTGATAAGCCATTCACCTACCTCCAATTCCTTTATACAACAGGACTTGCTGTTTTCCCTGACACAGACAAGATCTCATTTCACCTCTACTACTCAGACAAGACTACTTTATAGTTCATCCTAATGACTTCTGTCTTTGCCTCTTTCTCCTAAGTTTACTTGGAAAACAAGACAATGTCACTCTGGCACACCAACTCCTATCTAAGACCCTTTTTCAGGGGTTGAGGTCAGGCCTAATGGGGGCAATGGCCAAATAGTATAGCGTTCTGGGGTCAAGGCTACCTATATTGAGTAGGATTCCTCAGAGCCAGGAGTCATTGGGGCCAGACATAGAGTATAAGCCACGAGCTGGCCAAAGATTTAAACCAAAATAATTAATTGGTTGATAGATCTAGGCAGAGCTTCTAAGCCCAGCACTAGTGACATTTTGGGCCTGGTAATCATTTGTTATGAAAATATGACTTCTTCATTGCAAATACCTTTTTCACCAACATAAACAGTGACTATACATGTGGACCTTGCCAGATGGAATACACAGGAATCAAATCGACTACATCTGTGGAAAAAGACAATGGAAAAGCTCTATATCATCAGTTAGAACAAGGCCAAGGGCTGACTGCAAAACAGACCATAAATTGCTCATAATGCAAGTTCAAGTTGAAACTGAAGAAAATTAGAACAAGTCCATGAGAGCCGAAGTATGACCTTGAGTATATCCCATCTGAATTTAGAAACCATCTCAAGAATAGATTTGACACGTTGAACACTAATAACTGAAGAAAAGACGAGTTGTGGAATGACATCAAGGACATTATACATGAAGAAAGCAAGAAGTCATTAAAAAGACAGGAAAGTAAAAAAAGATCAAAATGGATGTCAGAAGAGACTCTCAAACTTGCTCTTGAACATTGAGTAGCTAAAGCAAAAGGAAGAAATGATGAAGTAAAAGAACTGAATGGAAGATTTCAAAGGGTGGCTCAGGAAGACAAAGTATTATAATGACATGTGCAAAGAGCTGGAGATAGAAAACCAAAAAGAAGAACACACTCGGCATTTCTCAAACTGAAAGAACTGAAAAAAAAATTCAAGCCTTGAGTTGCAATAGTGAAGGATTCTATGGGGGAAGATATTAAATGATGCAGGGAGCATCAAAAGAAGATAGAAGGAATACACAGAGTCATTATACCAAAAAGAATTGGTTGACGTTCAGCCATTTCAAGAGGTAACATATAATCAGGAACTGACGGTACTGAAGGAAGAAGTCCAAGCTCTACTGAAGGCACTGGTGAAAAACAAGGCTCCAGGAACTGACGGAATATCAATTGAGATGTTTCAACAAATGGATGCAGCACTGGAAGTGCTCACTCATCTATGCCAAGAAATTTGGAAGACAGCTATCTGGCCAACCAACTGGAAACCTATTCCCAAGAAAGGTGATCCAACCAAATGCAGAAATTATCGAACAGTATCATTAATATCACACACAAGTAAAATTTTGCAAAGATTATTTAAAAGCAGCTGCAGCAGTATGTTGATGGGGAACTGTCAGAAATTCAGGCCAGATTCAGAAGAGAATGCGGAACCAGGAATATAATTGCTGATGTCAGGTGGATCCTGGCTGAAAGCAAAGAATCCAGAAAGATATTTACCTGTGTTTTATTGACTATGCAAAGGCATTCGACTGTGTGGATTATAACAAATTATGGATAACATTGTGAAGAATGGGAAATCCTCAACACTTAATTGTGCTCATGAGGAACCTGTACATAGATCAAGAGGCAGCTGTTTGGACAGAACAAGGGGATACTGAGTGGTTTCAAGTTAGGAAAGTTGTGCATCAGGGTAGCATCGTTTCATCATATCTATTCAATCTGTATGCTGAGCAAATAATCCGAGAAGCTGGACTATATGAAGAAGAACGCAGCATCAGGATTAGAGGAAAAGTCATTAACAACCTGCATTATGCAGATGACACAACCTTGCTTGCTGAAAGTGAAGAGGACTTTAAGCTCTTACTGATGAAGATCAAACACCACAGCCTTCAGGATGGATTACACCTCAACATAAAGAAAACAAAAATCTACACAACTGGACCAATAAGCAACATCATGATAAATGGAGAAAAGATTGAAGTTGTCAAGGATTTCATTTTACTTGGATCCAGAATCAACACCTGTGATGGTTAAGATTGTGTGTCAACTTGGCTGGGCCATGATTCTCCATGTTTTAATGTAATCACTCCCATGATTGAATATACTGTGAGTAGCCAATCAGATGAAAGGGAGTCTCCTAGGGGGTGTGGCCCGCATTTGTATATAAGCAGACATTCTGGCTTTTTGCTCTCTCTGGATCCTGCGGCTGCTTCCTGTCGTCTCATCTCCCGTTCTTGGGACTTGAGCTGTCAGCTTATCTGCTGAACCTGGGATTCACCGATCTGCACAGCCTGTGAGTGGGAGCCCTGCTCTCTGACCTTCCTATCTTGGGCTTGCCAGCTTCTGTAGCTGTGTGACTCGGGAGAGGCCTCTACCCTGATCCACAGACTTGGGACGTTCTAGCCTCTACAATCACTTGAGCTGTTCCTTGATATAATCTCTCTATATATATATATTTATACACTTTACTTGTTTTGCTTCTCTAGAGAACCCAGCCTAAGACAACACCCATGGAAGCAGCAGTCAAGAAATCAAAAGACACATTGCATTGGGCAAATCTGCTGCAAAAGACCTCTTTAAAGTGTTAAAAAGCAAAGATGTCACCTTGAAGACTAAGGTATGCCTGACCCAAGCCATGGTATTTCCAATCGCATTATATGCATGTGAAAGCTGGACAGTGAATAAGGAAGACTGAAGAATTGACACCTTTGAATTGTGGTGTTGGCAAAAAATATTGAATATACCATGGACTGCCAAAAGAATGAACAAATCTGTCTTGGAAGAAGCACAACTAGAATGCTCCTTAGAAGCAAAGATGGTGAGACTACGTCTTATATACTTTGGACACGTTGTCAGGAGGGATCAGTCGCTGGAGAAGGACATCATGCTTGGTAAAGTACAGGGTCAGCGAAAAAGAGGAAGACCCTTAATGAGATGGTTGACACAGTGGCTGCAACAATGGGCTCAAGCATAACCACGATTGTGAGCATGGTGCAGGACTGGCAGTGTTTCATTCTGTGGTGCATAGGGTCACTATGAGTCAGAACCAACTCGATGGCACCCAACAAAAACAACAACAACAATTATTTGTTGTGGGAGGCTGTCCGGTACAATGTAGGATGTTTAGCAGCCACTCTTGTCTCTACCCACTAGATGCCAGTATCAGCGCCCACCCCCAGTTGTAACAACCAAAAATGTCTCTAGACACTTCCAAATGTTCCCAAGAGAGGGGAGGTGCAAAATCACCTCCCACTGAAAACTGGTCTAAAATATGAGCATAGAGTAGGGAAAGAGAGATAAGCTGTAAGCTTAGGGTCAGTAAAATGAGGAACAGAGAAGAAAGCAAGTTACAAATCTGAGTCAAAGTGAGAGTTAGAACTTTACTATGATTAGTCAGGGATGCCCCAAACTCATCCTAACAAGGAGCTAGGTATGAGTTATGTGGTTTAAGGGCATAGAGTCTAGATGACCTCCTCATATTTGCCAAAGATGGTTCTCCCTGTTAGCCTTGGGTACACTGTGGCCAATCTACTACATGTTAGGCAACTCCCAGCCCCGTAGTCAACATCATGATCACAATCTTAGGCTTCCCTAAAGCTCTGAGTAAGAAGCCTGGTATTCCCTTTATAGATTAACCTCAAAGCAGAAGCACAGATCTGGCCAGCTTTTCCTGATACTGTCCACTCCGGGTCAATTCACTGTGTAACCTGTTATTAACCAGGCCCCTATATCAACTAGGAATGATTTGGGCTGCAATTAGTAGGAAACAGAACACTAATTTAAACAAATAAGGATATTTTTCCCTACATAACAAGTCTGAAGGTAAACAACTGACAGTAACTCAATGATGACAGGGCTGATTTCTCAGTAATCTTACCCTTCCTGTATGGTTGCAAGATGGCTGCATCAGCTCCAGGAATTTAATCTATATGTTCCAGGAAGAAAGCAGAGATAGTTTCAGCTGTGCTCATCCCTTTATGAGGAGAGCCATTTCTAGCAGCAAGGAAGGTTAGGAAAGTGAGTGGTTAGCTTTCTAGTCTCTATAGAGCAGGCAGAAGGAGCCCTAGTGGCGCAATGGTTAAGTGCTTGGCTGCTAACTGAAAGGTCAGCAGTTCAAACTCACCAGCTGCTCCAAGGGAGAAAGATGTGGTAAACTGCTTCCAAAAAGATTTACAGCCTTGTAAACCCTGTGGGGCAGTTCTACTCTGTCCTATAGGGTTGCTATGAGTTGGAATTGACTCAATGGCACACAGAACAGGTGAGTAAATGAGCAGTGGGCATTGAATTACCAAGAAACAATGTCTGCCACAAACTCCACACTTAAAAATTTCCTAATTATTGCCCCAGTCCTCTATAATATAGAGGTGAAAAGGCAGCTCGACTAAATCGAAGAGTCTTAGTAGAACAGTAAAACTACTGGTCTAACAAACCTGAAGTGATGATGAAATCTTCCTATAATATTCAGAGAAGGGGGTGTATAACTCCTACAATCAACTCCTAAAGTGGATATTCTAATAAAACTACTAACCCTAATGAGTAGGAGCCCTGGGTGGCTCAGTGGTTAAGAGCTTGGCTGCTAACCAGCCAGAAGCCAGGCAAAGGATAACCCTGGGTCAATCCATTCACACAAAAGTAGAGCATACATAGGTAGACTCAACATCGTGAAAATGACAATTCTACCTTACCCAAAGCAGTTTATAAATACAATGCAATCCCAATCCAAATACCAACAACATTCTTTAAAGAGATGGAAAAACTAATCATAACTTTATATGGAAAAGGAAGAAGCCCCAGATAAGTAAAGCACTATTGAAGAAGAAGAATAAAGTAGGAGGACTTGCACTATCTGACCTCAGAACCTACTATACAGCTTTGGTAGTCAAAACAGCCTGGTACTGGTACAATGACAGACACATTGACCAATGGAACAGAATTGAGAACCCAGATGTAAATCCATCCACCTACAGTCACCTGATCTTAGACAAGGACCCAAAGTCCATCAAATGGGGAACAGTCTTCTTTTAACAAACGATGCTGGCAAAACTGGATGTCCATCTGCAAACTAATGAAACAGGACCCATACCTCACACCATATATAAAAACTAATTCAAAATGGATCAAAGGCCTAAATATAAAGCCAAAAACTATAAAGTTCATGGAAGAAAAACTAGGCTCAACACTAGAGGCCCTAATACACGACATTAACAGGATACAAACCATAACCAACAACACACAAACTCCAGAAGATAAACTAGATAACTGGGATCTTCTAAAAATTAAACACTTATACTCATCAAAAGACTTCACCAAAAAAGTAAAAAGAGAGACTACAGACTGGGGAAAAAATTTTTGGACATTACAAGTCAGACAAAGGTCTAATCTCTAAAATCTACAAGAAAATCCAACACCTCTACAACAAAAAGACAAATAATCCAATTAAAACATGGGCAAAGGAAATGAACAGACACTTCACCAAAGAAGACCTTCAAGCGGCCAACAGACACACATGAGGAAAATGCTAGTGATCACTAGCCAACAGAGAAATGCAAATTAAAACCACACTGAGATACCATCTCACCCCGGCATTACTGGCACGAATCAAAAACACCGGAAATAACAAATGTTGGAGGGGCTGCGGGGAGATCAGAACTCTTATGCACTGCTGGTGGGAATGCAAAATGATACAACCATTTTGGAAAATGACATGGTGCTTCCTTAGAAAGCTAGAAATAGACATACCATACGATCCAGCAATCCCACTCCTAGGAATATATCCTAGAGAAATAAGAGCCATCACACGAATACACATATGCACACCCATATTCATTGCAGTATTGTTCACAATAGCAAAAAGATGGAAACAACCTAGATGCCCATCAACAGATGAATGGATAAACAAACTATGGTACATACACACAATGGAGTACTATGCAACGGTAAAGAACAATGATGAATCTGTGAAGCATCTCATAACATGGATGAAACTGGAGGACATTATGCCAAGTGAAATAAGTCAATCACAAAAGGACAAATATTGTATGAGACCTCTACTGTAAAAACTCATGAAAATGTTTACACACAAAAAGAAACCATCTTTGTTGGTTATGAGGGATGGGGGCAGAATGCTAAATAGACAATACATAAGTGGTAAGTTTGGTAAAGGTTAAGACAGTACACAATACTGGGGAAGCCAGAACAACTTGTACAAGAAAAGGTCATGGAAGCTCCATAGACACATCCAAACTCCCTGAGGGACTGAATTGCTGGGCAGAGGGCTGTGGGGACCATGGTCTCAGGGAATATCTAGCTTAATTGGCATAACACAATTTATAAAGAAAATGTTCTACAGTCTACCTTGGTGAGTAGCGTCTGGGGTCTTAAAAGCCTGTGAGCAGCCATCTAAGATACTCCACTGGTCTCACCCCTTCAGGAGCAAGGGAGAATGAAGAAAACAAGATAGAAGGGAAAGACTAGTCCAAAGGACTAATGGACCACAACTACCACGGCCTCCACCAGCCTGAGTCCAGTACAGCTAGATGGTGCCCAGCTACCACCACTGACTGCTCTGACTGGGGTCACAACAGAAGGTCCCGGACAGAGCAGGAGAAAAATGTAGAATAAAATTCTAACTCACAAAAAAAGACCAGACTTACTGGCCTGAGACTGGAGAAACCCCGAGAGTATGGCCCCTGCATACCCTTTTAGCTTGGTAATGAAGTCACTCCCAAGGTTCACCTTTCAGCCAAAGATTAGATAGCCCCGTAAAACAAAACAAGACTAACGGGGTACAACAGTCCAGGGACAAGGACTAGAAGGCAGGAGAGGACAGGAAAGCTGGTAATAGGGAACCCAAGGCTAAGAAGGGACAGTGTTGACACGTCATGCGGTTGTTAACCATTGTCATAAAACAATATGTGTACTAACTATTTAATGAGAAACTATTCTGTAAACCTTCATCTAAAGTACAATTGAAAAAAAAGAAGAAAAAGTAGAACATACAGTGTCATGGATTGAATTGTGTCCCCAAAAATATGCGTTAACTTGGCCTGGCCATGATTCCCCAGTATTGTGTGATTGTCCACCACTTTGTCATCTGATGTGATTTTCCCATGTGTTGTAAATCCTATCTCTATAATGTTAATGAGATGGGATTAGTGGCACTTATGTTAATAAGGCAGGACTCAATCTATAAGATTAGGTTGTGTCTTGAGTCAATCTCCTTCCAGATATAAAAGAGAGAAGTGAGCAGAGAGACATGGGGACCTCATACCACCAAGAAACAAGAGCCAGGAGAATAGCGCATCCTTTGGACCTGGGGTCCCTGTGCTGAGAAGCTCCTTGACCAGGGAAGATTGTTGACAAGGAACTTCCCCTAGAGCCGACAAAGAGACAAAGGCTTCCCCAGGAGCTGGCACCCTGAATTCAGACTTCCAGCCTCCTAGACTGTGACAGAATAAATTTCTCTTTGTTAAAGCCATCCACTTGTGGTATTTCTGTTATAGCAGCACTAGATAACTAGGACAGACAGCATGCCTCTTATCTCCAGTCTGTATACATGGAGAAGGAGGGAAGGAGGACAAACACAAAGGCCATTTCCTAGAAAGGTATCAATGGTAAAGTCAGAAGAATGGATCAAACCAGGGTACCAAGCAAGGTGCAAAAATGGAACTAGGATTCAGAATCAAAATTGGAGGAGGCTAAGCCACCAGGAAGCTATGAGCGAGGAGTAGTGGAATGGGCAATGAGGCAGGAATCTGCAGGAGGTTTGGAAATGGACTGTACAAATACCAGAGGCAGGTTTTTACAGCATTTACAAGGGAGCCATGTTTATTAAATGGAACAGAAGGGAGACATCTCTGTTACCCAAAGTAGGTTCTGCTCAGTGCGGCGTCTTGTCAATAAAGACACACCGAGGTGAGGAGGGAGGAAGCGTGTGTATTGCAAACACGCAGGCAAGGAGCAGGAGGTGTATACCTCAAACAAGCTCCCCGAACAAAGGGAGGCAGAACTTTTTAAACTGTTTTTCATAAGGAAGTACATACAAACATTGTGGACTACACAGGTTTTCATGGCACGGAGGCGCAGTAAGACAAATTGCATTTCTTTTCTTTGGCTTGTAGGCTAGTAAACTGGGTTTGACTGGCTAGAGCCACACCCAGCGCTTTGAGGACAATGGACGGGAGGGGCAGATTCTGCTTTGTCTGAGCAGCTCCCAACTGAGCTACACTCATCGCCATCACCTAAGTTTTGTTTGCCAGTGGCCAAGCAGCTCCTGGCTTCCATGGCTATCACCTGCATTCCAGAAGCCACCACACAATTTACCTACTCAGCACATATCATGCTTTTAAGCTACTTGAAAATCATCTGACTGAGATCAGGATCCAGATCTGCTGGGAGCCAGCAATACAGGCTGGTTGTCAGAGGACTTCGAAATGAAGTCACAAACTGACTGGTGAGAAGGTGGCCCTGGTGAGAACAACCCAGCAATTCAAAGCATAACGTCCAAAAGGCATGGTGAGCTCAGGTGTGGTCTGGGCAGCTGCTGGTGCTGGCAGGTCCAATCTCCCAGAAGGGCACGGTAGCAAGGAAAGTCCAAGAGTGGAGATTGTCTGAAGTCAGGGAGGGGTCTGTGTTGTTCAGGTGATGAACTCATTCATTGCAAGACCCCAGCTAGTGGCTAGGGTAACTGGGAGCAGGATTCAACCCCCTCCTCTCCACAGGAGAAAGTCTGTAAAACTAGGCAATATATCAGGCTCTTGGCTGCTGGAATATCACTTCACCCACCTTGTAGGGAGTCTAGCCAGGGAGGGCACCAGCCAAGGGGAAATTGTAAGAGGCTGGTTTCCAAAGTTTGTGCATCGTGAAGGCCACCTGGAGGGAGACAAGTCAGGTTACAAGCCAAAGTCCATTACAGAGAACCACGAATCCAATGCCAGAGAGATCAATACAAATGTGAAGGTCAAAGGCCCAGAGGCAGGATTAACACTGTGGGGGCACAGACAGCATCGTAGCAGGAACAAGCAGGGAAACTGCAGGGCAATTATGGCAAACAGCCCTGCAGCAGTCATGGCTCACCTTCATCAACTGGGGCACGGGCGTGAGGTTGGCTTAACGGTCAGAACAGGCCACCAGCCAAGTAGGTTTGGATTCCTGGAGAGCCAGGCAGGGGAAAAAAAGCCAGAGTCCAGTCTTGGGCTAACAAAGGGAATAAGGAAAGCTGTGATTCAGAGGCAGCCCAGGTTCATTCCTGGACCTGAACTTATTGTTGTTACTAGCTGCCATTAAGCGGGCCCCGACTCATGACGATCCAATGCACAATGAATCGGACCATTGTGATCCATAGGGTTTTCACTGGCTGATTTCCATAACTAGATGGCCAGGTCTTTCTTCCTAGTCCATCTTAGTCTGGAAGGTCCACTGAAACCTGTTCAGCATCACAGCAACACACAAGCCCCCACTGACAAAACAAGTAGTGGCTTCTTGTGAGCTTAGAAAACTTAATTCCAACCTCTACCAGGTGATGGCGCTGCAGCCACTAACACACTTCTGTCCCGGGTCCAAAATGACTAGAAAGAAGATGAGCTTGGGCTCTGGGGTTAGTCAACCTAGCAATGAAGAACTATGGTTGAGAAAATCAGGAGAGTAAAAAAAAAAAAATAATCTGAAGCAAGTTTTGCTTCAATTTCAAGGGCCTCAAGGCGTATCCTGCGTGCTTTGGCTGGTATGACTATTTTTAAGTAAATTTGTTACTGAAATACAGCACTTACGCAGAGAAGTGCACTACTCAAAAGTGTGCAGCTGGATACATTGTCACAAAATGAAGACACCTGTGTAATCAGCACCCAGATCAAGAAATAGAAGAATACCTGCTTCCAGTTACTACCTTCCTCTCCATGTAATTAAAAAAAAAAAAAAGTTTTATTTTGAAATAATTTTAGATTTAGAGGAGAGTTACAAAGATAGTACAGAGTTCCCATGTACCCATCGCCAAGTCTACCCTAATGTTAACATCTTACATAACCATGGTATGCTTATTAAAGCTAAGAAATTAACGTTGGCAAAAATACAATTAATAAAATTACAGACTTTATTCAGATTTCACCAGTTATTCCACTAATGTCCTTTTTCTGTACCAGGATTCAATCCAGGATACACACTGAATTTAGCCTATTTGACTTCTAATCTTTCTGCCCCTTTGACCGTCACCTTCCACATACTCCATAGCCCGATTACTTGTTTGGCTGCCCTTCTGCTAACTGATCACTAACTTCTGGATCTTCCCTGGTTCTGGACACTCAGCTTGACTTGTCTCTACCCACGTTTCTTAGCCCTCCACCAGCTCCCAGCCCCCAGTCCTCTCATCCCTGCATTCTTGATTGGCCTCTGCCCACAGCAGAAGGTAAGACATGGGTGGATGTACAATTAAGGCTTCAAGTCCCAAGGACCCCACTGACAAAATGCCTGCAAGAATTCTGCAAAGAACCTTTGAAAGGCCCTTTTAACTAACATCGCAGAGCCAACATTTTACACTGCAGATAAGTCACAGGGTCAGAGGTGATGGACAGCGGCCACCTTGGCGTCCTCCACCTGTCCAATGAGAGAACAATTCATCTCTGTGAAAAACAAACAAACCAGGTTGTCTTCTTTTTAAATATTCCAGAGGGATTTTACAAGATCTTCTAATCATTCTTGAGTAAAAATAATTTCTCCCACCTAAGTCTCCTTTTTTCTCATTGTGTTCTCATGACTCATAGTAACCTGACAAGGTTGGATTCTAAGTCTTGTCACTAATTAAGCACATAAGGATAATCCGGGCTCACTAGTAGCGTTGTGTCAGGTCATCTTAACTCACTAGATTCCTGCTAATTTTCTAAACTGCACGCTCCTATGACTTTTTATCAAGGTGGCGGTGGGGCTAGTTCCAATCTCTTACGTATGTTACTAGCATAGGATATGCGTTATCACTGATAACTGGAGACAAAGTACAGTAAGTACTAAGACAACAAGGGATCTAGTTCGAATAGCCCAGGGGTTTTAATCTCACTAGAATCTCAGCAGTCACCTCCCCAAATCCAGAGAGCTCAAAATTTATCATCTGATCAGCCCAAAGCAGCTATAAAACCAGCCAACTCATCTGATTACCAAACCAATGCAAGGCAGTCCTCTGGAGAGAAAGGGAGGAGAAATACAAAAACAGTTCATTAATATAGCCAGTAAATATACATATCCTGGTATATTGTTGGTATTGCTATTAGCTGCATTTAACAGAAATCTGACATTAGTGGTTTAACCCAATAGAGTCTTGCTCTCATGTAACAAGAAGTCCAGAGGTACATGGTCCAGGGGTGATGCAGCTACTAAAGAAAGTCAGTAAGGACCCAGGTTCCTTCTAGCTTCTGCTCTACCACCCTTGATATATGGCTTTCCTCCTTGAGAAGGCATTGAAGCTAGGTCACAACATAGCTCCACTTAGTTTACATTCACTTTATTTAAAAAAAAAAGATGGTCTTTTTAAAAAAGTAAACAGTACAGAGAAATTTTTTAAAAGGCTTAAAAATTACTTCAAATCCAATCAGCCAGAAATAACTATGGCTAATTGGTAACCATTATTTCTGATAGTTTGCCATGCATTATACAGATAAAAGGATGGATGGATGGGCAGACAGACAGACAGAATAAATAGGTACATAGATAAATAACAACAGAGCTGTGCTATACGTGTTATTTTTAGTTAAAATAATTAAATTTAACTTTTATTACACTAAAAAAAAAAAGGTGAAGGGATAGAGGGAGTGCTATACTAGTGCTGGCTTTAAATATTCCTATGTTGCCTTTATACATTAAAGACATCTTGGCTGAGTATAAAATTCTTGGGTCTGTCCATGCTTCCCCTCAGATCTCTGTATATACTTGTCCACTGTCTTCTGGCATTAGGTAAAGCTGTGGAGAAATCTAAACCTCATGACTCTAATCAAGATGATTAGAGCAGCTTCTTTTCAAGACTGTGATGCTTAGTTTTAAGGAAATCTGTTTCCTATTGATACCTGAGAAGAAAGTGTTGGATTGCAGCACCTCCTCTCCTATTGGTCCAGATTTCACAGTGAGGCTTGCATGCTTGATAGTTCAGAGTTTGGGGTGGTGGCCATTTCTTTCTTTCATTAAAGATGGAGTTCCATGGTTGTTGTTGTTTTCCCTGAACATGGAGGAAGGGGAATGGAATAAAAATGACTTTACTTCATCATCTCTAATCATAAGTTCACACTTATTTTTTGGTGAGTTAAGGAACAATGAGTAGAAACCTTAAAGAAGGAGTCCTCGGTGGTGCAAATGGTTAATGCATTTGGTTAATAACAGAATTGTTGGAGGTTAAAGTCCACCCAGAGGCACCTCGGAAGAAAGGTTTGGTGATCTACTTCCAAAAAATCAGCCATTAAAAACTCTATGGAACACAGTTCTACTCTGATACACATGGGGTCGCCATAAGTCTGAACCTACCTGACAGCAACTGTTTTACCAAAGGAAATGGACTCCAGTGAAACCTTCTAAAAGCACAGAAGAACCTCTGGAGTTAACTATGTATTGTTTGGAAGCATGTTGATTGCTCTGCTCAAGGCACATTGGATGTCAAGGAACAAACCCATTTGAAATGGCTCTGGTAAAGGGGAGTTTATTCTAAATGGACGGATAACCATCAATTAGAAATCTAAAGCCCCCTTGAGACAGGTACCAAGGCTATGCTCATATCTCCATCTCTCAGGGACTACGTGGTTCCATCTTAACTTCTCTCAGCTACTAACAACTTAGCTTATAGTATTTTTCCATTACCTTCACTAAGACCTTGTCCCTGAACAAATGTGACATTAGGGAGGTGAGTGTATTTGCATGAGATGTAAAGGGACTGGTCCAGATGATCTGAGGAGTACCTGAGTGTGTATTAGCTTCCTAGGACTGCTATAACAAATTACCACAAACCAGGTGGCTTAAAACAACAGAAATTTAGTTTCTCACAGTCCTGGAGGCTAGAAGTCCTAAATCAAGGTAGCACCAGGGTTGATTCCTTCAGGAGGCTCTGAGGCAGAAACCATCCCATATCTCCCTCTTAGCTTCTGGTGGTTGCTGGCAATCCTGGGTATTCCTTGGCTTGTAGATGCATCACTCCAGTCTCTGCCTCGGTCATCACATGGTGTTCTTCTCTGTGTGTCTGTGTCTTCACATGGTCTTCTTGGAAGATTTAGGATTTAGGGCCCACCCTCGTCTAGTATGACCTCATCTTCACTAATTACATCTGCAAAGACCCTATTTCCAAATAAGGTCACATTCTGAGGTTCTGGGTGGATGTGAATTTTAGAGGGACACTATTCAACGCAGCACAAGCAGGGAGCCCTGAAGAAATGGGAAGATAAGGCTTTGGGCAGATAAGAGTGGAAAAACTTGTCAGAATCTTGAACCTAATTTGTGCGCGTCACTGGGAATCAAATGGGCCCAGGCATGTTAAGCAAACTGGTGGGGAAGACCTGAAGGCTTTTTAAATTAGAATCCCAAAAACCTCCTGAGAAAGAATTCATCCTATGGAAATACAGTCAAAATAAAAAGCCAGTACCAGTAGCAAAGCCTTAGATAAGGGAACAGAAAAGACAATTTGGGAATCAGCATGATCCGTTATACAAGGCCAACTCCAGTCCCAGCACCCTCCCCACCCAAATCAAGTCGAAGTCCTATAGAGAGTTCATTTCTTTGTTCTGTTTTAACAATGACTATGTATTTCCTTTATAGCAAAAATAAACAAAATTTTCTTAAAGAGAGAGGGTTTATGTTAATGGTGGGCTACAAGGGTGAATGTGGAACCCTTCGTTAACTTTTTCTTGGGACCCAGAACCTCTCTTCTTGTCAGCTGCCTCTGTCTTGTGCTCTCTTTGGAGGCACCACATTCAAGCTTGGAAACAGATGTTTTCATTCTATTGTCTGCACTCTGCTCCCTGAATGACACCCTCCACACTAGTAACAGCAGATGGTGGCTCCCGTCACAACAGCAGCATTGCCGTCTGTCTGTCTGTCTTCAATAGCAATTTGTGAGCCTCAGAAGCTGGGGTTTTCAGTGCATTTGTGCTTGTTTTATGGCAAGTCACCACCCACATGAGGCAAAACACCAAGATGGCAACATCAATGGCATAGGCCCAAGCAGAATGACTCAGTTAATAATCATATACAAGCCACCTCAGTGTGAACCTAGTGTAGCAGCTACAAGTGCCTGAGAGGTAACAACGTCCTGCCCAGGCTGGGGTTATTTGTGGAAGCCAGTTGTGGGTACAGAGCCAAGAAACAGTGTGACGGTCACTTGGATAAGTCTAGAATCCAGGATAAGGGATCGAGGACTGGGTCAGATTCAGGATAGGATCCAAGGGACAGTTGTGAGGACAGAGGAAAGGGTCCAAAAGCAGGAGAATGGTCTCGAGCAGGGATCAGCAGACTTCTTCTGTAAAAGACCAAATAGCAAGTATTCTAGGCTTTGTGAGCCATATAGTCTATGTCATGACTACTTAACTCGGTTGTTGAAAATAGCCATAGATAACATGTAAATGAATGTGCATGGATGTGATCCAATAAAACTTAATTTATGAACATTGAAATTGGAATTTCATAAGTTTTCATGTGTTGTGAAATATTCTTCTTTTTTTTTTTTTTTGAACAATTTTAAAACGTAAAACCCATGCTTAGCTCAAGGTCTGCCATACAAAAACAAGTAGAAATTGTAACTGAAACAATATACCATATTAACCTAAAGATAAAAAATTAATATTTAGCAAGATCCTACTGTGCTGTCAGTAACCAAAAAAGAAAACTATATAACTCTTCATGTTTCCTTTTTTGCTTTGGCTACTGAAAAACACAATTGAAATTTTAGTGCTCAAGGACAAGCTCAGAGTGCTTAAATACCCCAGTTACCCAGCTATCACATGGCAGAGACAGGATTCAAATCCAGGTGGGTACGACCTGGATGCTCTTAGCACATACTGTGCTGTCCTCCAACAAGGGGTAATGAAAAGTAAATGAATTCATTCGAGATCACTAATGACCCCACTGGGAACTGAGGAAATAGATTTGAAGCCCTGCTTTTGAGCGGTAGTATCCTCAGAACGGGGGCCCTCGTGGCACAGTAGTTAAGAGCTTGGTTGCTAACCAAAAGGTCAGCAGTTCAAATCCACCAGCTGCTCCTTGGAAACGCTACAGGACTCTCTGTCCTACAGGATCGCTATAAGGTCACTATGAGTCAGAATCAACTTGACAGCAATGGGTTTGGTTTTGGTTTGGGCACAGGGGTGAGGCACAGAATCTCCCCAGTGAGGCTCTGCCCTCTCCCTGCTCTGGGGCTGGAAGTCTGGTGGTTTCAGAGGGAAAGTACACATCCCTGAGGAAGGTGTGTGATTCCCTGGATATAATCACACGCTCACCACTGGATGGAGAAATTCTGGTCTCCACAGGTGCCTTCCACTGCTTCAGTTAATGGAGCATATTATTTCTGCCAGCTCCTTGGGCCAAGAGCTCCGCCACAGAACTGAAAGGTCAGAAGCACTGTTCCTCACCACCTGAGGGCTGGGCAGGCTGGTGGCCGAAGACTCCCCCGAGGCAATTATACCCGCTAAGAGCACAGGCTCCCTGAGGCCTGCCCTGCCCGGCTTGACATTTCCTCTTTAATTGCCAAACCTTGCTTTTTACATCTCTTTCAGGAGCTGACTCATCTTTTCAAGCCATATAACTGGCATTTTGGGGTTCCCTGGATTCTCACACACACTGAGAGTCTCTCAAGTAGTGTATAATGGAAAAAATTGAGGCCTAAATCAATTGAATTTAACATGTGTTCTTGGATGTCTTTCTGTGTACAAGCAACTGGGCAGCATTGTTGTGGACCCAGGGATCCCCGTCCAAAGCCAGAAACATAGATCACTAACTATCACGCGAAACTTGTTTAGGAAATCTCTAGAAGCCATGGTTAAGAAGTTTTTAAAACGAGCAATGTAGGGAGGGCTTAAGCCCTCACCTTGTACAGTCTCTGGATCCTCTCATCCAGCAGGTTCTGGGATGCATCCTCTCCTGACCACTTAAATCTTCTGCCTGGTACCATTGGGGCCCCTCTCCGTTCTGCAGAAAGGAATTTTAGTCAACTGCTGCTGCTTACACTGGGAAGTCCCTTGTCTGCTCAAGTTGTTGACCCAATGCTTCTGTCTTCCCACCAAGGCTGGGGAGAGAGAGCCTTCCCTCCACCAGGATTAAGTGCAGAATATAAATTTACTATAGTCCCAAGAAGACCTTCTGCGTCTGTTCTTCATTAAGGAAACCAAGACAAGTTCTCCTCTGAAGCTGGATTGGAGGACATTTGAGTATCACTATCTGTAATGCATCCAAAAGTCTCTCTCCTTGTTAACAATCAATTTGTTTCTCAAGACAGAGCCCAGGAGACTCAAGTTCCAGGGGAAATTCTAATCTACCCCAGGAATTTCCCCCAGGGATGGGTGATATAGTTTGTCCCTCTCGCTTTGCTGAGGAGATTTGATTTTCGTTTCCCAAGACTCAACCATAAGTTTCTAAGTACTGTTCTCCAATACCCCACAAGATCTATCAAATCCCCAGGTAAATAGTATTCCTGGCTGCATGCTCCACTGAGCCAAAATTCCCACTCAAGCATATTAGGCTTCTCCCTTGAAACCACACTGCTCTCATATATTTATACACACATACAGAAATATATTTATAGTTCTTTATTAATAATTATAGGAGCTCTGGTGGCACAACGGCTAAGCACTTGGCTGCTAACCAAAAGGTCAGTGGTTCAAACCTACCAGTCACTCAGCAGAAGAAAGATGTAGCAGCCTGCTTCCATAAAGATTACAGCCTTGGAAATCCTATGGGGAAGTTCTACTCTGTCCTATAGGGTCACTATGAGTCAGAATCGACTTGACAGCTATCATGGTTTGAATTATGTCCCCAAAAAAATGTGTGTATCAATTTGGCTAGGCCATGATTCCTGGTACTGTGTGATTTTCCTGTATGTTGTAAACCTGCCTCTGTGATGTTAATGAGGGAGGATGGATGGCAGTTGTGAAGGCAGGACCTGATCTACAAGACTGGATTGTGTCCTAGGGCAATCTCTTGAGATATAAAAGACAGAGGCGAGCAGTGAGACAGGGGGACCTCATACCATCAAGAAAGCAGTGCCAGGAGCAGAGCGTGTCCTTTGGACCGGGGTCCCTGCGCCGAGAAGCTCCTAGTCCAGGGGAACACTGAAGAGAAGGCCGACAGAGAGAAGAAGACTTCCCTTGGAGCTGATGCCCTGAATTTGGACTTTTAGCCTACTTTGACTGTGAGGAAATAAACTTCTCTTCGTTAAAACCATCCACTTGTGGTATTTCTGATGGCTAAGACAACAGCAATGGGTTTTTTTTAATGAATAATAATGTTTTTTTTTTTTTTACAGTAGTACACATGTTGTTTTATGACACTGGTTAACAACCCACAAGATATTAACCCTGTAACTTCTCAACCTTTTTTTTTTTTTTGTGAAAATACACACAGCCAAAGATACACCGTTTCAAAAATTTCTACATGCACTGTTCAGTGACATTGACTACGCTCTTCCAATTGTGCTGTTATTCTCAATTAAGATGAAGGCTTACAGAACAAAATAGTTTCTCATTTAACAGTTACTACACATGTTGCCCTATGACAATGGTTAACAATCTCACAACACATCAACAATATCCTTACTCAACCTTGGGTTCCCTATCACCAGCTTCCTTGTCCCCTTCTGCCTTCTGGCCCTTGTCACTGGACTCCTGTACCTCCTTAGTCTCATTTGGTTTTACGGGGCTGTCCACTTCCAGGCTGAACAGTGAACCTCGGAGGTAACTTCACCATTGAGCTAAAAGGGTGTCTGGGGGCCATACTCTCGAGGTTTCTCCAATCTCCTTTAGGCCATTAAATCTGGTCTTTTTTTTGTGGGTTAGAATTATGCTCTACATCCTTCTCCAGCTCTGTCCAGAAGCCTCTGTTGTGATCCTGGTCAGAGCAGTCAGTGGTGGTAGCCGGGCACCATCTAGCTGTAGTGGACTCAGTCCGGTGGAGGCCTTGGTAGCTGTGGACAATTAGTCCTGCGGACTAATCTTTTCCTTGTATCCTGTTTTCTTCATTCTCCCTTGCTCCCGTAGGGAAGAGACCAGTGGAGTATCTTAGATGGCCACTCACAGGCTTTTAAGACCCCAGACACTACTCACCAAGGTAGAATGTAGAGCATTGTCTTTACAAGCTGTGTCATGCCAATTGAGCTAGATGTTCCCCAAGACCATGGTCCCCACAGCTGTCTGCCCAGCAAGTCAGTCCCTTAGGGAGTTTGGATGTGTCTATGGGGCTTCCGTGACCTTTCCTTGTACAAGTTGTGCTGGTTTCCCCAGTATTGTGTACTGTCTCACCCTTCACCCAAGATACCACTTATCTATTGCCTATTTAGTATTTCCCCCCCACCCCTCCCATGCCTGGTAACCAACGAAGATTGTTACATTTTGTGTGTGAACTTTTTCATGGGTTTTTACAATAGAGGTCTCATATATTTGTCCTTTTGTGATTGACTTATTTCACTCAACATAATGTCCTCCAGTTTCATCCATGTTATGAGACGCTTCACAGATTCATTGTTGTTCTTTCTCGTTGCATAGTACTCCATTGTGTGTATGTAAAAAAAAAAAAAAGAAACGGCTAGAAGCATTAAGTCTCAAAAGCAATGAGAGACAATTTAGGAGTCAAATCTAGGAATGAAACAATGTACAAGTTAGAAGCCAGAAGGACTGGTAGCAGGTTCTTGTGTGATATGTTGCAACAAGTGGTTCAGAAGTCGGCTGTTAATGATAGACGGTGTTATAAGTCCTCCTTTATATGCTGCCACTGTGAAAGGCCTGGCAATGTACTACCGAAAATTAGCCAGTGAAAACTGTATGGATCATAACAGTCCAGTCCTTAACTGATCATGGGACTGGCACAGGACCAGGCAGCATTTTGTTCATTTCAGCATGGGGTCCCCATGAGTCATGACTGACTCAGTGGTAGCTAACAACAACCACATAACCTGGGGCAGACCCAACAACCTAAAGGGTCAGTACAGAGTCAGACAGGGTGGCCAGGGAGGGACAGGCCAGCTGATTGCAAAATGGCTATGGATGTGAGGGTCAAGTGTCCCTAGCTCCACACTGAACTGAGCCTAGAGTCATTTCCTTTTTATGCCTATGCTTATGCTTTGTTCAGAAATGAAATGGGAAGGGTTGGCAGGAAGTTGAAGCAGGGACACTTAAGATGAATGGGCTGCCCCTAGAGTTCACCTTGATTGATGCTAATTGAATTCTAATTGAAATTATCTATCCAGGCCCCAAGTTCACCTGAATGAAACTTCGATATCTAGAAGCCACACCCCAGAGAGTTTGCAAGCATCTCTCTCCTTGCACAACTCTACCAAATACATTATTTGTCTATTAACCTTGATACACCTTTAGAGACTCCGTGGACTGCCCTGCTAGAGATAAAGAAGGGCACAGCCTCTATTTTGGGCTGCCCTACAAAGCTGGGTTTTGACCTGATACAACATTACAGTTCATTTAGCATCATAGCCATGCACCATGTTAATTAGAACTCGGGGACTCTTAAAATCACTGGATTATGCAGTGTTTCCTCCCAGGCTTTTCTGTGTTGTGGTCCAAATCCTTATGGAACTTGTGTTCAATGAATAAGGAGAGGGCAGGAAAGGAGAGTAGGTAGAGATGAGCAAGAATCTTAATATTGCTTCACAGCGTAAACAAGCTCTTCAAATAGCCTCTTGTTCATTCATTCCACAAACACTTACTGAGCCCCTATTGTACACAAGGCACTAATTATTCCAGGCCCTAAGGATACCAAAGGCCAAATCTGTTACCCACCTCATACCAACCCTACAGGACAATGCCAACCTCATACCAACCCTATACAACAGAGTAGTACTGCTCCCATAGGATTTCCAAGGAGCAGCTGGTGGATTCAAACTGCCGACCTTGTGGTTAGCAGCCGAACTCTTAACCACTGCACCACCAGGGCTCCAGCTCTGAAGATACTGCCTCTCAAAAGCAGGGCCTTAAACTGGTTTGTTGGGGTTCAAACCCCTGCTGAGACCGTGCATTTTTAACAAGTTCCCAGGTGATGCTAGTGCTGCTGCTTAGGGACCACTTCTGAGAACCCCTAGTACAGCAGTGATTCTCAAAATTTATTATACATAAGAATCACCTGGGAATCTTGTTAAACTGTAGGCTCTGAGTCAGCATATCTGGGGTAGAAATGCAAATTCTCAGCAGGGGTTCTAGTTGGAACAAACTGGTTGGAAGCCCTACTCAAAAGTATACATTCTAGTGGAGGGAGGAAAATGGCAAACAACTGGAAATGAATAAATGAAATACTTCCAGGTGCTGATAAGTGCAATCAAGAACACAAAATAGAGTAATAAGATGGAAAGCAGATTGGAAAAAGAGGGGTTCACCAGACTGATGGAAAGACCTCTCTCAGAAGGCGGCATTTTGGTTAAGAGCTGAAGGATGAGAAAGAGATCTGTGAAAAGATCTGAGCGGAATATTCCAAGGAGGCAGAGCAAGTATAAATAAACTAAGTCAGGAAAGAACATGGCATGTTTGAGGGTCAGAAAGAAAGTCAACTGAGTGAATATGGAGAAAATAAAAGCAAAAAAAAACTAGAGAGGTAGGCAGGGACCAGATCGTTTAAGACCTTATATAGGTCATGGAACAGAATTTGGGTGTGGTTTTTTGGTTTTATTTTCCCCCTAAATGAAATGTTGGTATTGTTACTGTTAGCTACCATCCAGACAGTCCCCAACTCATGGCGACCTCACGTATAATGGAACAAAACACTGCAGATCCATAGGGTTTTCATCGGCTGATTTTAGAATTAGGTCACCAGGCCTTTCTTCCTAGTCCATTTTAGTCTGGAAGCTTCGCTAAAACCTGTTCAGCATCATAGCAACACGCAAGCCGCTAGTGAGAGATGGGTGGTGGCTGCGCATGAGGTGCAAACCAGGAATTGAACCTGGGTCTCCCACACGGAAGACAAGAATTCTACCACTGAACCACCAATGCCTCATTCCTAAATAAAATGGAAACCATTAAAGTATTTTAAGCAGAAAAGTGTCATAAGTCTGATTTCTACTTTAGAAATATATTCTGACTGCCATAGGGAAGATGATGGGGGGAGAGAGGGAGACCAAAAAAAAAAAAAAAGAGCCATAAAGACCAGTTAAGAATTCATTATAGGAGTCCAGGTAAGAAATAACGGTGATTTGTACTGGGTAGGAGCAGTGCAGATGGAAAAATTTAGAAACAGCCTGCAGGATGTATTAATGGATTACATTAGGGGGCATGTAAAAAGAGAGCTGAGGTTTTTGGCCTAAACAATGAGATGGATCCGGGTACTGTTTCCTAAGATGAAGAGGTCTCAGTAGGAGATTGAACTGGGGGAAATCAATAAGAGTTGTGTTTTAACCATATTTCACTTGACATGACAACTGGACATCCAAGGGGAGGTACTGAGGTGGAGTCTTATGCCCATGGGAAAGGTTTGTGATGATATATAAACACATGGAGGATGAGATCATGAGGGAGAGAATGTAAATAGAAAGAAAGGCCACCCAAGGACAGAATATGCATACTATGGAAAATTATTCAGTCATAAAGAGAAAAGAAGTTCTGATACATGCTACAACATAAGTGAACCTTGAAAATATTACACTGAGGGAAATAAGTCAATCCCAACAGGACAAATATTACATGATTCCACTTATATGAAAAATCTAGAATAGGCAAATGAATAGAGACAAAGCAAGTAAGGAGTTATTAGGGTCTGGGGGGCAGGGGTGGGGAGTTATTGCTTAACGGGTAGAGTTTCTGCTTAGGGTGATGAAAAACTTTTGGAAATGACGGTGGCGATAGTTGCCCAACATGGTGACTGTAACTAATGTCATTGAATTGTACACTTAAAAATAGTTAAGAGGGCAAACTTTCAGTTACATGTATTTTACCAAAATAAAATCTAAAAAGAGAGGTATGAAACACAAGCAATGACCCACAGGATGTTAAAGGCTTAGGAAAAAAACGAATTCCAAGCCCCCAAACTATTTCCCTTTGTTTTATTTCTCAGCCTATGCACGTTTTATGGATAAGAGTTATTAGAGATTTGCTAAATTTTAATGCATTAAAAAGTTGTATTGTAAGAACTAAAAGAAAGGTTTAAGTGCCTTCTCCAGATTCTCCCAGCCAGTGTCAGAGCTGGCATCTAATCTCAGGTCTGCCTGAGTCCAGGTATCAGACACCTTCCAAAGTCTCACATTGTATATATATATAGTGGTGGCTTGCATGTCGCTATGATGCTAGAAATTATGCCACTAGTATTTCAAATACCAGTAGGGTCACCCATGGTGGAGAGGTTTCAGTGGAGCTTCCAGGCTAAGACTAGGAAGAAAGGCCTAGTGATCTCCGTCCAAAAATTAGTCAATGAAACCCTTATGGATCACAACAACAGAATGCTGTCCAATAAATATAGTGCTGGAAGATGAGCCCTCTCGGTTGGAAGGCATTATACAATAGCCGCTACAAAGGATTCAAACATACCAACGATCATGAAGACGGCGCAGGACTGGGCAACGTTTCCTTCTGTTATACCTAGGTCACCACGAGTCGGAGGTGACTCAACGGGGAGGCATGGGAGAAGGTGAATGGAACCTTCTGCCATTCTTGCTCGTATAGCATTCCCTCTCCATTTTCCCTCTGCTGAATCAAGTCTCTCATTGCATTTCAGATACTAAATTAAAAATTCACTGTCCAGGAAATCTACCCTGTCTTCCCTTTCCAATCCACTTCCTCGATGCACATCCTCTGCACCACCCAGTAAAGGCAGGAAAGTCATTGTGATTAAAGATGAAATATGAAACATACTTAGTAGGTGCTCATTCTTATTTATTATTATTACTCTGGCCTTTATTATTATTACCATTATTAGTATGGCATCAATTGCTAAAGCCTTCCTCAGATGTGGTTTTATTCGTCCTGCCTCCCTTTCACACTAAGGTACATGGACCACATCAAAAAAGAAAAACAATGCAGATAACACTCATTTGTTCACAAGTAACCAAATCCTTGCTATTGCCTGCAATCTTGTAAAGCTCATTCATAATGCAAAGGTACAACCAATTCCATCCACATCACGGCTTTCCGTTTTCCCTAGCTCACTGCTCTGAGTCACACATTATAAATTGCCTTTTATGTTATCTCTCTATTCCAGTAAACCCTTTTCCTAGTCCTTTTACCTGCCCAGAGCCTGGGCTCTGGGGCTGCTGGTAGTGACTACCCCCCGCCACCCAGCAACTAGATGGACTGCTCTTTGTAAAGCTATTGATCCCTATAAACTACTTTATTAGTGGTCGTTATTATTCTGTTTGTAATCACCAATTTAGTTAAAGTTTTATCATCCACATTAAAGGGGGTATATGACTTTTAATAGGCTGAGTGGTTTTCCCTCAGCCAAGAAGCCTCCCCATGAAATCAGCCAACAGGCTCTTGCCTTCAAGGAATTTCTGAAGCTCTTCCTCCTTCGGGATGCAGGTGTGCGTGTGTTTATGAAGGAGAATGGGGTGCGTGAGCAAAGCTCCCTCCTAAGCAGATTCCTGGTCTCCCCAACTCGGGAACCCTCAGACAGGAAATGCCAAACTCAGTGGTCACGACTTTGGAACTCTCTAGTCTCAGTATTGAAGTACTAATTGAATGGTCTATAAATTCAAACGGGGTATTAATGAGACTCCAAAATCTCCTCAAGCCTGCATTTCTTGTAACACCCACTTTAACTAAAACTTCTCCCCTTATAGGAGTTACCCACTTGTTAAAGGACTAAGAGAATAAACAGAGGTAATTTCTTCTCTGAGTAAACTTGGATCCAGGTAGGATCATTTGCGATGCCTCTGCCCCCACAGCCCTTCCTCCCCTCCCCACCCTCTTCTTCCCTCACTAAACTGAGTTCTTTGATGGGAGGGACATGCTTCAGAGGATTTTGTATCTGCAACCCCAAACCCAGTGCCTAGAACACAGTGGGTCTTCAAAGGGTCTGTAGTGAGGTTGCAGACTCTGTCTAGGCCAACCCTGCAGTAGAGAGTAGAATCGAAATCAGCACACGTCCAGCTCTGCAGCCACCTCTTTCCTTTTTCCTTCTCCAAGAGTAAAAAGTGGGAGAGTAGTCTTTGTACTTCAGGGGCTGGGAGACAATGCTTTTTCAGCTAGCCAAATCTTTTCAAAATCTCCTCCTGGGGTTCCAGGAAGTCTAACCATACCACAGTTATTAGTGTTGCTGTTAGGCGCCGTCTGGTCAGCAACCCCATGAACAACAGAATGAAATACTGCCCAGCCCTGCATCATCTTCACGATTGTTGGTAAGCTTGAGTCCACTGTTGCAGCCACTATGTATTTAGAGTGTTTTCCAACCTAGGGGCTTATCTTCCAGCAGAATGTTGGACAATATTTTGTTGTGATCCATAGGGTTTTCATTGTTTAATCTTCAGAAGCAGATCGCCAGGCCTTTCCTCCTAGTCTGTCTTAGTCTGGAAGCTCCGCGGAAACCTGCCTACCATTGGTGACCCTGATGGTATTTGAAATATCGGTGGCATAGCTTCCAGCATCACACCAACACACAAGCCGCCATAGTACGGCAAACTGACAGACAGGTGGAGACCTCACCACAGTACCTGCTGCTAATTGCGCCCATCCTTTCATTCAAGGGGCACTCAGTGCCTACTACATGTCAAGAACTAGAACTGCAAAGATAAATGCACACTAGGTGCAAGGGGTGTGCTTTGAGGAGGCTGCACCCCCATAGCTGACAAACACTCAAGGGCCAACATGATGCTGTGTTCCCTTCAGTTCTTACTGCACAGGTCACCCTGGGTTCCACCAGAAATAGAGAGAATGTCCCACTTTGTCACTGGGCCTGACGCCTCTCTGCTTCCCAAATTCCATAAATCCTAGTAAAAACAGTCTCTTTAGTTTGAACTGACAGTTCTCATTTCAGAAGGCTCAGAACTGAACCCTGGGGACAAGCACCATCTAACTTCTCCACAGGGCTGGGACTTGTCCTTGGGCTCAAATTTTAAGGGGATGCCAGAAAAATGTCAGTAATCAAGACAAATAATATTTTAAAACATCAAAATTAATGCAAAAAGTCATGATGAATAAGATATCAACCTTTTAAATAAAGACAGGATCGGTATTACTGATTTTTCCTTGTGCCTCCAGCTTCAAAATGGCTTGGGGTGGATCTATTACTGATCCTATCTTTATTTAAAGTTTTGATATCTTGCTTATCATGATTTTTTGCATTAATTTTGATGTTTTAAAATATTATTTATCTTGATTCCTGAGCTTTTTGGCACCCCCTTTAAATTTTGCCCCTTAGTCCTCCCTTAACCAGTAACCAATTGCTGTCGAGTCGATTCTGACTCCAGACGACTCAGTGTGTCAGAATAGAACCGTGCTCCATAAGGTTTTCAGGGAGCAGATCACCAAGCCTTTCTTCCAAGATGCCTCTGGGTGGACTCAAACCTCCTATCTTTCAGTTAAGTCTCACTTTAGTTCTGGCCCTGCTTCTCCATCTCATTCTCTCTCCCATCAGCAGCCAGCATCCAAACTCTCTACCTCTCAGACCTCTAACAGCTCCTCCCAACAGGTAATTAGGGGCCCTCCTGCTCCTCAGAGACAGTGTGGCCTGAATCATTCCAGGCTCATCCCTTTGGGAGCAGGGGAGTGGGGGCAGCTCTCTGCATATCCATGGCCAGCCATCTCTCCCACTAGCCAAGGAGTGATTGAGGACAGGATCTGTGCTTTCTTGGTTCTTGTAACCCTCCTTTGCATCTATATCCCTAGCACCTAGCACAGTGCCTGGAACAAGGCAGTCTCAAGCAGTGTTGTCAAACTGAATTTAATTCCTTACGAGTCCCTGTGAGAATATACAAACAAATCCATTCCCTGTCACAGTCTCTCTTTCGTTTGCCTCATGTTAAGTTTTACAGCAGCTTTATAGTTTTTTGTTTTTTTTTTAAAGCCAGGATTCTTTGAGAGGTTAAGCTGCTTTTTAATCAAATGCTTTTCCCTTGGAACCTTTTCCTCACATCATCTCTATCGAGCAGGTCTCAGACTCTCGCCTGGAATTACCCCCTATTTTCGGCTTTGCCTTCTAAAGCCTTCACTGTGGAGCTCATCCCCACAGGTAATTTTCAGCTCTTCTATGAGCTGAAACCAATCCCCACCTGTAAAAATGGCGTGATGGGGCCATCTGACCTCCCCTAGCTTCACAAGAAGTAAAGAGAATCACCACCAGCAACAGCCCAAAGCTTATTCTTATGAGGCAGAGGTCAGACATACCTCTTCTCTTCAACCTTTTTACCAATTCTGACATCAGCTGTCCCTCCCACGGCACTCTACTCTCTGCTGGGTTTGATAATTCATTGCAATGGCCATGCAGAACTCACATACCATACTCACAGTTATGGGGTTTATTAGGGAAGTAACAGGTCACAGTCCAGGATCATGAACAACTCAGGATATGGTTCTTCGGTCAGGACAGCTCCTCAGCCATGCCCGCAGGCAGGCCCCTCTCTGGCATTCTGGCCTTTGGCCCCTCAGCCTGGCAAGTGTTACAAAGCTCTTTAGCTCTGCCAGTAAGTGCCCAGGGGCACCCCACTGCACCAGCAAGCCTCAGCTGGAAGGCAATCAGCTCTCTTGCTCCGTGGGTCAGTACACCCACAGTAGCTGCCTTACTCCACGGGCTGGGAAGCCCACTGTGCTGTCCCACACCAGTCTCCTGGTTCTGCTGCCACCACTTCTCACCATCTTGCACCGTCTCTAGTGTTACAGCTCTCTCTCTTGTCTCCTGGGTCTAAGAGGTTCTCAGCACAGGTACCCCGGGTCCAAAGGACACACTCTGCTCTCATCTTTTCTTCTCAGTGGTACTGAGGTCCTGCCTTTCCGCCTCTGAAATGGCTCACTTTAAGCCTAGCAGGATATTAAAATTGACCAATCCCCTCATTAGGGTTCCATACACCTTATTCACGTGGTTCCACCCCCACAAGGGTGCCATGCACCTTATTTGCATTACTAGCAATCCGTCCAATCCCCTTGATGGGCCACAAGCACCTTATTTGCATAGTCCCACCCAATTATTTGGTGGAAGTTACAAGAGTATGGCTAGAAAGGCCATATAAAAGTGATCCATTGCACAATACCACCACAACCCCCAGGCATCCTCTCATAGATACTTCACAGTTCACTATTTTACTTCACAGTTCACTATTTTATTTCTTTAATTGAATTTCAGTTTGTCTCACTAACCCCAGATTTACTTGGAAATTCCTCATCCCATGTTGAAATTGCAAACTGAAATGACACACACCTTGCAGGAAGAAGAGGAAACAGGATACAGGCCAGGAAAATTACAAAGGGCAGAAACAGAACCAAAAGAGAAGAGGTTTGGAGATGACCCCCTTGCTCAATTCTAGAATATTCTTGCACTAGAAAAATGTTCCAGAAAGTCCATCTTGCCCACTGGTAACCAAGGGGACCTGTGGGTTTGCCTCAGCTAGCCCAGCTACAATAGTCAAACAACATACCCATGGAACATTGTCATGATAAGAAAATCCCTTGTCTTATAACATAGCCTTGGTCACTAGACGCTCCCACCCTCGCCCTGGGCAGTGAACATCAACAAAAACCAACTTTCTCAAAAAGTACATGCTGGGGCACACATTCTCCTATAACAATACGGTCCACATGGTATATCACTGGCTAGGTTCTCAAAAAACAGAGGCTGAGATGCAGTTTGGGGTGAAAAGATGCGTATTAGGAATCAACACCTGCAAAGCAAAGGAGAAGGAAGCAGGATTGAGCAGAGGAAGGAGTCAAACTGCAAAACAGGCCTGACAAAGCCTCAGTCAACCTGGTGCGGATCAAGTATGATGCTCCCTGTTGGAGTGTCTAAATCAAGCGAAAATGGTCAAGGCTTTTCAGTAAAAAAATCATTTGCTATCAAGTTCACTCTGACTCATGGTAACCCCATGTGTGTTAGAGTAGAACTGTGCTCCATAGGGTTTCCAATGGGCTGATTTTTCAGAAGTAGATCACTAGGCCTTTTTTCTGAGATACCTCTCAGTGGACTTGAACCTCCAGCCTTTCAGTTACCAGTAGAGCATGTTAACTGTTTGCACAACCCAAGGACTTCAGTTCAGGGCTTTATACACCTTTATATACCACTTCTTTCAGTCACTAGATACAGACTGCCTCAGGTGAGATGGCTCTTCTGTAGTAGCCAACCCTGAAGAAGCTGAGAGCTGGAGGTGGGCTGCTGACTGCACTTCTCCACATATGGGTGGCAATTACAAATTTTAAATTACAAAGGGCAGAAACAGAAGGGGGGATCTGGGTGCTGCATCTCTGTGTCTACAACACAGTGGAAATTAGAGACATAAGTTTTAACAGTGAATGGGTTAGGTTTGGTATGGTTCAGGGTCAAAATGGAAGCGAATTGGGCTTTAAACTCCTGGAACACTCCTTCCTTTACCGAGGAGGTTCATTATAGGGTCAGAGACTAGAGAAAAAGGGAGATAAACTTTAGAGAGTGTAGGTGAGTGGGATGGGGGTAAGAGACTTCCAATTCAAGCTAATTCCTTGAGCAGTACCAAACAGCTGTCTTGCCTAGGCAGAATCTGGCCAGAAACTCATCATCTGGACCACAGAAAATGGGTTTCTCAGGATTGGGCTGGAGTTTGCTGCTGTTGTGGCCAGTTGAACCAGTGACTCAGACAAGCTCAGGTCCAAAACATGTTTGAAGATACCTTCAAGATAAGCAGTTGGGTACCAGTGACCAAAGATCATGCTGGTTCCTGTTTATCAGCCATTGAAAGGCCAAGGCATATTCCAAATGGCATCACTGGGTGTTAGAAGGTCAAACTTATCTTCAAGGCTGTCCTTCATTAATCACCTTTTCCAATCCAGACTAAGTTGTAGAAGCCCTTGCAGTCCCATTTCAACCTCGACATCAGGGAACTGTGGGCAGGAAAGGTCTCTAGCATGGCAACAACATCAAAGCATCAGTGGTCCTGATGGTGCCCTCTATTATTTTTGTTTGCTTGTTTGTTTCATATCAATAGCCAGCACCTCCCAGTACTCCAGATTCTAGCGGGGAGAGGTAGCTGAAGTGTGATGTGGTAGGGTATGTAGCCATCACTGGCAGCCTTAATCTTTAAATGTATAAATCACGTAAAGGGCTTCTCAGAATTGGAAAGGTTAATGAGTCTCAAAAACTAGGAACTGCTCAAGACTGGGGGAAGTAAGTATGTAGAGTTTGTAGATATTGTGCCAGCCACTCACTGTGGTACCCCTCCCCTTCTCTATCTCTTCCTGCCAACAACCCAACCACTAGCCATCTAAAAAGACTATATTGTGAGTCATTGGGCCTCCCAGGCCCATAAGTCCAGTCCATTGTTCACCTGCATAGGAGTGAGTTGGAGCTGAGAGGAAGTTGGGCCTGTTGGAGCAGGATTTGGTTCAGAAAAACCACTTAAATTATGAGTATAACAGGACCAACTCATGGCCATTTTATAATGCTACATTCAAAAGAACTTCTAACAACAAAGGCCAGGAGCTGAGCACGTGATTACAGGATCCCTCCAGAAGGCCTTGGGGAAGTCAAGGCTGTGAACACTTAAATACTGTATTATATACCTGGTGCCTCTGAATCCATTTGGAGGTAAATCTGTGGTAGGTACCTTAGTTCAGGATGGCTAAGTAATAGCACCCACCCCCGCCACACACACACATACAAGATTGGTGGTTGAGGTGGAGCTAGGGTACAGAATGAGGTCCAAATGCTCAGTAAGAATCCATTTATGTCTTCCCTTCTACCCTGGCTTTTGAAAATAAGACTGAGTCACAGGTTATATCTCTATCCTATACTCAACTTCAGCACATCTTCTGGGATGGATTTTTTATGTTAACTTACAAGGGGGCAAAGGGTTCCTGGGTGACACTACTAGCTGCCTATGAACCACACAGAGGCACCTCAGAAGACAGAACTGGTGATATGCTTCCGAAAGGTCACAGCCTTGAAAACCCTATGCAGCAGTTCTACTCGGCACACATGCTATTGCCGTAAGCAGGACTCGACTGGATGACAACTAACAACAACTACACAAAGAGGCTTCTGTGCCCTTCCTTCCCCTGGGCGAATGTTTCCAACTTCCCTGAAGATAAGCATCACCTGGAGGTAGTTGGCAAAAAATGTAAATTTGGGTTCCATCAGGCCCATTTATTCAGATCAGGGCTTCAAACCAGTTGGTTCAGGTTCCAACCCCCGCTGAGAATTTGTATTTCTAACAAGTTCATAGGTGATGCTGATGTGACTGGTTAGAGACCAGTTCTGAGAACTACTATTGTTGTTGTTGTTAGGTACCGTTGAGTTGGTTCCAACTCATAGCGACCAAAACCCAAATCCACTGCCATCAAGTGGATTCCAACTCATAGCAATCGCATAGGGTTTCTAAGGCTGTAAACCTCTACAGAAGCAGACTGCCACATCTTTCTCCCACGGAGCCACTGGTGGTTTCAAACCACCGACCTTCCGGTTAGCAGTCAATTACTTTAAGCACTGTACTACCAGGGCTCCTTACTAGTACAGCAGCGGTTCCCAAACTTTATTACACATAAGAATCACCTGGCGATCTTGTTAAAATGTAGATTCTGATTCAGTATATCTGGGGTGGAAATGCAAATTCTCAGCAGGGGTTTGAACTGGAATGAAACAGTTCAAAACCTTGATTCAGATTCAAGATTCTAAGGAAGGGCCTGGGCAGCTATGTAATGAACAAGTACCCCAGGTGATTTTTTTTTTAAATTGTACTTTAGATGAAGGTTTACAGAACTAGTTTCTCATTAAACAGTTAGTACACATATTGTTTTATGACATTGGTTAACAACCCCACAACATGTCAACACTCTCCCTTCTCGACCTTGGGTTCCCTATTACCAGCTTTCCCGTCCCCTCCTGCCTTCTAGTTCTCGCCCCTGGGCTGGTGTGCCCATTTACTCTTGTTTTGTTTTATGGGCCTGTCTAATCTTTGGATGAAGGGTGAACCTCAGGAATGACTTCATTACTGAGCTAAGAGGATGTTCGGGGGCCATACTCTCTGGTTTCTCCAGTCTCTGGCAGGCCAATAAGTCTGGCCTTTTTTTGTGAGTTAGAATTTTGTTCTATATTTTTCTCCAGCTCTGTCCGGGACCCTCTATTATGATCCCTGTCAGAGCAGTCACTGGTGGTAGCCGGGCACCATCTCTAGTTGTACTGGACTCAGTCTGGTGGAGGCTGTGGTAATTGTGGTCCATTAGTTCTTTGGACTAATCTTTCCCTGTATCTTTAATTTTCTCATTCTCCCTTGCTCCCAAAGGGGTGAGACCAGGAGAGTATCTTAGATGGCCACTCAAAGGCTTTTAAGACCCCAGATGCTACTCACCAAAGTAGAATGTAGAACATTTTCTTTATAAACTATGTTATGTCAATTGAGCTAGATGTTCTCTGAGACCATGGTTCCCACAGCGCTCAGCCCAGCAATGCAGTCCCTCTGAGAGTTTAGATGTGTCTGTGGAGCTTCCGTGACCAAGCTGTGCTGGCTTCCCCAGGATTGTGAACTGTCTTACCCTTCACCAAAGTTACAACTTATCTATTGTCTATTTAGCGTTTTTCCATCCCTACCTCTACCCTCCCTCATAACCAACAAAGATTGTTTCTTTTTGTATGGAAATCTTTTAATGAATTTTTATAGTAGTGGTCTCATATAATATTTGTCCTTTTGTGATTGACTTATTTCACTCAGCATAATGTCCTCCAGTTTGATCCACGTTATGAGATGCTTCACAGATGCATCATTTTTCTTTATCTTTGTATAATACTCCATTGTGTGTATGTACCATAGTTTATCCATTCATCTGTTGATGGGCATCTAGGTTATTTCTATCTTTTTGCTATTGTGAACAGTGCTGCAATGAATATGGGTGTGCATAGTCTATTTGTGTGACGGCTCTTATTTCTCTAGGATATAGTCCTAGGAGTGGGATTGCATTTTGCAGTGCTTTT
>NW_004443990.1:11552956-11624808 GCF_000243295.1 Trichechus manatus latirostris
AATGACCTAATTTCACCATCATATTTGAACAAGAGTTTTGCAGGATATATTATTCTTGGCTGGCAATTTTTTTCTTTCAAGGTTTTATATGTCATTCCATTGCCTTCTTGCCTGCATGGTTTCTGCTGAATAATCCGAGCTTAGTCTTATTGTTTCTCCTCTGTATGTGACCTTTTGTTTTTCTCAAGCTGCTGTCAGGATTCTTTGTTTGTCTTTGGTTTTAGCGAGTGTGATTATGATATGCCTTGGTGATTTTCTTTTGGGGTCTATCCTATATGGGGTTAGTTGAGCTTCTTGGATGGTCAGCGTTTCATCTTTCATGATACTGGGGAAGTTTTCTGTCAGCAATTCTTCAATGATCCTCTCTGTGTTTTCTGTTTTCTCCCCCTGTTCTGGAACTCCGATCATTCACAGACTTTTGCTTTTGATTGTATCTCACATCATTCTCAGGGTTTCTCCATTTTCCTTTGTTCTTTTTTCTGACTTTTCCTCAAAGTTGTATACAAGTATTTGTCTTCAATTTTGCTGATCCCGTCTCCATTGTTTCAAACCTGCTCCTCAGCCCTTCTATGACACTGTCCATTTCTGAAATCTTGTTGTTTATCCCTTGGATTTCTAATTGTTGTTTTTGTATGACTAGTTGTGACTTTATTTTGACATTTTGGACCTGTATTATTTTCCTGAATCCTTCCTTTTTTTGTCTGTCTATTCCATGAATTTGTCTGCCTTTTCCGTGAATTCGTCTATTTTTTCCTCATTTTTGTCTGCTTTTTGCTTCAACTCTTAGATAGCTCTGAATATGAGAGATCTGAATTCCCTATCAGGTAGTTCTAGTGCCATTTCTTCTACTGGAAAGTCATCTGGTATTTTAATTTGGATGCCTACTGGAACCATCTTTTTAAAATATGTTTTGATATTGACTGCTCTCTTCGGGACATTCAGTAGTTATTTTCTTCATTTACTGATTGTAGATTTGTTTGTTTTGTCCTGCTTTTTTGTTTGATTTGGTTATATCTGAGCAGGCAGGCTGTGTGCTCTTTGTTGTTTGCTCATCTGTGGGCATGACACTTTTCACCTCCTTGTCCAATGAGCAGGGCCAGTCACTCAGGTATGGTGCAGCAGGGCAGGCCCAGCTGAAGGGAAGTGGCTGGGATGGGTTATTTGTGGCATGTACTGGGTCGGACAGGGTGGGCCAGGGGTCAGTGCAGGGCTGGTTGTGGTAGGTTGTGCCTGTGCTGCTTGGGTTGTAGTGTTCAGTGCATGGTGCAGGTAGGCAGGAGGCAGAGGGGAGGTTGTAATGTGTGGAGCTAAGATGGGTATGGGAAAGAAGAGAGAGAGGAGAGAAAAACAGAAGCCAAACAAACAAAAAAAGTGCTGAGGGAGCTTGCCATTGGAGTGGAAAGGTGAGAAACTGAGAAATGAAGAAAAAGAAAATAAATAAATAAAAATTAAGGGGGGAAAAAAAAGAAATGCCCCCAGGGATCCTACTGGGGACCGAGGAAGTGGCTCCTAGGCCTTGGGGTGCAGCCCGTCTAGAAGTGGCAAAGATCGCACACAGCACCAGGTACTCAGGAGACAGGAAAAGGTTAGTTGAGAGAGACAAGAAACTGAGAAATGAATAAAGATAAAAAGGAAAAAAGAGAGAAAAGAAAAAAAAAAACAGAAAGAAAGAAATGCACCCAGGGATCCCACCAGCACAGCTGTGCAGACTGGGGAAGTGGCTCCCAGGCGCACAGTACAGCCTGGCTAAAAGGGGTCCAAGCCACGAAAAGAAAAAGAAAACAAACAAAAAAAGGCCCCGGGGATCCCACCAGCGTGGCGGCACAGACCTGGGAAGCAGTTTCCCAGCTGAGCGGCACTTCACAGCCTGTCAAGAAGAAGCAAAGATGGCACATGGAGCCAGGTGTTCAAGAGAAAGGAGAGGGAGGAGGTGACAGGTGGGGAAGAAACCAAAACAAGCTGAGAAAAGCAACACCAGCAACAATGAAACGGCACTGAAGGAGCCAGCCAGTGTGGGTGGGGTGAACCCAAGTGGCATGGAGCCCGCGCCTCCCAGGCGTCAGTCGATTGGCATGCTGGAAATCAGTGGAGGCTGAGCAGGGGGAAGAAGGGTGAGTGGTGGGAAAGTGTATATCGCTGGTTACTGGGTGCTCTGTCCCTTCTGGGGGCTCCATGAAGCTGCTTTCCTGTACTCCCTGCCCACTGATCTCTTACAGAAGTCCAAGATGGTGAATCCAGGCCACGTTAGCTGATAGGGGACCTCCGCTTGTATCTCTCGTTGCTCTCTGTTCTCTGTCAGTTTCTTATTCCATTTGGTGCTCACTTGAGTTCTTTATCTCTTCATTTGATGCTTAGGGTTCCAGGATTGATGTTTGCCTCTGTTTTACTTAGTTTTTCAGGTCTTTGCTGTGGAGGGACAGCGTGGTGCTTCTGTCTATAGCACCATATTCCCAGGTGATTCTTAAGATCAGGAAAATTGGAAAACACTGCAAATTCCTGTACCATTCCCTAAAAAATCCAGATTTAATTGGTCTAGGGTGGTTTCTCAACTTTGGCATTATTGACATTTTGGCCTGGATAATCCTTTGTTGTGTGGCCTGTCCTATCTATTGGAGGAAGTTTGGCAGCATCCCTGGCCTCCACCTACTAGAGGTCAAAGCACACACCCACCAAGTTGTAAGAACCAAAACTGTCTCCAGACATTGCCAAGTGTCCCCTAGGGAGCAAAACTGCCCCTGTTGGTCTAGGGTGTGGTTTGGGTAATGTGATTTTTTTTAAAGGTTTCCAGATGATTTAATGTGTAGCCAAGGTGTTGTAGACTAGCTTTTCAAACTTTAATGTACATAGGAGTCACCTGCGGATCCTGTCAAAAATACATATTCTGAGTCAGTAGGTCTAGGGTAGGGAGACCTGAGACTGCATTCCCAACAAGCCCCTAGGTGTTGACCAGATACTAATGCTGCTGGTTAACAGACCACACTTGGAGAAGCAGGGCTGAAGATCATCCTTTAACCGAGCCAGTCATGAGCATTATTTTATCCAACTGTTAAAGCAAATCAGTTTTCCCCTGAATTAACAGAGATCACCATATGACAATGGTTGAACCTATTAACCTGGTCAGAGAGGGTAAGATACTGACAGTCTCTGTAAGGGAGGACTCAGGTTATAGATGGGCTTCTCACCATTCAACCTCCTGAAGAAATCATTTGCAGGAAAAGCCGCCTGCATTGTCTCCCCAGCATACTATACTGCTAGACCTGGGATTTGCAAACCATCCAGTGATCTGGGGCATGTCCAGCATTGGCTAGGATCACCCAACTCCCTCCAGGGCAGAAACAAAGGAAGAGGTGGCTGCAGCATAGTGATAGGTGTTTCTGATCTTACCTGTATCAACTGAGCATGAGAGTTACCACCCCCCCCCGCCCCCGTCCATGCAATTCTGTATTTTTCTTCCATAGCACCAAGATTTCCAGGGACAATATGTAGAATATGTCAGAGAGTTCTTTGGGGGAGAGTGGCAGAAGAGGGAAAGAAAGGAACCTGGGAGCAGTAAATTCAAAGCAAAATTTCTGAATCCCCCTGTCTTACCCTATGGACATGGGCTCTGTGGACAGCGGCTGGGGTTCTGCAAGCCTGGAATTATTCATCTGAGGCTTCAGGAAATTCAAGGGTGAGCAATGCCTAAAACCTTGCAATAAAGCCAAGCTCCAAAAACTAGGAAGAGTTAAGAATTCTTAGCAAACTAGCACAAAAAGGTGCTTCCTTAACATAAGAAAGCAAGAGCAGCCAACATCGTTCTTACTGGTAAAACACTAAAGGCATTCCCATTAGAGTGAGGAATGAAACAAAGATGCTCACTCTCACCACTGTTATTTATCTTTATTATTTATTGTTACTATTCAGGTAATTCTAGTCAATGATAGGGAAAATGAGAAGAATAAAATGGTATAAATATTAGAGGAGAGGACAAACATGTTTGTCTACCTGGAAACCCCAAAAGAATTAACTGAAATAATAGTAACCTGGCTGTGAAAGATCACTCTAAAACTGATGTGCTTGACATAACTACAATGGCTGACATAGGTCTGAATCAGATTCTGTTTTGTCCTAGGCCCCTGCTTCTGCTTTGCAGAGTTTGTGATCCATGACCAGACTTTTGACCAAGATAACTTGCTCTGCAACATTCTGAGGTGGCCCATCCAGAACACTGCAGGACACAGAGGAACCAGCTGTGGAATGCAGCAGGAGACTGTGGCTAAGGCTGAGTACCCCAGCCAGTAGAAATTCTTGATGAGTCTTACGACAGCATGTTGAATGTCAACTAATCCAAAGTACCCACGTACTCTTCCCAACTCTGTACAAAGTTCTAAAAACAGTATAAAAGACCTACGCTTATGCTCCAACTTTGGAACGACATTTTGAACTTTCATGTTGGAACTTCCCGATTTGCAAATCTTTGAATCTGAACAAAACTCTTATTTTACAGAAACTCTGTTTCATTTTTAACATGGCTAATTACAAAATGCGAACACCGAAATCAATAGATTTCCTGTACTTGATAAGTATGGAAAAAAAATAGCCTATACTAATTTACATTCTTTTCCAACTCACTGTAAGAAAGAATTCATGGTGGTTTTAAAGATATGTCCACAATTCTTTGACATATCTTTACCTCAAGAAGTGGAGCTTAATTCCACTTTCCTTGAGTATGGGCTGGACTTAGTGATTCACTTCCAGTGAAGAAATAGTGCAGAAGTGATGGGCATATCACGTCTGAGATTAGGTTATATAAAGACTGTGTCTTTTTTGGTTCTTCCCCCACCACCACCCCTCTCTCTTTGGACTCACTCATTCTGGAGGAATCCAGTTGCCATGTCATGAAGACACTCAGGCAGCCTACGGAGATGCCCACATGGCAAGGAACTAGCTCCTGCCAGCAGTCATGTGATAGCACTAAGAAGCACTTTCTTGGAACCCCAGTTGAGCCCTGAGATGACTGAAGCCCCAGTCAACAGCTTAACTGCAACCTCATAAGAGACCCTGAGCCAAAACCACCCAGCTAAACTGCTCCCAGATTCCTGACCCACAGAAACTGTGAGATAATGTTTGTTGTTGTTGTTTTATTGTTGTGCGTTAAGTGAAAGTTGACAATTCAAGTTAGTCTCTCATACAAAAATTTATACATACTTTGTTATGTGATCCTAGTTGCTCTCCCTATACTGTGACAGCACACTCCTCCTTTCCACCCTGGATTTCCGTATGTTTGTTGTTTTAAATCACTATGTTTGGGGTAATTGGCTATGCATCAATAGGTAACTAATATAGGATTTTTGTCACTCAAGTGGCCAAGGCCATGGGTTTGGATAGTGCTGATCAGAATAATGGATTAGACAGGCAGAATTGGAATAAACCTAGAAATGCTAGTTATGGTAACACTAGAAAGGGCCTGGAGCTACCCAAGGAAGAGCAGAATAGATCTGGAAGAGGAGACGGGAGAGAGAGGGAAGAACAACTAGCATGATGGGCAAGATAGATGCAGAGGCATTTAGCATGTTTTGCTGTGTGCCAGGCAATGTAATGCTCCCTTTGCACCATTTGGTGAGCATTCACGGAAGATTTTAATTGTATTTCAGTGCTTTTGAATATCACCCTTGTGTTTCTGCTAAATGTGACACTTTGCAGAGACCTGCCCTGTGGTAATTCAGCTTTATTTGTGTATCAATGATATTAATAATAAGCAGTTAGAAAATGTTATAAAATAATGGGAGAAAATATTCCATTTACAATAAACAAACCCCAAACCAAACCTGTTGCCATCTAGTTGTTTCTGATCTATAGGGACCCTATAGGACAGAGTAGAACTGCCCTAAAGGGTTTCCAAGGAGCAGCTGGTGGATTTCAACTGGTGACCTTTTGGTTAGCAGCCTGAGCTCTTAACCACTTCGCCATCAGGGCTCCCTATTTATAACAGTAACTAAAATTTACAAAATGTCTAGAAATATAGTAAACATGTAGGGTTTATATGACAGAAGTGATAAAATGTTACTATAGGACATACAAGCAGATTTGAATTAGGGACATTCATTCCTTTAGTCAACAAACCCTTAGTTAAAAAAATCAATGTCTCACAGATAATAAAGGGGAGATCATTTAAAACATATATATGGTTTAAATATAAACACATATTGCAAAACCCTGGTGGTGCAGTAGTTAAGTGCTACAGCTGCTAACCAAGAGGTCAGCAGTTCAAATCCACTAGCTCCTCCTTAGAAACTCTATGGGACAGTTCTACTCTGTCCTATATGGTCACTATGAGTCAGAATCGACTTGACAGCAATGGAGTTTTCTTTTTTTTTTTTTTTGCTTTTTTAATTGTAAAACATGGTAAGCAAAAATTATAAAAGTGATTCTCCTTCCAAAATAAGTCATACATGTTGGCATTAGAACTCTTCTTTGGCAGGAACTTTTTCTTGAAAAAAACTTTTGAAGAAACACTGCTGTGGTATTATGGTATTCTGAGGTAGACTATACTCAAAATGTTACATTATGCACATAATAGTTGAGTTTTGAATGTCTTTTCTGAATTCAAATGTAAGGCGTTTTCACTTGCAATCTCTCATTTCATAAATCATCAAAAAATGCCTTTGCAGAAATTATCCTGATATTAAAGATAATTTTTTCAGGACCTAGTATTATACCTGCATACTGAGAATTAGAGTGTAGAGTGATTTCCTTTCTCTCAGCTACCCCAGTGACCAGTCCATGTGGCCTACAAAGAGAAGCAATGATTGTTAGTGTCTTAGTCATCTAGTACTGCTATAACAGAAATACCACAATGGATGGTTTCAATGAAGACAAGCTTATTTCCTCACAGTCAAAGTAAGCTAAAAGTCCAATTTCAGAGCGTCAGCTCCAGGAGAAGCCTTTTTCTCTCTGTCGGCCTTCTTCTCTTCAGTGTTCCCCTGGACTAGGAGCTTCTCGGCGCAGGGACCCCGGTCCAAAGGACGCGCTCTGCTCCTGGCACTGCTTTCTTGATGGTATGAGGTCCCCCACTCTCTGCTTGCTTCCTTTTCCTTTTATCTCTTCAGAGATAAAAGGTGGTGCAGGCCACACCCCAGGGAAACTCCCTTTACATTGGATGTGACCTGGGTAAATGTGGTATTACAATCCCACCCGAATCCTCTTTAACATAAAATTACAATCACAAAATGGAGGCCAACCACACAATTCTGGGAATCATGGACCAGCCAAATTGATACACACATTTTTGGGGGGACATAATTCAAACCATGACAGTTAGCATGTTCACTTAAAGACATTTTTTAAAAACTGTTAATTAAAAATTTTCATACAGATGTGAAATTAAGTAACTCAAACGTGAAGTAGGCAAATAGTTGTAATCATGAATATGTGCCTGTATAACTCTCCTGTGGCAGTAGGTACTATTATTCTCATTTTACAGATGAGGAAACCGAGGCCAAGGGTGCCATTAAACATGTTGCTAATAAGTGGCAGGGCTGAGATTCCAACCCCCGCAGGCTGGCTCCCATCTTATTAACCACTGTGTAATCTACATGTCCAACAGTAGGGAACTAGTTGCAGCCATTAAAAGTAACGTGTAAGAGTAGTTTGAAAACTGGCCTTCAGAAGCAATAAGGGACCCAGGTGATCTTGCATGAGTCATTCCATCCAGCCTCTACTCAGAGCTCTGCTTTCCATTTTGTTTATTAAGATTCCATGAAAGATTTCATTTCGAAGAATGATTATTTTGAGGGTGGGGGAATTAAAACCAGAGTTGTAGGTGGATATCTAACAACATGAGGAAATATGAAGGGAAAAAACAATTTCCCAAAGACTTTATATAGTAAGATGCCCTCTTGTTGTTAGATGCCCTCAAGTCTATTTCCACTCACAGTGACCCCATATGGCAGAGTAGAATTGCCCCATGAGGTTTTCTAGGCTGTAATCTTTATGGCAGCCAGATTGCCAGGTCTTTGTCCCAGTGAGCCACTCGGTGGGTTCGAATTGCCAACCCTAACTGTTGCACCACCAGGGCTCCTTAGTAAGGCCCTAATTGGTAACAAAGACACACACATACAACTGAAAAAACATAAATCACACTGTGGTTATACCTAGATTGTGGACATAAAAGTGATTTTTAATTTTTCTTTGATATTTTTGGTATATTTTTAACTTTCTACGATGGATATCTTTAATTAAAAAATTTAAAGTGCAAAAAAATGCTCAACATCATTAGTCATTAGGGAAATGCAAATTAAAACCACAATCGGATGCTATTTCACACCACTAGTGGCTATAATAAAAAAGACAGGCATCACGAATGTTGGCCAGGATTTGGGGAACCAGGAGCCCTTATACATTGCTGTTGGGAAAGTAGAATGACATTGTCACTTTTGAAAACAGTTTGGCAGTTTCTTAAAAAGTTCAACCTGAGTTTGCCATATGACCCAGCATTCCACTCTTAGGCAGCTACCCAAGGAAAATAAAACCATATATTCACATGGACATGCACATGAGTGTTCTTAGCAGCATTGTTCATAATATCCCCAAATTGGAAACACCCCCAATGTCTACCAACTAGTGAATGGATAGACAAAATGTGAAATACAATGAAAAACCTTTCAGCCATGAAAGGAATGGACTACAGATACATGCTATGGCATGGATAAACCTCAAAAACATACTCAGTAAAAGAAGCCAGAGACAAGAAACCATATATTGTATGATTCCATTTATGTGAAATATCTAGAAAAAGGCAAAGCTATAGAGACAGGGCAGAAAGTAGATTAGGGGTAGCCTGGGGTGGGGGTGGGTGGTTGGGAAAAAAGGATTAGCAGTAAGTATTCATGACGGAACTTATTGGGGTGATAAATATATTCTAAAATTGACTTTTGGTGATGGCTGCACAACTTGGCAAATCTTTTAAAAAATGTGTTGAATTATACACTTCAGAAGGGTGAATTATATGATATGCTAAATATACCTCAATAAAGTTTTTTGTTTTTTTTTTTTTTTAATTACAAGTAAAATACTAGAAGGGCATTCAAAAGGCCTCAGAACCAAAAGGGTCAAAGACAGGGTGCAAAGCCAAAAATCAAGGGGAACTGAGCTCATAGTGAATGCCAATTAATCAGGAAAATGAAAGACATGAGGGAATTATCTTAAGCAGTGCTTCTCAAACTTTTCTCAGAAAGACTCCCCCTGCTGGTGGGAATGTGAATCCATCTACCCCTCTTGAAGGTACTCTGTCAAAGTGTGTCATGCTTAAAGTGTACAACTACTTTAACTCGCCATTCCACTTCTAGTAATGTATGCTATGGAAAATGTTGGACAAATGTCCAAAGATGCATGAATAAGAATGTTTATTCCAGCATTTTACATAGGCACAAAATATTAGCAATACCCAAAAAGTGAGGATTGGTGAAATAAAATTACGGTGCATTCATATAATAGAACACTATGCAGTCATCTAAAAAAAAAATCATCTGAAATGATATTTATTGATGTGGAAATATGTCCATAAAATATTATTATTAAAATTTCAAAAAAAATCTGGAAGGATATATGCCAGAATATTAACAAAAGTTTTCTTCTGAAGGTTGAGATTTGTGAATGGTTTTCTTTCTTCCTTAGAACAGCCTATATTTCTATAAAGGGCATGAAGGTATTTTGATAATGGCAGGGCCTTTGAAGCGGTCTCATTTCTACCCCAGACTGTCCTATCTCATGCCTTGGGCACATTATCTAACTTTACTAAGCCACACTTTCCTCATTTGTAAAATGGACATAAAAATAGTTCCTCCCTTCTAGTGTTGCTTTGGAGATTTGAATGAAATGATGTATGTAAAGTCCTTAGCCCAGTGTCTGGCACAGTGTAAGTGCTCAATAAATATACACTGTGATTATTTTTCCAATAACAACTTTTAGAAAATATAACTTTTTTTTTAAGGAGAGTAACTTGGTGGAGAGGAATGAAGGAGCAGAAAGTGGTAGAGTGGAAAGAACACCAAACACACGAGTCTTTCCGTTCTCTTCTTCTCCAAGGCCTGGCGTGGGCTGATCTTCTGCCCTCATTGCCCTGGCTCCTGCCCTGCTCACCGCAGGGCCCTGGTTTCCCTCTGGGAGCTCACGGGGCCAGACACAGCGGACACTGTGCTGCTCACTCAGCAGGGACGAAGGTGCCACGTGGGCAGTTGATTTGTTTCAAGAGGAGCCTTTAACAGTTTCTATAGCAGATGCCTCCTCTGTGCAGAGCATGTGTTTGTGGGAAAGAGAAAACATTCTTTGCCATTCTTGTCTGCTACTTCACTGACTCCTCTCAACTAGGCTGTGAGGGAGTGGGACCAGGCTTCCAGGCTAGGAAACCAAGCAGAGTGGTGCCATGGCTCATAGGAGCTCACGCTCAAGGGAGTGCCTCAGCTGGGCGGGACCTACGACCCTAACTTCTATACAACCCTTGACAGTTTACCAAGTACCCTAACATTCATTATCTCCACTGACCCTCACGGCAACTCTACTTTCCCGAGTCCTTTGGTTAGCAGGCCTATTACCATATATCATGCAGCCAGCATCCAATAGAATCAGACCCTGATGCCTTTATATGGTTTAAATCTCCGTGGTGAGCTGCGTCTGGGTCACCCCATTTGCCACTGTTCCCAATACCACTGCTTTCTGAATTAGTGACTCATTTCCCATCTGTGCCCCTATCTTAATCCTGATAACCTGACTAAACCGAGCCCAAAATGGAGTCACTTGTGCTGAGCCCCATGAAAGCAAACCAAAACCAAAGTTTCCACTTCATGTAAAGGCCTAGCTTTCCCAGGAGCCAAAACCCAAGTCAATTGACTCTACCAGAAACAGAAACCTAAGCTAGCCAATCAGAACTGTCTGCTATTACAAAAGCCTTTCCCTCCGTAACTCCGTTTTAGAACTCTTGCCTGATTTTCAGACCAGACTCTCCCCGGTTCATGAACTGTAAAATAAAACTTATAAGTTCATACACAAATTTAACTTGGTGAAAATTTTATTTTTAACAATCTTTAGAGCTCACACTAGGAATTGCTTTTGCCATAAGGGTATCAAACCACATAGCCTGTGTACATGTGGGGGTAGGGTGAGGATGAGGCTGACCATCCCTTGAGATCCTTTAGGAAATATTGTTTGCCATTCTCATGGGGTTTTATCTCTCCTGGACCTTCCTAAACATTCTGGAGACTCCACCTTTTTGTCTATCTGATCACTGGGTGTAAGAACCAGAAAAAAATCCCAGCATATTCCTGACAGTCTACCATCAGTTTCCAAGATGTGCCATCTCCTAATAGGTCCAGGCTCTAGAGTTACCTGAAGTCTATTGCTGGGCCAGTTCATACTGTAGGTATGTCAAAGGGACACAGGAGACAACTGAAAGAGCTCCCAATTGCCAAAGCTAGAACAATTTGAACAATGAAATGAAGTAGTATTGAATTATAATCCAAAGCACAAAATAAATATCCATAAATCCATGCAATTATAGATAAAATATTGAACAAATAAATTAATTGGGTGAGAATTGATAAATCTTCAGAAGAATGCCAAATAATTTCTATAGGTACTTTGTCCTAAAAGAGATGGAGCATATAACTCTCCACTCCTTAAGTGTGTGCTGCACATAGTGACTTCCTCTCAAAGAGTATAGTATGGAAGGTAGGGAGTGATTTTACAGTGGAAAAACCTGATAAACACTACCTCAACCCAGGTAATTAAGCTTAACATCAGCAGTGATACGTAATGTTAATAATATGTATCCTTGATATGATGTGATAATGCCCTTTACCTCTGTGGTTTTTCCTCCCAAAAACTCATAACCACTGTCTAATCATGAGAAAAACATCAGACAAATCCCAATCAAGGAACATTCTACAAAATATCTTACCAGTACTTCTGTAAGATGTCAAGGTCATCAAAAACAAGAAAAGCCTGAGAAACTGTCAAAGCCAAGAAGAGCCTAAGGAGATACGACAACTAAGTGTAATGTGGTATCCTGGATCCTGAAACAGGGTAAAAACTAAGAAAACCTGAGTAAACTATGGAATTTAGTTAATTTTTTAAAAAAAATGAACACAAAAATAATGAATTCCTACTATATGCTCTTCTCTCTCCACACTCTTCTTTTCCCCTTTGTCTCAAAGTTGCCTCCTCATCTCCCCTACTCTTCTTCTCCTACTATTGTTTGCTCTTATCAACCACTAGATCACAAGGTCCTGAAAGCCAGAACTATGCTTTGCTTGTTCACTATTGCATCTACACCTAGCACAATGATGCCTGGCACGTAGTAAGGGCTAAATAAATATTTAGTGAAAAAAAATGAATTTTAAAATTCTTCACTTAACCCATGCCCCTTCAGCCAATATCCAGACTCTCCTTACTTTCTCATCCAAGTTTCTCAAAAAAGTAATTTGCACTTGCTCTTTCCATTCACTTTTCAACCCATTGAAATTTGACTTCTACTTCCTATCTCCAGTCCATTGAAGTTGCACCTCCTGGGTCACCAGTGACCTTTGGACTGCCAAAACCAATGGACTTTTGGAAGGTGAGCCTTCTCTATGTTCCTGTGCCCTATGCACATCTCTCAATATTACAGTTATCCCTTTATGTGTCTGTCTTTTCCACTGGACTGAGATCACCTTGAGGACAGGAACTGGGTCAAAATTATCCATCTTTGTATCTTCAGCACCTGGTACTTTTCTCAGAACTTTGTAGGTCCTTATCCTAGTTTCTGGTGCTACCATAACAAATTACCACAACGTGGGCAGCTTTAAGGAACAGAAATGTATTGCCTCAGAGTTCTGGAGGCTAGAAGTATGAATTCATGGCGTTGTCAGGGCTATGCTCTTTCTCCCTCTGTTGGCTCTAGGGAAAGATCCCGTCTTGTCTCTTACAGCTTCTAGTAACCCTGGGTGTTTCTTGGCTTACATCTGCTTCTATCACGTGGCCTGGTTGTTCTTCCTCTTGTGCATTCTTGTCCCCGTATCTGTTCTCCCCTTTTATAAAACATCACTCAGAAGGGATTAGGATTAGGATCCACCCTACTCTGGTATGATCTTGTAAATTTAACAGATAACATCTGCAAGAAAAAACTCTATTTCCCCAAACAAGCTCACATTCACAAGTACAGGGGTTAGGATGTCAACATATCTTTTTGGGAGACACAATTCAATCCACAACTGTTCTCAGTAAGTTGTTGATTTTTGTTGAACTTGTGAGGGATGGCAGTAAAATGAATTTATATATGAGAACAACTATAAGGGTATGTTTCTGAACCAAGACTGTGAATGGCACATTTGGGTTGGAGCCTCCCTTTTACATGCTATTTGGTTTGGGGTTAACAATATGGAAGAGCTTCACTCAATCAAACAATGGAAGATTAGTCCCCTGTACTTCTCCCTCTTGATATTTCATCAGGTCTGAAACACCACCACAAACTCACAAGCCCATTCTGGGCAGATAAATCTTCTATTCAACAGTTTTCTAACTCCAGGCATTACTAACGGACACATGCACACTCACAAGTACAAATACATCTGCTCAGCCACATCCTTTGTGGGGCCTGCCCAACCATCAGCAGTATAGACAGCAGCCTCTGTGTTGTGATTTCAGGGACAGTAGGAACGTTGTCCTGCCTGAATAATGCCTCCTTTGCCTACTAGCTAATGCTGACCTTCAACCAACAGTTTACTGACCCAGCTCAAGGCCTTCAGCCCTTTTTTTTTTTTTTATCTTTTGAAAAAAAACAAATTTTGCTGGGAGCAGTGAGGTTGTCAGCTGTGATCTGACCTCTGTCCTAGTGCCAATGAGGTTCAGCTCCTTTCCTGAAAAAAAGGTGTTGATAGAGGGGACAATAGACTATCTGCATGAAAGCAGGAGAGGAGCCCCCCAGGTGTGAAAAGGCCAGAGGAAGCTGAAGGTGCCACCAGCAACTGTGCACTTGACAGGTTTGCCTGGAGTCAGCCTTCCAATGAACTCTGCTTATGATGGTTCATTTACTTCTTGAATTGCTGCAGAAGAGATAGGCTGAGAGATCAAAGAGAACTGTCAAGTAGGGAAAAGATACTACATGAAAAATAGCCGTTCCTGTCCTGCCTGGAGACACACAGTAAACAGGTTTCAAACCCACATAGAACATAGGCATCCAGGTCTCCCTTGGCCACTGCCTACGACTTTCTAAAATATAGATGTGATCCCTGCATAAATTTTTCTCATGGCTGTAAAGTTCGTCAGGACAGCATTCAAGCACATTGGCGTGACATTGCCCAAATGTGCACACTGTGCTCCCAATCACAGGACTTCATGCTGATCCCAGGACACTGTAAGGATTTTCGTATCTCCATGATTTCTCTTTGCCTGGAATATTCCCCCTCCTTTACCTTCTCAGCCTTGCCGACTCCTATGCTCCATTCAAGTCCCAGCTTGGTGAATCCTCCCTTTGAAAGATTCACCTTCAAAGCTCTTCACTACTTTTTCTGTTGTGTTATTCAAGTCCCAGCTTGGTGAATCCTTCATTTGAAAGATCCACCTTCAAAGCTCTTCACTACTTTTTCTGTTGTGTTCTGTGATACACCTCCTGTTGGAGGTGTAAACTGTCAATTAACCACCCCTCCTGCCCTCCGGGATCTAACTGGTAGAGAACAGAAAACCAAAAAAATAAAAAGCACTAAACTCACTGCCATGGTCAATTCCCACTCATAGCACCCCTACAGGACAGAGCAGAACTGCCCCATAGGGTTTCCAAGGCTATAAATCTTTACAGAAGCAGACTGCCACATCTTTCTTCCCCAGAGCATCTGGTGGGTTTGAACTGTCTTTGGGTTAGCAGCTGAGCCACTGTGTCACCAGGGCTTCTTAGAGAATAAGATACTGGAAGTCAAATGGAGCTTAGAGTCAAATCAGCCACATTAATGATAAAATACAAGTGGAGAACACAGCTTGAATAGAGCTTAAAATCGGACTTTCTATTGCCTTACAAACTGACGACAATCAGCCCCCAGTAGAGGGCTGACCTGATCCTCCTCCCCCATTCACAGGCTGCGAAGTTGGAACAGAGAGAGCCAAGACTTGGATGTGTGAGCAAGAGGCAGGTCCTACCTGGTCTGTGTGCTCTCCAGAGACTGGAAGTTCGAAGGGCCTGATTCAATAAATCCGGTGGTGACTCAGCCATGACTGCATATTAAAATCATCTAGGAGCTTCTAAAAATACTATTGCCCAAGCCTCACTCCAGACCAATTAAGTCAGAATCACCAGAGGTGGGCCTAGGCGCTGACAGGCTTTAAAAAGCTCCCCAGGTGATTCTAATATACATCCAGCGTTGGGAGCCTCCAAGTTAGTCCATGAGACCAAAAGGAAACATGAACCCCACACACTAGATAAACGAGGCTAATGAATATCAGTGGTTTCACCTGCTTCACTAATCAAGCTAGCCACGACCCCACCACCTCCCCCAGAAAATAGGTGAAGAATGAATGGGTAGAAAGAGAAGTAGAAGGTCTCTTTTCAGTTTTTCCCTCAATCTCATCCTCTAGGATTGGCCCCAGGAACTTCAAATTCTTCCTGCTCCTTCAGGTACAGCCTTTCAGTTTTCCCCAGCTCCTAGTGACAAACTCTGCTCTGGACTCCCTTTGAACCAAACCCCCTGAGGGCTCAACAGGATGGAAGGCGTTCTTCCATTTAACCAGCTCCACCTTTCTTAGACGCCACTTGTAGTTTTAAATAGCATCTGTGTCTTCATTACCCAAACAAGTCATAATGATGTTGATATTAGTGAAGATGAATTTTTAACAGCATGGGACTGAAGTGATGAGGTCACTAAATAAAGGATGAGGTCAGAGTGTCTAAAATACTTGAAATTGTCAGCTGGGATGGATAAAAGGGCACACTGATGGTGAGTGGCTTAGGAATAGAAAGTAGTGGCATCTGGGAGAGAGGGTTAAGTGATGCAAGCTACAGTCCTAGGTGTGCATTTAACTACAATCAATGACACAATTTAATCCTGCAGCCATTGCTTATGGCTGCCGGGGAAAAAACTGTTGACCTTGGGGAGAGACACTTAGCCAGACAGAGGCGTACTGACAAAGAAAAGATGTTACCAGGTGGCTGCCTCCAGCAATTAGCCACTGAGCCTCAAAGGAAATGAATTTCGACTCACTGCATTCAGTGACTTATAAGCAGGAAAATAATCATAGGGGGAAAAAAAAACAAAACCAAAGAATGGGATTTGAGAAAAAGAAAGAAGCCATATAGAAACCCCGTAGAGTGCATTAGAAAGTTGGCTCCCATTCTTAGCCTTCAAAATATCACCTAGCATTTATTGATTGCCCCCAACTATGTGCCAGGCATTGTTCTAAACCAGAAACAACACAAATTTCCTTCAATGGGAATGGGTAAACAAACTGTGGTACAGCCATACACTGGAATACTACTCAGCAATAAAAAGAATGAGCTATTGTTACACACAACTTGGATGAATCTCCACGGCATCATGCTGAATGAAAGAAGCCAGTCACAAGAGATTTCATATTGCATGATTCCATTTATTTGACATTCTCAAAAAGACAAAACTATGGTGCTAGAGAAGAGATTAGGGGTTTCTAAGGTCAGGAGTCAGGGACGGTGCAATTACAAAGGGGCAACTGATAAAACTGTTCTGTATTTCCATTATAGTGGTCGTTCCATAATTCTATGCATGTGTTAAAACTCATAGAACTGTATACCCTCAGGAGGCCAATTTTACTGTATATTAATTTTTTAAATAATTTCTTAAAAAATCCATCAAGTTGAAAAAATTCTAATACACACACACAATGTGTGTATGATGTCTTAGTTATCTAGTGCTGCTATAACAGAAATACCAAAAGTGGGTATCTTTAACAAAGAGAAATTTATTCTCTCACAGTTTAGAAGGCTAGAAGTCCAAATTCAGGGTGCCAGCTCCAGAAGAAGGCTTTCTCTCTCTGTTGGCTCTGGGGAAAGGTCCTTGTCATCAACCTTCCCCTGGTCTAGGAGCTTCTCAGCTCAGGGATCCTTAGTACAAAGGACGAGCTCTGCTCCCGGTGCTGCTTTCTTGGTGGTGATGAGGTCCCTCTCCTCTTTACTCACTTCTCTCTTTTCTATCTCAAAAGAACTTGACTCAAGATACAACCTAATCCTGTAGATTGAGTCCTGCCTCATTAACATAACTGCCTCTAATCCTGACTCATTAACATCATAGAGGTTAGGATTTATAACACATAGGAAAACTGCATCAGATCACAAAATGGTGGACAACCACACAATACTGGGAATCATGGCCTAGCCAAGTTGACACACATTTTGGGGGGGTCACAATTCAATCCATAACATATGTGATTCCACCTATGTTTTCACTGATCCCTAAGGTTTCTCAGAAATGCCCCAAGAGCCAGAGTAGAAGTATGGGGAAAGCCCAGCAGACAGGAGTTCCCACCTCCCCTTCAGCTAGAAAGTTCCACTCTGTTCTGTTTTGCATAGTTAGGTTTAAAGTAACATTTCATTTGAACAAAATAAAGTTTGAAAATCACTAACATAAAAGCTAATGATAATTGTTCTCATTTAAGAGTTTACTACAAGCCAAACATGGTACAAAATGTTTTCTTTATACGCATCACCTCACTCCTCCCAATAATTCCAGGAGATAGAATTATCTTATTTTAAAGATGAGGAAAATAAGTCTTAGCGAAATTACTTATGTTACCCACAGTCACCAGATAGTTATGGCAAAACAGGAATTTGAACTGTGGTAGCCTTGAAAATACACTCATATCAAGGCCCTGCTTTGAACTTAAAGCCTCCAGAACTGTGAGAAAATAAATTTCTGTTCTTTAAAGTGGCACTTCTGTTATAGCAGCACTAGAAAAACTAAGACAACTCATTACTCCAGAGTAAAGTTCTTATAAACTTTGCATCAAGAGAGCAATCCAAGTCTTAGAGATGGTAATATCTAATGTATATGGTTGTTGAAGGAGCTCTGGAGGTGCAGTGGTTAAGTGTTCAGCTGCTAACCGAAAGGTCGGCAGTTTGATCCCATCAGTCACTCCATGGCACAAAGATGTGGCAGTCTGCTTCTGTAAAGATTACAGCTTTAGAAACGCTATGGGGTAGTTCTGCTCTGTCCTACACAGTCACTATGAGTCAGAATCAACTTGCCGGCAAGGGGATAGGGTTGCTGTAAGAATTAAACTCTGTGACACAGGTGTATTGCTACTAGGTGACCCTCACCTAGGACAGCTCCTGGCTTATAGTAGATATGCAATAGTTATTAGATGAATGGAACAAAATAAAATTTTTAAGACCATTAGGTAGGAGGGACTTAATAAAGGTTTGTTCCTTTCTGGCAGTTAAAGAGAACAGAGGAGGGAACAAAAAGCAGATTCCCCTGGACAGAGCGGGAGAAAAAATCGTAGAACAAAAAATCAAATTCACAAAAAAAAACAGACTTACTGGGTTGACAGGGACTGGAGGAACCCCAAGACTATGGCTCTAAGACACCCTTCTGAACTAGAACTGAAGCCATTCCCGGAGACCACCTTTCAGCCCAACCATAGACCAGCCCATAAAATAAACAATAACACCCAAGAGGAATGTGCTCCTTAGAACAATCAATTATACAGGATCAAAAGGGCAACATTTGCCCAAAATCAAAGATGAGAAGGCAGGAAGGGGTAGAAAATCAGGACAAAAGGAAATGGGGAATCTAGGGTAGAAATGGGGAGAATGCTGACACATTGTGGGGAATGAAACCAATGCCATGGAACACTTTATGTACAAATTATTGAATGGGAAACTAATTTGCTCTGTAAACTTTGCAAAACTTTGCATCATCTATTGCACAATTTAAAAAAAAGAAGAAGAAGAACATTGTCCAACTTGCTTGCTTTCGACACACACACACAAAAAAAAAGAAAGCAAGCAGATTCCCTCTAAGCATCTGGTGGTCCCAATCTGGGTGTTCACAGGACCCCACCACTCCCAACCTCTTCCTCCCTCCAAACCCAGCCAGATACAGACAGGCCTGGCTGCCTCCTCCACCCCCATCAACTTTTTATAAAAAGAAAAGTTTTCACGCTGCCATTCCAGCTGGCCCCCCATACCTCATGAAAGTCACTTTCATGGGCTGAAAAATTTCTCTCTGAAAGAATTACTCCCATAAAGTGCTGTGAATTGGATGCTGACCTGGAGCTGACCAGAGGAATTTTTCAATACCCACTTTTATATATAAAATTTGTAACCTTTCTCTTCTCATTGAAACTAGGTGGTATTGATTCAGTAGAAATTTCAGGAAAGTGTGTTTGGGGCTTAATAGGGGTGAGCCCGTGGTAATCGCGGCCACCCGCAGTTCAATTAAGATTCCTAACCAAAAGGAGAAAATAAAATAAGAATCAATACTTCCACAGACACACAGTTTTAAGAACTCTGTGGTGATTTGAGCAGAGCCTCCTCCAGCCACAAGCAGCCCCGATTCCTGCCACGGGCCTGTTTCTCCATCATTTGTCAACTGAGAGAACAAAGAAGAAAGAACTGAAGGGGGAATAGATGGAAGGAGAGTCCAGCAGAGAAACAAGAAAGCCATCCCAGCAACAGCAGGAAAAAGAGAGCAGAACTAAGAGCCAACCAGAAAGTAAAATAGATGCCTCTGCATGACAATAGAGCACCAAGTCTTCCCAGTCAATAAAGGGCAACGATCCTTGTCTCCAGAACTTGTGGAAAATTTAGAAAATGTCATGTCTGAAAGAGTCCTAGAGATTTCTGTTTTGCAAATAAAATAGAGGCTTAGAGACAGAAATCAATTACCCAAGTATTTTGAAGAAATAGATGAAGAAGGGATAAAGTCCCTGACATTTCACACCACTCCAAATGGGCTCTCTTCTTTCCCAGGCTAAACACTCATTTTTTGTAAGTTTCTCTCCTTCCTGCCCCTTTAGATATCTAGCAAAGTCTACTTTCAACCTTTTTTATGCCTTCCAAGGCCTGGGCACCCAAGAGTTTATCCAGCTTTTACTTGCACTGTGTGTTGTGGCTTGCAGGTTGGTATATGAAACATCGTAGTAGTCAGAGAATTCCATCAGCAATGCCTGACAAGCAGCAGTAAAGAGTCACAATGCACAGCAAGAGGATGGGAATGGGACTTGGGATTAAGGGACCCTCCTTCTTAGGTTGACCCAAGAAGTTGGGCCCGGTTCCAATCAGCTTCCACATTTTGTTCTGGACCACACTCTCCACTGACCCATTGTACCTTCTTCTAATAAAGCATCTGTCCTGTTCTGATTATGCACAGTCTTGTGTAGAGGCAGGGAACTTGATGAGTTGATGTTCTGCTAATCAAAGAAGCCAACTTTTCAGCGCAACATTATCTTCTCCCACCCATGACAGCCTTCTCCACAATCCTATCTCTGGAGTGTTTGGGGCATCTAGAATCCTGTGCAAAGGCTAGCACTTGGGAGGAGACACTCAGCAACTGTGTTGAATAAGTATATGAATGAGTGAGTAAACCAACAAAGGAATGCAGTGCTGTTCAGGTAGTGACTTCAAAGATTGGGTTCTTCATGGTGAAACATGGTAGAATCTGGGAATTCTTGGGGCTGCTTTCAAAGCTATCTATAAATGCAATGAGAAAATAAGAAACAGCATGGGCTATGAAATTAACAGCCTAAAATTCAGCTTCTCAACAAGTAGCCATACGACCTTAATCAAAGTATTTATCCTCTCTTAGCTCCAAGATATCATCTATAAAATGGAAGTAGCAGTATATACTTCATACAGTTGTCATGCATTAAATGTGTTAACATCTGTGTAAATAAGTGGGAGGAAATTACATATTTAAAAGCCATTTAAAATTAATGTATCTTACCTGGAGAGAAGAGTCAGTGAGCTGGTAGGAGATTGAGTGCAGTGTGATCTAGCTTGGCCACCAACCTCATGATGGTGGCCAAAAGAGACATAAAAATAGAAAAATCTAATATTAAATTTGAAACAGTTAACACTAACGTGATATAACTCATTCCTCTAACCCCAAGCTTCAGTAAAGTCAGCTACGTATACACAAAGGTCCTTCATGACAGGGCAGGAGAATAGAAATCATGAATTGAGCTGTCCCACTTCTAGGTTGATATGGTATCTAACAAGGAATAGGATGATCCATACACTCAACTTTTGCAGCAGAAAAAAGAGCTCAGAGCCAGAGCAAACAATTAGAATTTAAGCTTCCAGGAAATCTGCAGAAGTTTTGGGGAGGGCTTTGGACTTTCCATAGTTTATAGAATCACATTTTGGATCAATCTCACCTAAATCTTGAAAGAGCTGCGAGAGTTCAGATAACTTTGAGTTACAGGCAAAATGCCTGATATTATAAACCCTCAGTAAATATTAGTTTCTTTCCCCCTCTTTTTAGGAGACTGCTGATGGATTGTGTCTCTCGAATAGCTTGTTCCACTCTAACCTCTAGCAATTTAGAATAAATGGAAAACAAGGGAATAAGTGAACAGTTACCACAAAGAAAGGCACTGTCTGTTTCACTTGGCTGCACGCGTCCAGCAAATGAACGCATACAATAGTTTGTTCATCAATTTCCAGTAACAACATTTTTTAAAAGCTTCTTTGAAACTCAGATGGCTCTCAAATAGTTGAGATAAAGCCTTGCGGCTATTTTTTTGCAGTAGCTGCTTGGAAACAAGTAAAATGCTTACTCAACAAAAGGTACGGAAGAAATGACATGAAAAACAGAATCACTCGTTTCTTTGAGGAACAGCTCATGCCATCTTCTGGAAATCCCAAAGCTACTCTCATGAGACTGAGATGACACAAATCACATGGTAACCCAATGCACTGCTATGAGACCCTTGCATATCTAGGGTGAGGAAGCCCCTGCACAAGCTTTTGTACCTTTAAATGTCACTGGTGATAACTGATTCCTCTCTGAAGGTGGAAGTTAGGAAGGGCTTTCCAGCAGCCCATCTCTCTTCCCTAAACACCACCACCACCATCAACAACAACCCTGAACTTCCAACTGATAAGAAAAGACCAAAAAGAAAAAGATATTCTTCCCTATCTGTCTTAGTCTTCTAGTGCTGCTATAACAGAAATACCACAAGTGGATGACTTTAACAAACAGAAATTTATTCTCTCACAGTCTAGTAGACTAGAAGTCCAAATTCACGGAATCAGCTCCAGGGGAAGTCTTTCTCTCTCTGTCAGCTCTGGAGAAGTTCCTTCTCATCACTCTTCCCCTGGACTAGGAGCTTCTCAGCACAGGGACCCCGGGTCCAAAGGATATACTCTGCTCCTGGCACTACTTTCTTGGTGGTATGAGGTCCCCATGTCTCTCTGCTCACTTCTTTCTTTTATATCTCAAAAGAAATTGATTTAAAACACAGTCTAATCTTATAGATTGAGTCCTACCTCATTAACATCACAGAGGTAGAATTTACAACACATAGGAAAATTACACCAGATGGCAAAATGTTGGACAATCACACAACACTAGGAATCGTGGACTAGCCAAGTTGACACATATTTTGGGGGAACACAATTCAATGCATAACACTATCTATGTGAGCTGGACAGTACAGTCTTGCTCTTAAGGAAGCCTCCTTCTCGTTCTCACAGCCCTACCCTCTCCACATTCCATTCATCCACTCTACAAATTATTGATTAAGCACCTTCTATGTACCAGGAACTGTGCTAGGAACCAATGGGATACAATGGCAATCAAAAAAACAGACACTGTCCCCTTGTCACAGAACTTAATTGAGAGAAAAGCATAAGACTTTTTGATGTGGAAGAGCCACATTAAGCTGTGAACTGAGACTCATTTTACCAGTTACACTTTTGCTGGTAAAACAACTCTTATTGGCACATAGCTCTCTAGGACTACTACTTTGCAGAACCTTTGTGGAATGTTTTATTCCACCCTCTTGGAAGACAGCACTGAGAGCTATGGGATAACAGCCTCTCTCTTCATGGAAGTCATGGTCCTATACACAAGCTACTCCAGCATTTCATGGATCTGACTGAGTGCATATGTGGGACACAGAAATGGGTACATGCATATGTATATATATATACTTACCAAATGCTCACAGCTGCACTGTGGGGTAGGTATTATTATTCTCTTTGAAAGACGAGGAAACACAGGTTATCAAAGTGTGAGTAAATTTGCTGAAGATCACACAGACAATAATTAGTAAAATTGATTCAGCATAATCTCTCCTGACCCCTGTCAATGTCTGTCCAGGTTATATATGGCCCAAATGCCACAGTCCAAGGTAAACTGCTCTGGGATCCCCTTGGGATTAAGGAGTTCTGTGCTGCCGTGATCATTAGAATGGGAGTAGGCCACAAATGGTTTGCAACATACAAGAATGCATGGAATTCTTTTCATTATAATTGGTTGTTATTTGTATAGATATATGTATTAATTATTTTGATTCTAGCCACTTTACCAGACTCTCTCATTTTGTTCTAATAAATTTAGAATTTGTAATCTTCAGTTTTCTAACAAAGCAATCATATCACCTGAAGAAAAAAAAAAGAATTTTATTTCCTTATTCCTAATATTTATAACTCTTATTTTGATTTCTTATCTTACTGCACTGGCTAAATTTTTCAGAATATTTTTAAATCATAGTTGTGGTAACTTCCAAAATGTCTTATTTCTTACAGGGGATGTCTCTAGAAATTCCATATCAAATATTAAATTCACTATTAAATATTAAAATTAATCCGATACTCCATGTTATGTTAAGGTGTGTCCCCCCCCTTTCAAGTTCATTCCAAATTTTGAATATGAACGAATTTTGCATTTTTGTCAAGTATACTCTTTTCCATCTATAGAGATCGTTACATGGTTTTTTCCTTTGAATAACTGAACTTTATTAGACACGCTAATATTATTGTCTTTTAGATAAAAACTACTTGGCCATGGCAAATAATTCATTCAATAAACTGCTGTATTCTATTTGCTAATATTTTAGCATCTACATTCAAAATTGAGACAAGTCTGTAATTATGTTGTCTTTGTGAAGTTTAAGGCTATGTATTTGTCTCTGAGTACAATTTTGGTCATGTCCTATAAGCTTTGATTGCTAGTGTCCTCATTTTCATTATTGTCTAAGTAGTCTCCAATTATACTTTTTTTAATTTCCTCTTTGACCTAAGAATTATTTATGTGAATGTTTTGTTTTTGATTATTTCAAATGATTGGGCTTTTATTTCAACTTTTATTAATAAGATTGTAGTTAGATAATGTGAACTGTGTAATTTCCCTATTTTGAAATTTTGAGTTTTGTAGCCGAGTTTTAACTATCCAAAAGAAAAGGGAAAAGTTTAGATTTACTTCAGTTTTCCAGCCATCCAGCAGCCTGAGGGAGGGAGCTAAAGCTGTAGGACACTGCAGCAGAGGTTTAATCTCTGCGTTTACACGCTTCTTTGCCGTAGTAGAGTACCCGCCAAGAATTGGCTGGGGAGTGCCACAATGCTTTGCCTTGCAGAGACATCCATGCCAAGTGTGATTTGTGAGTAGGTACCACACTGGCACAAGACACTTAATGGACTGCTTGCAGAATCCAGTTATGCCTCTCTGATTGCCTGTGGTCGATCCTTGCCTCCAATAGGTATCAGGGTATCAATCAATTCTGGGGAAGTCTCTCCTACGCATCCCCCAGGCAAACTCATGTTAAGCATGAAAGTCCTTTTGATACATATTTAGCAAAATATCTATGGTTTCTGGCATGTATATACTAGCTATAAACATTCCTAGTGTCCAATACAGGTTTCTCCTTCCTTTTATACTTTTGGCCATTTCCATGAGATTCTCCAATGGTAGAATATAGATTCAGGTGCTGAAGTCACCAACTTCCTTAGAAGCAGGGCTTTGAACCGGTTATAACAAGTTTCTAACAAGTTCCCAGGCAATGCTTATGCTGCAGGTTAGGGACTAATTCTGAGAACCACTAGTAGAGCCAAACCAAAAGTTGCCGGTGAGTTGATTCTGACCCATAGCAACCCTACAGGACAGAGTAGAACTGCCCCACAGGGTTTCCAAAGACCAGCTGGTGGATTCGAACTGCTGACCTTTTGGTTAGCAGCCAAACACTTAACCACTGTGCCACCAGGGCCCTATTAGGACAGCAGTGGTTCCCAAAATTTATTATACATAAGAATCACCTGGGGATCTTGTTAAAATGTAGATTCCGATTCAGTATATCTGGGGTGGAAATAAAATTCTCAGCAGGGGTTAGAACCAGAATGAACCAGTCTGAAGCCCTGCTTAGATGGCCGCTTTGCTTTTTTTTGTTTTTTTCCTGCCACTCAGAAAAATAGTCTATTGGCGAAGTACTCATTATACACAGGTTAATATTTCCTCTTCAGACATGTACTCACAATCTAATAATATGAACTGAAGGCATTGAAAGCAGCACCCTTACAGAATGTGCTCTGCCTTAAGAGTCTGGTTTTAGCTGAGCCTCAGAACCACACATCCTGTAGGCACCCCAGTCCTACCAGAACAACAGATGTCCCTTAGTCACCAGAGCTCTCTATCAGTAATAGCTTACATTTGAAAATAAATCCAGCTCTAGGCAGCTGACCACACATGTGCCTCTGAAACTATGGCAACAGAAAGTCCTTTACCTCTGTGTCCCAATTAAAAGTGCTCTGTTGGCCGTAACTGGGATGTTTGGTCTCTAAAACTAATACATCAAAGCAATCACGTAAGCCTCAAATGTCACTGTCACACGAACTGATATTTCCCGTGCAAGCAGCTAATGAGTGGTCTGACCAAAGAGTGTGCATAATTGAGGTTACAAAGCACAACTAGATAAATCCACTTTTGGATCTTTTTTCCATGCCCCACCCCATCCAAAGTTTGACAACTGACTGAATGTTGGGTCAGGTAGAACAAAGACAATGAAAATTTCAAGTCTGGGTATCCAGGAGGATAGAGGGATTATAATACAAATAGGGAGAAAATATCTGAAGAATAAGTTTCACAGAAAGAATGACATGTGTGCTGAGAAATAAATGTGTTCAAGTCTATTCCACTAGGGAAGCCTGGGATCTGTCATTGAACAGCGGCACGTAATGTGTAAGTCTCCTGCCTGATTAAAAAAATAATAATAATTAACTAGTGATAAGAATATCTTTTATTATTATACTTTTAGCTATGTTTCATCTTAGTTTCTCATTGATTCTTAATCATCAATACCACGGAACAACTCAGCTTTTAGTTTCTCCTCTGTTAAGTACAGAATGATCTATAAACAAACACTTTAAAAGATGCAATTTAAAGGAATCCTGTGATCCTTTTGTAATGTGAAAAATCCTTTGGTAATGTGAATAATTTTATCCTCTAATAATCTGTTTGCTAACATATTCAGTACTATTTAAGAATATAAAAGGCTATTTCCTGGGGAATTAGGGTACATCTATACAGATATTTTTTGGACTATATCAGAGGAATACGTTTGACTGCAAATAACAAAAATCTCAATTTATAGTGGCTTAGCCAAGTTAATGTGATATTAATGATATTGTTCGATAATTTCTGCATTCTGTTGGATCATCTTTCTTTGGAATGAGCACAAATATGGACCTCTTCCAGTCAGTTGGCCAGGTAGTTGTCTTCCAAATTTCTTGGCATAGATGAGTGAGTACCTCCAGCACTGCATCCATTTGTTGAAACATTTCAATTGGTATCCCAACAATTCCTGGAGTTTTGTTTTTCGCCAATGCCTTTAGTGCAGCATGGACATCTTCCTTCAATACCATTGGTTCTTGATCATATGCTACCTCCTGAAATGGTTGAACGTCAACCAATTCTTTTTGGTACAGTGACTCTGTATATTCCTTCCATCTTCTTTTGATGCTTCCTGCAGCATTCAATATTTTGCACATGTTGTTGTTAGGTGCCATCAAGTTGGTTCTGACTCATAGTGACGCGATGTACAACAGAACAAAACACTGCCTGGTCCTTCGTCAGCCTCATGATCTTGTTATGCTTGAGCCCACTGTTGCAAACACTGTGTCAATCTATCTCATTGGGGATCTTCCTCTTTTTTGCTGACCCCCTACTTTACCAAGCATGATGTCCTTCTCCAGGGACTAATCCCTCCTGATAACTTGTCCAAAGTATGTGAGATGTAGTCTCGGCATCCTAGCTTCTAGGGAACATTCTGGCTGTACTTCTTCCATGATAGATTTGTTAGTTTTTTTTGGCAATCCATGGTATATTCAATATTCTTCACCAACACCATAATTCAAAGGCACCAGTTATTATTCATTGCCCAGCTTTCGTAAGCATATGAGATGATTGAAAACACCGTGGCTTGGGTCAGGTGCGCCTCAGTCCTTAAAGTGACACCTTTGCTTTTTAACACTTTAAAGAAGTCTTTTGCAGCAGATTTGCCCAATGCAATGCGTCATTTGACTTCTTGACAGGTGGATCTAAGTAAAATGAAATCCTTGACCACTTCAATCTTTTCTCCGTTTATCGTGATGTTGCTTATTGGTCCAGCTGTGACTTTTTTTTTCTTTATGTTGAGGTGTAACCCATACTGAAGGCTGTAGAATCCTTCAAAATTGCAACTCGAAGCTTGAATTTTTATTTCTGTTCTTTCAGCTTGAGAAATGCCAAGTGTGTTCTTCTCTTTTGGTTTTCTAACTCCAGGTATCTACACATTTCATTACAATATTTTACTTTGTCTTCTAGAGCTGCCCTTTGAAATCTGTTCAGCTCTTTTACATCATTATTTCTTCCATTTGCTTTAGCTACTCTATGTTCAAGAGTAAGTTTCAGAGTCTCTTCTGACTTCCTTTTATTTTTTCTTTTTTTGCTGTCTTTTTAATGACCTTTTGCTTTCTTCATGTATGATGTCTTTGATGTCATCCCACAACTCGTCTGGTCTTTGCCATTAGTGTTCAGTGAGTTAAATCTCTTCGTGAGATGGTCTCCAAATTCAGGTGGGATATACTCAAGGTTGTATTCTGGCTCTCGTGGACTTGCGCAGTGGTTGTGAGCTATGGCCTGCTACAGCTGCTAACCAAAAGGTCAGCAGTTGGAATCCAACTGCTCCTTAGAAACACTATGTGGTAGTTCTACTCTGTCCTATAGGGTTGCTATGAGTCGGAATCAACTCAATGGTAACAGGTTTTTTTGGTTTTGGACTTGTTTTAATTTTCTTCAGCTTCAACTTGAACTTGCATATGAGCAACTGATGGTCTGTTCCACAGTCAGCCCCTGGCCTTGTTCTGAATGATAATACTGAGCTTTTCCATTGTCTCTTTCCACAGATGTAGTCAATTTGATTTGTGTGTATTCCATCCAGTGAGGTCCATGTGTATAGTTGCCCTTTATGTTATTGAAAAAGGTATTTGCAATGAATAAGTCGTTGGTCTTGCAAATTCTATCATGCAATCTCTGGCGTCCTTTCTATCACCAAGGCCGTATTTTCCAACTACCAATCCTTCTTTGTTTCCAACTTTTACATTCCAATCACCAGTAATTATCAATGCATGTTTGATCAATTCCAGATTGCACATATTGGTAAAAATCTTCAATTTCTTCATCTTTTGTATTAGTGATCGGTATGTCAATTTGAATTTGCTGAAGACATTTGAAAAATGTTTGCAGCAGTACATTGACAGGGAACTACCAGAAAGTCAAGCCAGATTCAGAAGAGGATGTACAACAAGGGATATCATTACTGATTTCAGATAGATCTTGGCTGAAAGCAGAGAATAACAGAAAGATATTTACCTGTGTTTTAATGACTATGCAAAGACATTTGACTGTGTGGATCATAACAAATTATGGATAACATTGCAAAGAATGGGAATTCCAGAACACTTAATAGTGCACTTGTGGAACCTGTACATAGACCAAGAGGCAGTCGTTTGAACAGAACAAGGGGATACCGCATGGCTTAAAATCAGGAAAGGTGTGCATCAGGGTTATAGCCTTTCACCATACTTATTCAATCTGTATGCTGAGCAAATAATCTGAGAAGCTGGACTGTATGAAGAAGAATGTGGCATCAGGATTGGAGGAAGATTTATTAACAACCTGTGACATGCTTATGACACAACCTTGCTTGCTGAAAGCAAAGAGGACTTGAAGCACTTGCTGAAGAAGATCAAACATTATAGCCTTCAGTATGGATTACACTTCAACATAAAGAAAACAAAAATCCTCACAACTGGACCAATAAGCAACATCATGATAAATGGAGAAAAGATTGAAGTGGTCAAGGATTTCATTTTACTTGGATCCATAATCAATGCCCATGGACGCAGCCACCAAGAAATCAAACGATGCATTGCATTGGGCAAATCTGCTGCAAAATACCTCTTTAAAGTGTTAAAGTGTTAAAATGCAAAGATGTCACCTTTAGGACGAAGGTGTGCCTGACCCAAGCCATGGTGTTTTCAATCATCTCATATGCATGTGAAATCTGGACAATGAATAAGGAAGACTGAAGAAGAATTGGTGCCTTTGAATTATGGTGTTGCTGAAGAATATTGAATTATTCCATGGACTGCCAAAAGAACGAACAAATCTATCCTGGAAGAAGTACAGCCAGAATGCTCCTTAGAAGCTAGGATGGCGAGACTACATCTCACATACTTTAGACATGTTATTAGGAGGGATAGTCCCTGGAGAAGGACATCATTCTTGGTAAAGCAGAGGGTCAGCAAAAAAGAGGAATAGCTTGACACAGTTGCTGCAACAATGGGCTGAAACAAGGCAAAGATTGTGAGGATTGTGCATACCAGGCAGTGTTTTATTTGGGGTAGCTTTGAGTCAGAATTGACTGGACAGCACCTAACAACAACAGCCAAGTTAGAAAGGAGGTGGTTGCTGGCATTAGTCCAACAGCTCGAACCTGTTAAGACCAAAGCCCATGCAAGTCTCTTGGCCTCATGGTCACTCTACGGTAGCAAGAAGGCTATTCCACTTCTAGCACAGTATGCAAATTATAGGCAAAAAGAAGAGAGTGAAGGAGAAAACTTCATGTTAGCTGGGTCTTCCCTGGTTTAAGGGAAGCTTCTCAGAAGCTCCCCCAATGATTTCCACTTACATTTCATTGGCTAGAACTGGATCACATGCTCATCCCATCTGCAAAGAAACCTGGAAAATATGGATTTCAGTGGACACACCACCACCTTTTAGCTAAAGTTATGTTAATAATGAAGAAGGGGAGAATGGATATGTATTAGGTAAGCACTATCAGTCTTCACCTCCCTCCCTTATCCAACCCACCTAGAAGGTCTGACATTTTTTAGGTGGCCATCAGGCAACCTTCAGTTTGGGTTTCAAGAGGCAAGTCATGCATGATCTATCATTAGAGCAAAGAATTTTGAGCCAAAAGACCTCGAATCAAGTCTTGGCTCTGACACTAGCTCTGTGACCTTGGGCAAGTAAGTAATTTACCTGTTTCTTATCAGTAAGATGAGAGCCCTTAAGGACTGAAATTCTATGCTTCTATTTTAGAGCCTTACCTGGTAGATACACAAGTTACATGATGCTGCTCTTCTGGACCTCATTCCCACTCCCACTCCATGCCCTTTGTTCCTGTCAGATAAGGGAATGTTATGTAGTGGTCTCCTGCCAGGGACCTCAGCAGTATCACTTCAGGAATCATGTTGCTTTGGAGAAGTAAAAGTAGCTCTTTCTATTCTCCATGAAGAAAAGGGCTGTGATGGTTAAGATTGTGTGTCAACTTGGCTGGGCCATGATTCTCAGTGTTTTAATGTAATCACTCCCATGTTGAATATACTGTGAGTAGCCAATCAGATGAAAGGGACTCTCCTTGGGGGTGTGGCCCGCATCTGTATATAAGCAGACGTTCTGGCTTTTTGCTCTCTCTGGATCCTGCAGCTGCTTCCTGTCATCTCATCTCCCGTTCTTGGAACTTGGGCTGTCAGCTTATCTGCCGAACCTGGGATTCATTGATCTGCACAGCCTGTGAGTGGGAGCCCTGCTCTCCGACCTACTGATCTTGGGCTTGCCAGCTTCTACAGCTGTGTGACTTGGGAGAGGCCTCTACCCTGATCCACGGACTTGGGACGTTCTAGCCTCTACAATCACGTGAGCTGTTTCCTTAATATAATCTCTCTCTATATATATATTTATACACTTTACTGGTTTTGCTTCTCTAAAGAACCCAGCCTAAGACAAGGGCAGTGGTGGTTCTAAAATGAGGTGACTGATCAGTTGTACATGATTAGTGAGAGACAGCCCACGGAATTCGTAGGTGAGATGGTCTCCAAAGCAAGAAAGACCACAGCGACTTCGGCCACCATCACTGCACACAGACTGCCAGGAAAATTGCCAGAAGAAAGGTGGAAAAAAGGGAGGACGTGGGGAGACAGGAGGGGTAAGAAAAACTTCGGGTAGCATGTATGGCCTTGCTCAGACTTACAACACTGAGTGGTCCACGGTGCTTTCTTTGGTAAACTTACACCACCAAACTTATTCCTTGCTTAGCCAAACCCACTTTCCAGCTTCATGGAAAAAAGAAGAGTGTTCTATCTGTTAGATGCAAGAGGGACCAATTACACTTTGCATCAGGGACCCATTTTAATAATTATGCCATGATGGGTAGACCCTGTTCAATCCAGAGAAATTTTACCCTCTACCTCTCTCTTTCAGCTCTTCCCACCCACCCTTTCACTGTAACAAATTTACTGGTGAATAGAGACTTTAGGTAACTGCCTCTGGTTAGGTGATAAATTGGACTTTGAAATGCATTTATGATTTTATATCACCTACTAAATTCTTTAGATTTTTAATAACAGAAAAACCTGGCCTCTGTTGGAAATAATTCACAAAGGAATACAGAAAGCAGAAGAATAAAAAGTGCCCCTTTCCGAAATAAATTCCGCAAGCTAGAACCAGATCTATCCAACAGTATGAGAGATCTCTCAAGTTTCTGAAAGGAGAGAGATTGCACAGAACTCTAGGGATCCATAAAAGAAGGAGAAATAAAGGAAACTTCATCTGAATCCAAAGAACTTCTTCATTCTTTTTTGGACTCATATTTCACATCTTACACCAAAATGAAACCATGAAAGTTTCAGGAGAATCCATGTGAGAAAATAAGAATGGCACAAAGCCTGGAAGCCATAGAAGATTAATAAATTTAGCTGCAAAAAAAAATGTTCTTAAATCTTTGGAACATTAGCTGAATTAAAAGACAAATTACAAACTAGGAAAAAATTGTAATTTATATCACAGATAAAGGCATAATTTCTTTAATATGTAAAGAGATGCTGCAAAATCAATAAGAAAAAGACCAACAATCCAGCAGAAAAAAAAATGGCAAAGGATAAGAATGTGATTATTCACTGAATAGGTAATACAAATGGCTAATAAGCATAATAAAAATCCTCAAATATGAGAATCTCAGCTGTGCTGTACAGGAACAGAGACACTTTTCCTTCCTAAGCCCAACTTTGGCTTCCATGAGTCAATTTTGATAGGTAGTAATTTTGTACAAGTTTTTCACCACTCACTACCTGCCCCCAAATCACATGGGAAAAAAGAGCTAAAAAATTGAACAGGGAAGGTAATTGTCTATTTAGTATGATTTTAGGGTTATTAAGAGGGATTAGTAAAATGCTTCCGAAGTTACCTGGTAATGCCTGAACTTCCACCATTAGAGATCTGTTCATTTGGCTTACAGACTTCCCTGTGAAAAGCAAATACATATGACAGAAATAGCGCCCGAGCCTAATTATTTATTCCTCTGTCTGAGCAGCAATAATAGCAACTTAATAATTTCCTACTGTGCTTTGGTATTTACAATATACTGTCACAATCAGATCTATTTGATCCATCAATAACTCTGTAAAGTTAGAAAAAGGAATATGATTCTGACTTCATAGACACCTTTTCAATTATGGAGCCACTACTCAAGCCCAGGTTTTCTGATTCCAAATTCTGAACATTTTCCAGCACCTCATGCTATAAATGGACCTGTAGGTGCTTTCCTGAAATGATGTCTGTCAGGAGGAATTGAGTGAGAGTATGAGGCCATGAACTCCTGGTATTGCTAGGAATGAAGGGAAGTGAAAAAGAAGGTGTCACTACAGAGAAAACAGTACCAGAGGAGAGGTCCAGTGTACTAAAGACACATTAAACTTGACTCATAATTTCATCTGCTGATCTGAAAATGGACATGCGTGTCTCTAACCTCTCCTCTCTTCTCAAGTATACTGTGAAAAAAAATTGAACACCTCGATGTTTCCCAGACAGAGATCACTGAAAATTTCTGAGCACCTATTGATTGCAAGCATTTCAGTTCACTCATGTTATCCACAGTATGGCCCATCTGCTCTTCACCCTGCCCACTGAGTTTTAATTGTAATGACTGCACTTTTCTCATTTCTACAAGTTCTTTTTGGGTCTCCTGTTTCATTCTTTTCTCTATAATTTAACTTCCTTCTATTATAACTTTGATAATTTTTAGTATGTTCATTTCATGGTCTCTATCTGATAGTTCTGTCTTCTAAAGCTCCTGGGGCTCCAATTCTGCTGTTTTGCCTGGTGACTCTTAACATACAGCAGGTGGTTTCCTTGTGCATTTTTTAATTTTGGTCTTTGAGGTCAAATCTAATAGGGCTTTATCTGTGGAGATAGCAAGTGGCCTGACTTAGGGGTCAGTCCATCTCTCTAAATTAGTTTTGAATTTGCTTCTGTAGTCATTCCCAGGGTATAACCTGCCTGGGACCAGTTGTATGTTAATTTTTCTGTTAAGGGTTCCCAGACCATACAGGTAATATAAATCAGAACCCCACACTTGTGCAAGGAGATCCCTATCATTATAAATTTTCAAGGGGAGATTTTTCTCCCTATTCAGAACTCAGGATGAGACAAATAAACTTCACTACAGTATCTCTGCCAGTGAGTGGACTTTTTATATCTAATCATTTCTCCAAGGTATAGCCTTTCAAGAGTATTAGCTTTTTGTAGTGGTCTTAGTTCCAATTCTCTTCCACACAAGGACCCAAGATCTCATTTCCCAACTCTACATGTACATTAAAATATAAACAACCCCTTGTTTACCAGGAACAGTAAACTCCTGCCTCCCCCAAGGCCACTAAACCATTCACCCTGATCTTCAGTTCCCTCTGGTTTGGCTCCTTAGGATTTACTCTTACTTTCTATGTATTTAAAAAGATGTTTGTTATATTCTATTGAGCATTGCTAGGTATTTTCTGGTGGGAAGATTTTCATGCTACTTAGAACTACCATATGGAACCACCAGCCACATTTGATACATTATTCCATTTATTCCTAATCCCAACCCTGAAAAATAGATAATCATATTCCCACTTCACAAGTGAGGAAATTGAGTTTCATAAAACTTAAATGATTTTCTCAAGGTCATATAACTAATGTTGTCTGACCTCAAAGACCATGCTCTTTCCCTTATATCACATTACCTCTTTGAAGAGCTATTCGACTTCCTCTATTGTGTCTGAAAGAAGAAGGAGTCCAGAGCTCATCAAGAGTTTATACTAAAGAGACCTTTGAATGTTCTCCTTGAAGAACATTCTAAAAAAAAAAAAAGTTTCCGGCAAGGTTCCATTATTAATTAGAAGGGTGAATGGTAAGCCAAAGAATTATGAAGCCTGAATGTGGCTTGACATCACCTTTGGGGAAAATGTCAAGAATCACTGAATAGGCTTGCGCCTGAGCATTCAGAGAGTGTGAGAAAGGCAGACCTCCCCTCTCCAGGCAGCTGGCCTCATTTTATCCAAGGGAGGGTAAGCAGAAGATCCAGAGGATTGACTCTGCCTGATATCTGGAGGAGAAAGTGAATCTAGGAGAAGTTAATTTCCATGCTGTGGAACCGTGAAACCAATGAAAACCTGGATCATTGCATTAGAAGCTGGCCCAAGGCCAAACACAAAATATAGCCATAATTGGAGCCTTCCCAAGTAGAAAAAGGTTATTAGTGGAATCACATTTATCACAATGATTAATGCTGAAACCCAAGCTTTTTATTATGGAAAAGGCTCAGAAGAGTATATTGATTGGGGGGTGGAAGTGGGGGGAGGTTTAAATTTTGCAGAGTCAAAGAGGGACAGTAAATATTCAGGACATGATTGGAAAATCAGAAACCTGGATGAGTTACACAAATCATGCTTAAAAGTCGTTATGCAAAGATGTTTGCCAGAAAGCAAATGTGTCTACAGATGGCCCATCAGGAGGCAGTTGGGTACCCCTGAGTGCTTGAAGGGCAGCCAGGCCAGGGGACAGGACGAGGCAAGCATGAGCTGAGAACGACGATCTCGCTGTCCACCAGTTCTCTCAGAGTCCACAGCCCTCCAAGGGCAGTGCCCAGGAGAGGCTATCTTCTAACTCCAGAGCCTTTAAAATCTCCTATCCTGGCCATGTTATTACATGGCAAAACATTCAAACTGTTACCTGCCATAACTTGGAAGGCAGACCATGTACTAACTGAGCTTGTAGCTCTAGAGAAGTGGTTTGAAAAAGATCCAGTTGTTTTTTGGGTTGTTTGTTTGTTTGTTTTTCCTGCTTTTAATAAGGAGCAGGGTAGAGGTGGTATTGAGAGAAAGAGAGTTTGAATTAGAGACCTCCAAAGACTGGAAAAACCTAATATTTCTAGGCCCCAAACAATAGTAGGTAAAACTGAAGGAAACTTTAAAGAAAAATGACTCAGCAAGAGTCTGTCCTAAGACAAAGATTAGATTAAGGGGTGGCATTTGCACCAAAGCCTATTGTTGCAGATGGCATCAAACTGGGACAGAGAGGCATGAGAGACAAGGAAGCAAAGAAATAAACCAGATTTGAGAGCTGTATCTAAGAAAGGATTTGGGGTATGGTTACTGACACTTGGAGCTCATGGTAGTAGAGACCAGGAGACAATCAAGTTTTTGAGAGATTTGGTATTAGCCTATAGAACCTTTAACCGACCAGCCTTGTATGATCAGACAACAAACTATGAAAGCTCTACAACCCCCAAGAAGGGCATCTTCCCCATACCCACTTCAAAGACTGTATTAGTTCCTAGGGCTATTGTAACAAAATACCACAAAGTGTTACCACAGAAAGCTGAGTGCTTCTATCCCCCACTTGATTCTCCTCTCCACCCCGTATCAGAAGGGATTCCTTCCTGTGTTCCTAAAGAAGGTATCTCTTACATCCCTGCCCAGCTAGACCATAAGATCCTTGAATCCAAAGATTCATCTTCATGTCTTCAGCACCTACTCACTATCTGGCATGCAGTAAGTGCCAATGCAAGTTTGATAAAATAAACTGAACTAAAATGGCTTGTGCTGGACTGCTAATCTAAAGGTTGGTGGTTCAAACCCACCCAGCAGTACCATAGAAGAAAAGGCCTGATGATCTGCTTCCATTAAGATTACAGCCAAAAAAGGGAACAACCAGAACAGAAATAATGAGAATGTTCACACATTGTGAAGAATGTGACCAATGTCTCTGAACAGTTTGTATACAAATTGTTGAATGGAAACCTAAAGTGCTGTGTAAACCTTCACCAAAAATACAATAAAAAATTTTTTACCCTCTTAAGTACTTGAATAAAAATATCTGTGCAAACGTTTTTCTCAGTCAAAAAAAAAAAAAAGAATACAGCCAAGAAAACCCTATGGGGCAGTACTAGTCTGTAAAACATGGGGTAGCCATGAGTCAGAATCACCTCAATAACAACAAAGAACATGCTGAACTAAGGGATGGAGATAAGGGCTTGGGGTCAGAAGTGGAAGAGGAGCTCCAAGGTCTCAAGATAAGGACCTATATGTGTTTATGGGGCAACTTGTATCTCCTGGTATAAACTTCTCCAGAAACCCATTGACCCGTTGCCGTCGAGTCAATTTCAACTCCTAGTGACTCAATAGGACAGAGTAGAAATGTCCCATAGAGTTTCCAAGGAGCACCTGGTATATTAGAACTGCCAAACTTTTGGTTAGTAGACGTAGCCCTTAACCACTACGCCATCAGGGTTTCCAACTTCTCTAGGGGACTTCATGAATTCAACATGTCACCGGCCCTTTTTTTTTCTGTAGACCCCAAGGCAGCAGTTCAAGCATGACTGCATTTTCTCACAGCCTCTTCCCAGCCTAAAAGCCTAAACTGTGTTCATGTTATAATTCAAACATATCTGGGTTTGAGTGGAAGTTTGGTGGGGCAGGCCTTGGAAGGGTCAATTTACATAAGGCACGAAGGAGTCTCCTGGAAAATAATCCACCCCAAGGAAAGAAAGCATTGCCGTCATAGCAATCCTAGACATAAAGAAAACAAAAATCCTCAAAACTGGACCAATAAGCAACATCATGATAAATGGAGAAAAGACTGACGTTGTCAAGGATTTCATTTTACTTGGATCCACAATCAGCACTCATGGAAGCAGCTGTCAGGAAATCAAAAGACGCATTGCATTGGGCAAATCTGCTGCAAAAGACCTCTTTAAAGTGTTGTAAAGCAAAGATGTCACCTTGAAGACTAAGGCGCGCCTGACCCAAGCTATGGTGTTTTCAATCACCTCATATGCATATGAAAGCTGGATGATGAATAAGGAAGACCAAAGAAGAATTGGTGCCTTTGAATTACGGTGTTGGCAAAGAATATTGAATATACCATGGACTGCCAAAAGAAGGAACAACTCTGTCTTGGAAGAAGTGTGACTGGAATGTTCCTTGGAAGCAAGGATGGTGAGACTACGTCTCACATACTTTGGACATGTTGTCAGGAAGGATCAATCCCTGGAGAAGGACACTATGCTTGGTAAAGTAGAGGGTCAGAGAAAAAGAGGAAGACCTTCAGTGAGATGGACTGACACAGGGCTGCAATAATGGGCTTAAGCATAACAACTATTGTGAGGATGGCGCAGGACAGGGCAGTGTTTCGTTCTGTTGTACATAGGGTCGCTATGAGATGGAATCGACCGAACGGCACCTAACAACAATAACAACAAGAAGGAAAGAAAAAGTTGAAGTGAACAAGTTTGGCCAAAGATAAAATGAGTTAGGAAGGGAGAAGCAATTGTGAGAACAGGGTAGTGGCTGTCTTTCAGCTCATTGTCTAGCCTAGTTCTTATGGATTCATGCCAGAATTCAAGACGAAGGACACTGCACACGGCATTAAACAAAACTTTTAAAAGAAAGAGATTTTTCTTTTAAAAAAATGACATATTGTGCAGTTGGTACTCAAGAGATTGAAAGAAAGTTTGAGTTCTAGGTAGGGTGACCGTATGTCCCAGTTTTCCCAAGACATTCCCAGAGTACACTTATTAGCTTGTTTTCTAATCCTCTTCCCTATTCTAACTTACTTTTGAAATCTCCTAGTTTAGATAATAAATCATACTTTCACCCTACTCCTAGGCAACCTTGTTGGGATAAATCTAGGTAATTCACACACTCCCTTTCTAACATATAATGTCCTTGTGTTCATAAAGATAGTCTCTTATTGAAAAACACTGTAAAATAAAAAGAACAAAAAAAAAAAAAAGAAACACAAATTCAATTTCTTATGAGACTAGGAGACATCAATAACCCCAAACCAGAGTAGATGAATACAGAAAGCATATAGAGAAATGGCAAATGACTTAGCAGGACAGAGTAAAATAAAATCCAAACGCCTTCAGAGAGAGATGCCAGTGAGAAGAGAGTTGATTTACCCTGAAGAGCCCAAAAAAGACTAAGAAACTGGAATCACCAGGTACCTAGAAGACAGGAGTAAAACCATCACTGTGTACTGTGAGGTAGTTTCCCTCTCTCATCCAGGCACTATAGTATAGATTCTCTGGATAAATTGAACCAGACAGGTTTCATCTCAGGGACACCAGACACAGAAACACTGAACATGAGGTGTTAGACACAAACTGAGAAGATTTAACTGAACACTGTATTCTGAAAGTGAGACCTCCAACCTCTTCCTTATTCTAGCTCCAGAACACTGGCATATAGCCTTATACTTCTGAAGTATACTTTAGAAAGTAAACTATCTCAGAAAAAAAGACCTGCAAATAATGACATTTGGGGACAATCTGGCTGGCCAACAAATTTCCCTGAATGAAAGCCCTATAAGTTCACAAGATAGTCCACATCCAATAAACCTTTTAGAGCCTCACTTTTAAATATGAATGGATGCCAGGCATTTGGGGACAGCCAGCAACTTCAAAGAAGTGACTAAAACAAACAGGAAGAAAAGGGATCAGAAGAAAAAAAGAAAGAAAAACAGAGATAAAGCATGAAGCAAGAGAAAATGATCAAGAAACTATAATCAATAATTTCAAAGAGTGAAGAAAGATAGGCTGCTATTGCTTTAAAGGTAACAATCAGAGAATAAGAATAAGCTCTTAGAAATTTAAATATTATATCTAGTTTTTTAAACTTGAACATAAAGATGAAGACTAAGAAAAAAAGATAAGAAAAGCAGAGAATCAGTATAGGAGGCTTATTATCTGCCTGGAGTCCCTGGTGGCGCAGTGGTTAAGAGTTCGGCTGCTAACCAAAAGGTCAGCAGTTGGAATCCACCAACAGCTCCTTGGAAACCCTATGGGGCAGTTCTGTTCTGTCCTATAGGGTTGCTATGAGTCAGAATTGACTTGATGGCACTGGGTTTGGTTTGGTTTGGTTTGGAGTCCCTAGGTGGTACAAATGGTTAACACACTTGCTGCCAACCAAAAGTTGGTGGTTTAAGTCCACCCAAAGGTGCCTCAGAAGAAAAGCTTGATGATCTACTTCCAAAAAATCATTAAAAACCCTATGGAGAGCAGTTCTACTCTGACACACATGGAATCATCATGAATCAGGGTTGACCTGAAGGCAACTGGTTTGGTTTTTGAGCTTTTAATATCTGCCTAATAGGAATTCCAAAAAGAGATACCAGGAAACGTAGTGGGGAAGAATCTATTAAAGAAACACTACAAGAAAATCCCCAGGACAAAAAGACACAACTATTCAAATTAAAGAGTCCATCAAGGATGCAACACACTGAATGAATAAAAGCACATCATCTGTGAAATTTCAGAATACCATGGATAAAGCAAAGATCTCAAAACTTCATGGAAGGAAAAAACAAACTGCATACAAAAGATTGGGAATGGGAATGGCATCGGATTTTTAAACAGCAATACTGAAAGCCAGAAGAAAGTAGAATAATACCTTACAAACTCTGAGGAAAATGGTTTCCAATCTAAAATTCTATACCTAGTTAAACTATCAATCAATTCTGAAAATACAATAAAGACAAGCACAGTCTCATGAAATTTATCTCTCATGCACCCCTTTCTCAGAAAGCTACAGGAGAATGTGCTCCACCAAAATGATGGAGTTAACCAAGAAGAAAGAATGTATGAGATTCAGGAGCTAGGAAAATCAACATAGGAGAAAGACAAAGAGAAGGCCCAGACTGACACCTGGGAAGCCATCTAGAGAACTAGTTATGACTTAACCAAGGGGAAGAGGGCTCTAGGAGACTGGACTCCGAGAAAGGTTAAAATGTTAACTGATAGATTATCTGGCAGATGTGTGTGGAAAACTGAATTGAGCGGAATTTTACAGAACTGTGGGAAGGCCTGGGAAGAGATTCCAGAAAGTAAAAGAAATGAAAATAAATAATTATTAATTCTAGAAAAAACAAATTATTCAAGAAGGAAATATAAGAGTACACTCAAGAGTGAGCAACATTATATAGTTATATTGAAAAACAGTTGGAGGTTCAAACCCACCAAGAGGCACCTCAGAAGACAGGTCTGGTGATCTGCTTCTGAAAGGTCACAGCCTTGAAAACCCTACAGAGCAGCTCTACTCTACACAGAACTCAACAGCAACTACATAGTTAAATAGTGATTTAATTATAGTGGGAGGGTGGAAAGAGAGAAAGTGAGTGTGAAGATTTAAAATTCTGATCTCCCCATAATAGGAAGGTCATAAACAATGTCTAAAAGTAATTAATAAAGACAGAGCAGTGTATACATATTATTTAGAAATATGGAGGTAAATATCAGAAGAAAAGAAGATTCAAAGTTAAAAGTGATTATTTCTGGACAGATGGAGGAGGACTGTTAAGCAGGGGACAGTTGGCTATTTTTAAATAAGCCTTTTAACATTAAATGACTTTTAAAATTATGTGCATACACTCTTCAACAAAAATAAAAATACTCTTTATAAAAAGTAGGACTCCTTTGTAGGTTGTTTTTCTTCCATCATGTAATTTTTTTTATTATAATAATAAATCTACATAAGATGATGGAAGCCTAAGGCATTAATGAGGGGTGAAAGGCATTATCTCCATTTCAAAGTCATTTCTGAAGCACAGAACAGACCCAAAGCCTGAACAGTGAGTGCCAAAGGTATTTTTTATAATTTCTAGCACCCAGCACTGTTTGAATACCCTTCCTTGTATTTAGGAAAGTTTCCACCTTATGATTACTGCTTCCCCAAGGTAGAAGTCAGAACCTTGTTTCCTAGTCTTCTCTGCAGCCAGGGCACAAGCATGAGGATTCAGTATGAAACACATGGTGTGACTTTCACCCTAATTGAGGTTTAAATGGGAATCAGTGCAGCAGGCAGGCTGGGCCTCTCTAATTGTCTTCCATGGTAGTTAGCAAACAACTTAGAAAACATCTATTGCTGTCCCCTGAGCCTGCCAAACCAACTTGTCAGCCAAGAAGATCAAATATCATTATGTTCTTCAGATCTGAAAGCTCCAATGAAGGAAAGAAAACCTCAAAGTACACACACACTCAATACATTAGTTAGTAATTCCCTCGAGGTATGAAGAGCTGACTTCACACCAAGTCTTAATTACAACTAATATCCAAACATGTGAATGAAATTAGAATGGACACTTCTCCCTGGTGCAGAATACCATTCATTTTAACATTTCCAGCCATAGCCACAAATGAGAGTGAAGTAAGGGCTGCCTGAAAAGAATTCAGTTGAGAAGCTGTTCAATGGCCACCCTCAACTGTGTACTCATGAGTAGTCCTGGCCCCGCGTGGGAGATGCCAACATAACTGGAAAGCACTAGCATCTGGAGATCACTTAGGGTATCCAAGCTGCCTCCCAGACACTGGGACCTCCACCCAGGCTGAGATAGCAGGAGCATGCTGAGTAAGTGAGAGGGCAAGGCGGATCCACGTGGTGAAATGCAGAACAAAGGGAGATGGGAAGCAGTGCCAAGGACAAAGGCGCTGGGAAGCAAGGAACCGTATGATGACTCATGGGGTCTAAGAAGGCAGGCTGAGTCCCTGGGTGGTACAAATAATTAACAAGCTCAGCTACTAATCGAATGGTTGGCAGTTTGAGTCCACTCGGAGGCACCTTGGAAGAAAGGTCTGACAACCTACTTTCCAAAAATCAGCCATTGGAAAACCTAAGGAGCACAGTTCTCCTCTGACACACATGGGGTTGCCATGAGTCAGAATCGACTTGATGGCACCTGGTGTAAGGAGGCAGGCAGAGGCCATAACAGATTTAAGGCTAAAGGTTTGGACCCAAAGGCAGGCCAGAAGCAACAGGCAGACTCAGAAGGCAGCACCAAGACAGGTTCCCTGGACACCAAGGCACAGAGGAAGAAAACTTTTATAGAGTTCCTGAGGTCTCTCACTTCAACAGAGAGGAAGATATTGAAGGTATAGAGCCACACTAGACTCAGGAGGAAAGAGTCGCTGAAGAGGCAGCTGGCCTCGCTGTGATCAAGGGTTGATTGAGGGCCTAAGTCTATATGAAGTAGGTGGAGGTGGAGGGTGTCCATCTGTGAGCCAGGACAAGCTAAACACACTGAGAAAACATGTGTGGGACCCAACACCTAAGCTTTGCCACTGAAAACGTGCTTTGAACATTGATTTTTGATAAGCCAAAACTTTTTTTAAGTATACTGAGAGATGATTTTTAAAGGAACCTCTTATAATTTAAATAATCTTTCAACCGTTGTATAATTTTAGATCTCTGGACATTTGAATTTCTGGAAGCAAGTCAAACAAGTACACAAATAGAAAGAATTGCTTCTAGTGTTTATACACTACCTGCCATTGGGAGGAGCCCTGGTGTCATAGTGGTTAAGCATTCAGCTGCTAACCAAAAGGTTGGCAGTTCAAATATACCAGTTTCTCCTTGGAAACCCTACGGGCAGTTCTACTCTGTTCTTGAGGGTCACTGTGTGTTGGAGTTGACTCAACGGCAATGGATTTGATTGTTTTGGTTTTCACCATTGGGAGAATCTATGTATAGTACTCCCAGACATAGTGGTGTCACTAAGGGGCTGAGGGGGTGCAGACTACACCAAGGTGACACTGTCAGAGGGGGTGACACCAAAATGACTGTCTATAAAATTTTTGTGCAGTGTTTCAGCAGAAATTTATTATTTTTTATAAAAATATCCCTAAAGCTATAACAAAAATTTTTTCTTAAGCCCAGCTTACATGTATCAATATACCTACAAGACTAAAACTCTATGCTAATTTACTTTTTGAACCTTCTAATGCACTCCCGGTGGTATAGTGGTTAAAAGCTTGGCTGCTAACCAAAAGGCTGGCAGTTCAAATCCAGCAGCCACTCCTATGAGAACTCTATGGCATAGTTCTACCCTGTCCTACAGGGTTGCTATGAGTAAGAATCAACTCCACGGCAATGATTTGGTTTAATGTGCTCCAGTCAGAGCTGTCATTATTACACAATTACAATGATGCTATGAATCATGTGGTTTCATCTCTATGTGCTCCAAGCACACTCTGTTGTTTTCATTGCTGCCAGTGTTTTTATAGTTGCCGATTTTGTCAAATTTTCTGGCCTTTTAGCTACAATATTGTGGTCATTAGCATAGTGGGGAGGTGTGACACCAACCCTAGTGATTCCACTGCCCAGACAGGAAAGAAAAAAAATAAAAGAAAATGCTCACTGAAGCAGAAATTTGCAGGGAGGTGGGGGGGCTCTTATTTGGCTTAATGGGGACCATGACCTTGACTATAATAATTACACAGGGAGTCACTCAATTTTGGTTGTTATTCTTGTGTGCCATTGAGTCGATTATGACTCATAGCCACTGTATATGACAGAGTAGAACTGCCCCATATGGTTTCCTAGGCTGTAATCTTTACAGGAACAGATTGCAGATCTTTTCTCCCGCTGAGCTACGGTGGGGGTGAGGGTTCAAACCGCTGACCTTTTGGTTAGCAACCGAGTGCTTAACCACTGCACCACTAGCAGTCTTTAACTTGAAACTTTGTGAAGGTGATGAAATAATTTCTCGAGAATACCTAAGCATCTTCTCTGAAATAAGGATGCTACTGGGTTACTCCGCTGTCAGTACACAACAAATGACAGAGGATACAAGGCAGTTTTCACCCGAGTCTCCATTTCCTACTCATGGAGAAGCTGGTGTTAACTGTCAACCAGCAGGCTAAGGGGCATTCTTATCTCTTCCAAATCTTTTTGTTTATATTTCAGATAGCTCTTGGCAAATGCCGCTTCCTATTTATCCTCCTCCTTTGCAGTCATTTAATATGCAATTTTTTAGTAATAATTTTATTGTGTTTATGGTGAAAGTTTACACAGAAAATTAGCTTCCCATTTAACAACTTCTACCCATATTATTCAGTGATATTGGTTATACTTTTCACAATGTGTCATCAGTCTCATTCATTCTGTTCTGGTTGTACCAACTGGTACTCTAGTTTTCCTGCTCCCTTACCTTCTTATCTTTGCTTTAGAGTAACTTTTGACCATTTGGTCTCATATAGATGATCTTTTCAGTGGTCAGAAAATACGGCCTTGGTAACAGAAATGACGACAGAGATCACATGATAGAATTCTGCAAGACCAATGACTTCTTCATTGCAGATACCTTTTTTCAACATCATAAAGGGCAATATACATGTGGACCTCACTGGATGGAATACACAGGAATCAAATCAACTACATCTGTGGAAAAAGACAAAGGAGAAGCTCAATATCATCAGTCAAAACAAGGTCAGGGGCTGACTGCAGAACAGACCATCAATTGCTCCTTTGCAAGTTCAAGTTCAAATAGAAGCTGAAGAAAATTAAAACAAGTCCATGAGAGCCAAAATACGACCTTGAGTACATCTCACCTGAATCTGGAGACCATCTCAAGGGATAGATTTGACTCAATGAACACTAATGACCAAAGACCAAACGAGTTATGGGATGACATCAAGGTGATCATACATGAAGAAAACAAAAGGTCATTAAAAAGACAGGAAAGAAAGAAAAGACCAAAATGGATGTCAGAAGAGACTCTGAAAGTTGCTTTTGAATGCAGAGTAGCTAAAGCAAATGGAGGAAATGATGAAGTAAAAGAGCTGAACAGAAGATTTCAAAGGGCAGCACAAGAAGACAAAGTAAAGTATTATAATGAAATGTGCAAAGACCTGGAGTTAGAAAACCAAAAGGGAAGAACATGCTCAGCATTTCTCAAGCTGAAAGAACTGAAGAAAAAACTCAAGCCTCAAATTGCAATACTAAAGGATTCTATGTGCAAAATATTGAACAATGAAGGAAGAATCAAAAGAAGATGAAGGAATACACAGAGTCACTGGACCAAACAGAATTGGTCGATGTTCAACCATTTCAGGAGGTAGCATATGATCAAGAATCAATGGTACTGAAGGAAGAGGTCCCAGCTGCACTGATGGCATTGGCCAAAAACAAAGCTCCAGGAATTGACAGAATACCAATTGAGATGTTTCAACAAAGGGATGCAGTGCTGGAGGTGCTCATTCATCTATGCCAACAAATTTGGAAGACAGCTACCTGGCCAACTGACTGCAAGAAATCCATATTTGTGCCCATTCCAAAGAAAGGTGATCCAGTAGACTGCAAAAATTATTGAACAATATCATTAATATTACACGCAAGTAAAATTTTGCTAAAGACAATTAAAAAATGGCTGCAGCAGATGTAAATTCAAGTCATCTTCAGAAGAGGACATGGAACCAGGGATATCATTGCTGATGTTAGATGGATCTTGGCTGAAAGCACAGAATACCAGAAAGATGTTTACCTGTGTTTTATCGACTATGCAAAGGCATTCAATGATGTTGATCGTAACAAATTATGGATAACATTGTGAAGAATGGGAATTCCAGAACACTTAATTGTGCTCATGGAGGACCTGTACATAGATCAAGAGGCAGTCATTCGAACAGAACAAGGGGATATTGCGTGGTTTAAAACCAGGAAAGGTGTGTGCCAGTGTTATATTCTTTCACCATACTTATTCAATCTGTACGCTGAGCAAATAACTCAAGAAGCTGGACTATGTGAAAAAGAACGGGGCATCAGGTTTGGAGGAAGACTCATTAACACCTGCGATATGCAGATGATACAACCTTGCTTGTTGAAAGTGAAGAGGACTTGAAGCACTTACTGATGAAGATCAAAGGCTACAGCCTTCTGTACGGATTACACCTCAACATAAAGAAAATAAAAATCCTCACAACTGAACCAATAAGCAATATCATGATAAGCAAAGAAAATACTGAAGTTGTCAAGGATTTCATTTTACTTGGATCCACAATCAACACCCATGGAAGCTGCAGTCAAGAAATCAAATGATATTTTGAACTGGACAAATCTGCTACAAAAGACCTCTTTAAAGTGTTAAAAAGCAAAGATGACACTTTAAGGACTAAGGTGTGCCTGACCCAAGCCATGGTATTTTCAATCACCTCATATGTATGGGAAAACTGGACAATGAATAAGGAAGACCAAAGAAGAACTAGTGCCTTTGAATTATGATGTTGGCAAAGAATATTAAATATAGTATGGACTTTCAGAAGAACAAACAAGTCTGTCTTGGAAGAAGTACAGCCAGAGTGCTCCTTGGGAGCAAGGCTGGCGAGACTTGTCTCACATACTTTGGACATGTTATCAGGAGGGACCAGTCCCTGAAGAAGGACCTCATGCTTGGTAACGTAGAGGGTCAATGAAAAAGAGGAAGACCCTTGAAATGGATTGACTCAGTGGCTGCAACAATGGGCTTAAACATAGCCACAATTGTGAGGATGGACAGGACTGGGCAGTGTTTCGTTCTGTTGTACGTGGGGTCGCTATGAGTTGGAATTGACTCGACGGCACCCAACAACAACAACAACAAATGATTTCTTAAAGGAGCTCATTACTCATGGGTGATATTCTTTATTTTATGAGCCAATATGTTATTTAGCTGATAGGTGACCTCAAGGGATTGTTTTGGTTTAAGGTTTAAAGAGTATCTCAGGGCAATAGTCTCGCGGAGTCCTCTAGTCTCAACCAGTCAACTTAAGTCAGGACTTTTTAAGAATTTAAGTTCTGTTCCATATTTTCTCCTGTTCTGTCGGGATCTGTCTATTGTAGCACTGATCAGAATGGTCAGTAGTGATAGCTGGGCACCATCTAGTTCTGGTCTCAGGGTAGATGAGGCCATGGTTTGTGTCTACTATTAGTCCCATAGACTACTTCTTTTCTGAGTCTTTGGTTTCCTTCTTTCTCTTTTGTTCTAGATGAGTAGAGTCCCAGTATACAATTTTTAAGTACAGATGACTTCTGTCATCTACAAAGCCCTTTTGGGTTTAACATTCACAGTGTTGACCATTCTTGAAGGACACCTAAGGTCATGGCATGTACTATTTTGCAGTCTCTCTGAGACACAAATTTCAGTCTCATATTTTGCAGGATCAGTGTGGTCTGAGCCAAGTCACCAACATAGCTAGTGGATAAACCTGACCAAACTGTATCTCAGCATGATTTAGTCATTCTCTTCTTATTGTCATGTATGCTGTAACTTTTATGAAGTGACTAACATTTTGTTTCTGTGTGAAAAACGGCCCCTAAAAAAGTCAGCTGCTGGTGCTGATGATAAAAATGAAGAAAAAGTGAAGACATCTGAGAATAGAAATGTTGGATACATTCAAGGTAGAATGTTAAGTTTGACAGCATCCATAATCTGAAGAACCCCACCATACATTCCATATAAAAGCAATAAAGGCAATTTGTAAAACTGCTTCAGGACATGTGATAGCCAGTGTAGAAACTGCTCATTGAGTGAGCAAATAAGTCATTTTCGTAAGAGTCACTTAAATTTTTCAGTTATACTTATGAGGAAAAGTATATGTTATAATGGTGGAGATTCTTGTTGCTCTCAAGACATACCCTGAATAGCAAAAACCTATCTCAAAGATCAATTTCTATTGAGTCTTTATTATCTGGCAACTATAAAAGGATTTGCTTTCCTCCAGCCTGCTCTGTCACATGCATGTCTGCGATGTTGCTTCTCTGTCTCTGTAACCTGAGGACTCTGTGCTGATGCAGCTCTTACCCATGATCACCCTCCACATACTCTGGTGATGTACAAAAGGGAAAAAAATAACGGATTAAGCTTTTTAATCACCTGCACTTCCTTCTCCAAGCTATGTGCCCCAAGGCTGAAAACACCACAAAGGGGCATTTAGGTGAGCAGCTGCCCTGTTAAGATCATGACTCTCTCTGGCCATATCATTTTTCGTTTAGTTATAGGAAGGAAGTCAGGCCTTTACATATTTAGCCCAATTGGCCTTTTTGCTTTCATCCAGAGCACCTAATATGTTCATAACTGTTCTAGCAAATGTGTGCACAAGATTCCTACTGGGGTAACACAGTGTCCTTCTGGATCTTGCCTGCCTTTTGGCCAAATGAGTTCAAATTCATGTCTGGTTCTCTAGTTACTGTGGATAATTTTGTAGAAACATATAATGGCTTATAAAACATTCCTACAATACACAAGTCGTTATCTTGGCTGTTTGTTGTTGTTTGTTTTTGTTTTTTAAATATGCTTGTGCATGGAACTTGGTCCTCAAGTCAGAAAATCTATGCACGACAATGCTCATAGGGCACATAAGCCTCTCGGTCCATTTTTTTGGTTGCCCTCAGTCTGGACCTTTCACTTTACATGTTTTACACAACTATAGGTGCCCATATTTCATATCCATTGTTATCCTGGTCAGCAAAATTAGTCTCTTGCCAATTTATGTATTCAATAAACACTGAGTCCTTACTCTGTGCCAGGCATGGGGAATGAAGAGTGAGCTAAATGCAGTGTCTGCCCTCAAGGAACTTAAAATCTAGAAAAGACCCAGACAATAAGCAGTTAATTACAATACAGGGGCCCTAGATTAAGCCTTGGGAAGTGATACACCACATTCAGAGGAACAATAAAAATAGTAACTCCAGCCATTGTTGTCAGGACTAACTACCGTTTCTAGAGCCTAGTAACTAACCCAACGATTCTCAACCCTGGGATACATTAGACTTACCTAGAAAGCCTAACTATATATATATATAAATCAATGTCCAGCCCCCATCACAGACCAGTGAAATCAACCTTTGTGATGGGCCTAGGTGTAACCAAACTATCAGCTGCCATCAAGTCAACTCATGTCAGAGTAGAACTGTGCTCTACTTGTTTTTCAACGGCTAATTTTTCAGAAGTAGATTGCCAGGACTTCCGAGGCGCCTCTGGGTGGACTCTAACCTCCAACTTTTCAGTTAGTAGCCGAGCGCATTAATCGTTTGCACCACCTAGTGACTCTGGGTCCAGGCATAGGATTGGTTTTGAAAGCGCCTCAGGTGATTCTAATATGCAGCCAGGATTAAGATTTGCTGCCATAAACAAACGAGAGGACATGGCACTGAAACCTGATCTCCAGATGGATTTAGCTCTGACTGCAAACAGACCCAAAGTGGGCAGCACCATACTGGGTCTAAAAAATGGAGAAGAGCCCTATTCCCTATTCCCAGTGCGGTCGGTGGAGAATAAAAGGATTTAAGGAGCCCTCGTGGTGCAGTGGTTAAGCACTCAGCTGCTAACTGAAAGGTCAGTGGTTCGAACCCACCAGCAGCTCCACAGGAGAACAATATGACAGTCTGCTTCCGTAAAGATTACAGCCTTGGAAACCCTATGGGGCAGTTCTACTCTGTCCTACAGGGTCGCTACCGAGTCGGGATTGATTCAACAACACACAACAACACCCACCTCTGTGTTAAGTGGCAATGATTATGAAAGAGCATGTCAAGCTGCTCAGGTTTTCTGGACAGCTCCATCTCCAGAGTGAGGCCTGTAATTGAGCTCCGTCCCCAGGGCACATCAAGAGACAGCTGGGAAAGGAAAATCACAATTGAGACTTCCTATTGGAGTCAATCTCCAGACCCAACTCAATCAAAGAATTGTTCCCACAAGCTTTATAAGAGTTACGTCCCCTCTGTCTTCAGCAGCTCTGAAATAGCCTGGGGGAGGCACCTGCACCCGGAACTCTGCATGCTTTTATTAAGTCTGACTCTGAGTGAGTTGGCTACAGCATAGGATATGTCTGCAATTCAGGCAGATCCTTGGTTTATGTGCTCATACTCCCAGGACATGAGTGCTGTAAAATCTAAAACACCTGCCAAGGTTGGTGACAGCCTAGCTTTCCCCAGACCCTCTTGCTGGAGTCTAACAGCAGTTTAGCATCTCTGTCCTGGATCTAGTACTGAGTATGCTTGGGGTATGCCTGATTTTCTGCATTCACATGAGATTGCAGCCTTTCCTTGCTAGCTCTGTACCTCAACTCCAAAAAAAACCAAGGGTTTCCAAGGAGCAGCTGGTGGATTTGAACCGCCAACTTTTTGGTTAGCAGCCGAGCTCTTAACCACTGCACCACAAAGGCTCAACTCCAGTCCTCACCAAATCTATCCTCTTTGGTTGGGACTTTGACACCTACCTTACCTCTGGGAGCCCTCTCCCTCTGGAGCTGAACCCTGGTCTCCATGGCCCTATTCACTAGCTGAGGACTTGCTCTGAATGGACGCAAAAATGGGCACCTTACACTCTATCGTCTCCTGCTATTATGCCCACTTTCCTGCCTCAAATTGGACTCTGAAATCCAACACCTGCTGAAACAAGCTCAAATGTTTCAGTCATTTCAACATTGGGTGCTGGATCTCTAAGTCACCCTTTGAATCTATTTATTGTAGCTGTGTCAGTATCCTTAGCCTTTGTCCTCCTGTTCAGTCCTGACTTCCTCAACCTCCCCAGGACCCAAGTTCCTGAGGTTCCAGCACATCTCACAAAGACCCATCAAAGTTATGACTCTTGGGAAATCCTCTTCAGAGGGAAGGAAATAGGTATTGTTCTATTACTTTGTCCTTTTATATACATATATATATATTATATATATATATATATACACATATATATATATATGGAAACCCTGGTGGCATAGTGGTTAAGAGCTACAGCTGCTATCCAAAAGGTCAGCAGTTCAAATCCACCAGGCACTCCTTGGAAACTGTATGGGGCAGTTCTACTCTGTGCTATAGTGCTGCTATGAGTTGGAATCTAATCGACTCAACAGCAACGGGTTTGGTTTTTAGTTTGTATCTATATATATACATACATATATATATGTACATGTATATCTATGTATATATGTATACATATATATGACATTGATTACATATAATATAATCATAAAATAGAATTTTGGACAAGAATTGCTTTGTCCTAAAGTGGCAACTAATTTTCATCTCTAGTAACCCTAATCAATTAACAGTAGCTGCCTAGAGAACTACCTTGAGAAGAATTCTGAAGCTGTCTCTGGGCTCTGCTAGACAGCTTGCCTTGATCTATTGGCAATGTCTGCCATGGGCAAAGAGAAGGAGCAGCAGGATGTATGTGCAAGTTAGCAGCAAAATCAGGGCTAAAACCCAGGTTTTCTGACACCCAGTCGTTCCCACCTCCCATTAAACAACACCCAAGAGACATACATCTGACCTTGTCTAAGAGAAATTGGGTCCGACCCATTGCATTACAGAACTCTTCTTTGCCTTGAAATGTTTTCACATAAAAAATATCAGGTCTTTAGTGAATTAAAGGACTGGTTTGAAGCTCATTAACTCCTTGACAGTAAAACCTGGGAGCAGATGATTAGGATCTCCTGCTAAATGACCACCTGAGAGGAATTAAGCTAAGATCTAAGCTCAGATCTGATCATGTAAATCAGTGGTAAAATACGACAGAATTTATAAGAATTCCATTTATCCTGAGCTTTTCGGGATCATGGCTCTTGGGTAGAGAAATATATATTCAAACTGTAAAGAAAAAAATAGACAATATTTTATTTTTAGTGGATCTTATAAGGTGTAAAGATATTCTCTTTGGTATGTTTATGATTTATAAAGTTAATATAATGATTGTACAAATGATGAAGACAATTAACGTCACTGAATTATACATGTGAGGAATGTTGAAATGCCAAATGTTTTGTTACATATATATTTACCACGAGAAAGAAAGAAAAGAAGAGCTTTAAAATACCCTTTGAGCCAGCAATTTTGCTTAAGTTGATGGATTAACCAGAAATCACATGAAGAGACTTAATATCAATCTCCTGAGAGAAGAAACTTCTCAGGAGCTCTTCTAATTATAATGAGGTGTAACGAGACATGATGGAATAAATAGTAAATTGAGGCAGGACATCCAGTGACTGGGACTTGATAGACATGAGTTTCCCAGGGAGAAATTAGAGGAAGAAGTGGAGAGAACTCTATAAACCAGACTCCCCGCTGGTCACTGAGCTGGTGAGGACCAGCTGGCTGGTGAGACAAGGGTTCTCAGGTGGGGATAAAGTGAAAGGAGTTCTTTCTCCTTTGATGAGAAAAGATGGCCAGCTACCTGCAGACTCTTGGATTAGCTGTCTTTCTGGTTGATTTGATAGTGTACTAGGGATGTGGGCCCTGCAAGTGTGTGATACTGGACTCAAACTAACAGGCCAGGCTCACAGAGTTCCCCACACTTAACAAGGTATTGCCCTAGTGAGGACTCAGAACCAGTAGCCACCCCTAGTCAAGTCCATATCTCACCATCGCCCTTTGAATCCACACACGATCTATAGTAGCAGCATCCTGGAAGAAAAGATCTCTAGAAATAAATGGTCAGGCGGGTCCACTTCTATTGAAGTAAGAGAGGCTTTGTTGTCGTTAGTTGCCACGGAGTCAATTCTGACTCATGTTGACCCCATGCGTTACAGAGTAGAACTGTTCCACAGGGTTTTCTTGGCTGTAATCTTAACAGAAGGAGCCTGTCTTAGTCATCTAGTGCTGCTATAACAGAAATACAACAAGTGGATGCCTTTAACAAAGAGATATTTCTCACAGTCTAGTAGGCTACCAGTCCAAATTCAGGGTGTCAGCTCCAGGGGAAGGCTTTCTCTCTCTGTCGGCTCTGGAGGAAGGACTTGTCATCAGTCTTCCCCTGGTTGAGGAGCTTCTCAACACAGGGACCTCGGGCCCAAAGGGCACACTATTCTCCTGGCTCTTGTTTCTTGGTGGTATGAGGTCCCCTTGTCTCTCTGCTCACTTCTTTTATATCTCAAAACAGATTAAGACACAATCTAATCTTGCAGATTGAGTCCTGCCTCATTAACATAACTGCCGCTAATCCCACCTCATTAATATCATAGAGGTAGGATTTACAACACATAGGAAAATCACATCAGATGACAAAATGATGGACAATCACATAATACTGGAAATCATGAACTAGTCAAGCTGACACACATTTTGGGGGGACACAATTCAATCCATGAGAGAGCCCTAGTGGTGCAATGGTTAAGTGCTCTCCTGCTAACCAAAAGGTCAGCAGTTAGAATCCACCAGCGGCTCCATAGGAGAAAAAACCTGGCCATCTGTTCCCATAAAGATTACAGCCTAGGAAACTCCATGGGGCAGCTCTACTCTGTCCTATAGGGTTGCTATAAGTTGAAATCGACTCAACAGCACACAACAAGAATCTTAACAGAGCAGATCACTAGGCCTTTTCTTCCATGGTACCGCTGTGTAAATTCAAACCACCAACCTTTAGGTGGAGGCCTGGTGGCACATGGTTAAGAGCTCAGGCTGCTAACCAAAAGGTCAGCAGTACAAATCCACCAGCTGCTCCTTGGAAAGCCTATAGGGCAGTTCTACTCTGTCCTATAGGGTCGCTATGAGTCGGAATCGACTCGTCAGCAATGGGTAATCTCTAGGTTAGCACTCAAGTGCAAGCCGTTTTCACCACCTAGGGACCTAAGAGGGGGTTACTGCCTGCCAAATTAACATTTCTCAAGATCCAAGATACAATTATGTAACACCTATAAACTTTAGGCATTGAAACTGCGTTGGGATTTCCATACACACAGACTAAGTAGTTCCCTGGTTTTTTTTAATCTACTTTTTAAATAAAAGAAGGCAAAACAAAATTATATCAATAATTCTTGTGGACTGGAACTATGTATCTATGTCAAGTGACTGCCTTGGGCAATTTTTTTTAACTGTGTAATTACAAACTTGCAAGAAACATGGTGTATAATGAAGTCACTGGTGTAACCTTAACTGGCTCCATGCTAATAGGTGTCTCTCTCATTTTGCAAATTATAACCTGCAAAATGATGACATGTCTGGAAAGCAGTGACAGGGACTCATGAAGCTTAGCACCAGGAATCAGAAAAACGCCCATGAGAAGCCATTGCAGGCAGATTTATTATGACATTAGACAATACTTGTATGGCATTAATTACACCCTCTGTGCTTTTCTAGATTGCAACCCCAGACAGTGTGTCAGGCAGTAACACTCCATCCATGGCGTCTCTCAGCCACTTACCCATGACATCTTCGTCACAGACACCCTGCTGCATTAGAAATCCCCAGGCCTAGCCCCAGAGACATAGACTCTCAGCAGTCCATCTTGCCTCTCAATCTGGTGGGCAGCCAGAGGAAGTTAAGCTAATGCATAGAAAGCAGGACTATTCCCCCCAAAAATGACATCTCAAGATTGAAGGGGAAAATGAGAGAGTGAATGACAGGCTGGAAACTGGTCTAGAGAAGAGGACAGAAAAGACGTGGAATTTTGTAGCTAAGGCAAGAGAAGGCTGGAGATGGGAGCAAGAAAAGAGGGAGAGGAGAGAATTTTTAAAGTGTCTGTTGTTATATTTTTGAATCATTGATCCTCATGACTAGAAGGGACATAAAACTTTCAGCCAACCAACTCTTTGATGCTTGAACCCTGCTACAACACTGCACCAAAAAAGCATCCAAACCCCACTGCACAACCTCAGCCATAAGAACTCTCTACCTCCCAAGGCAGCGCGTTTTCTCTTTGGGCAGCTCTGATGATTAGCAAGTTCATCTTCCTGTTGAGCCAAAATTCGTCTCCCTATAGCTGATAACAGTGGTTAAGAGCTACGGCTGCTAACCAAAAGGTTGGCAGTTCGATTCCACCAAGTGCTCCTTGGAAACCCTATGGGGCAGTTCTATGCTGTCCTGTAGGGTCGCTATGAGTCGGAATCTACTCAACGGCAACAGGTTTGGTTTTTGGTTTTTATAACTGATAGCTACTGGGGGAAACACAGAATTACTCTCTTCACCGCCCCCCCTTCAAGTGACAGCATTTTTTTTTTTTTAGTTTCTTATACAAAAATTTATACACCCATTGTTATGTGACCCTAACTGCTCTCCCTATACTGTGAAAGCACACTCCTCCTTTCCACCTGATGTTTCACATCCAACCAGCTCCTGACCCTCTCTGCCTTCTCATCTTGCCTCTGGACAGGAGCTGCCCATTCAGTCTTATGTAGCTACTTGTGCTAAGCACCACACTCTTCACGATATCATTTTATGTCCCATAGTCCAGTCTAATCTTTGTCTGAAGAGTTGGCCTCAGGAACTGTTTTAGTTCTGGGTTGACAAAGAGTCCGAGGGCCATGCTTTCTGGGGTTCCTCCAGTCTTAGTCAGACCATTAAGTCTGGTCTTTTTACTAGAATTTGAGTTCTGCACCCCACCTTTTCTCCTGCTCCATCCAGGACTCTCTGTTGTGTTCCCTGTCAGGGTGGTCATTGGTGGTAGCTGGGCACCATCTAGTTCTTCTGGTCTCAGGATGATGCAGTCTCCTGTTTATGTGGCCCTTTCTGCCTCTTGGGCTAATACTTTCCTTGTGTCCATGGTGTTCTTCACTCCTCTTTACTCCAGGCAGTTGGGACCAATTGATGCATCTTAGATGGCCGCTTGCTAGCTTTTAAGACCCCAGACGCCTCAAGTGACAGCATTTAATGAAAGCTATCATGCCTCCCAGGCTACCCTTTCTTAATTTGCCATGAATATGTCTGTCTCTGACCCACTGGGACATTATCATCAAAAGCAGAAAAGGGAAAAAAATTTAAATAAAACAACATATATAAACTAAACACATGGAATAACTAATTGATAATTACCAGTACCAATAACAGTCACCATTGAGATGACTCCAACTCTTGTCAGCCTTATGGGTGTCAGAGTACAGCTGCTCCATTGGATTTTCAATGACTGATTTTTCAAAAGTAGATCGCCAGGTTTTTCTTCCAAGGCATCTCTAGGTAGACTCAAATATCCAACCTTTCAGCTAGAAGCTGGGCACATTAACTGTTTACACCACCCAGGGACACCAATTGATAGTTAGGAGCTATTAAAGGAAAATTTTCAAAAAAACAAAAATGGTAACATCATGATTCTCATACAGATATAAAATGAAGACATGTTAAAGATTTTATTTAATTCATTACCAAATGAAGGAACCAGTAAACTGTTACAATCACTTCAAAGGACAGTCCAAAGAACAGACACATTTATAGATGAGGAATATGTGCAAATAGGGGCAAAACTGGCTTCTTTCACAGTGGGGGAAGGAAGCCAATTGAACCTCTATGGGGACAGGACAAAATGTGCATGTCTATAGGCAAGAATTTTTTTTTGTTGCTATCAGTTATCTACAATTTACAGAGTTTAAAGTAGCTCAAAGGCAATGAAAGTTACAGAGCCCCCATGGAGTCAGAATAAAATAATCTGAAAGGGCGTACTCTAAACAATGCCTAGTGTTCCACTAAAGCACAAATTTCTTCCCTACAGATCTGTGTAGAGAACGTCCATAGAACAATTCCAGGAAACACTAGAAGAGTGAAACGTGGAGACCTGGATATTTAGAACTTGCCCCAGTTTCTTTATATAATTTGTCAAAACACTATAAATTTTGCTCTGCTGATCATTCTCTGATAATCTGATGGAAAGAAACATTCACAGCTCAAGAAGGCTAAGGAAGTTGCCCACTGTTGCAAATTTACCTACTTGTCTAAAAACCTTGTTTATTTAACTCATTTTTAACAGAAGCTGATTGAGCTGGGTGGAAAAAAGGAAACTCCATTATGATAACAATAATTCCTTTGTATAGTGCTTTCTAATGTAATTCTCATGACCCTTTGAAGGAAGTAGTTTGGTTCCCATTCCCATTTGGTTTCCTTCGGAGAACTGAAGCTCAGAGGATTCAAATGACCTCTCCAGACTCAGAAACCTGCACACAGAATTTATGGCAAACATCCTTACCCAGCTTCATCTTACTATTGTCCTGCCTTCTTTTCCCCTTTGCACAAATTTCCTTATATATTATTTTTAAACTGTTGATTAGTATTTGTCTTTCAAATGCGTTGTTGAAATGGAGCAAGGAATAAATAAGTTAAAAGCCATACAAACAGCACTTGAATTCAGCACTTACACCTAAGCCAGCATAGCTACCTAAGTCAATGAGCCCTGCCCCACACTACCAGCCTCCGCCCCAGGCTCCTTTCAGCGGGTCTGGCGGGCAGGGCTGGTGCTCAGTCCTCTGGAAAAAAAAAACTGAGATCCTTCAGATTCTGTGTATCACATGGGTACTCATTTCTCAGCAAAAACATACCACAGATATTACACCCTCCTGTAGCAACCTCATGTAAACAGGATAAACACAAGCAAGAAGTAAAGAATCTCAGAACTGCAGAGGATCTGAATATGTTGTGTGATGAGGACTGGCCCCTACCAAGTGCTCAATAAATAGTTAATTTTCTCCTTTCCATTCTTGGGTAAAACCTGGTCCACATAAGATGTGGACTTATCTCTTTCAGAACATGTTTACCTTGAGTTTTTCCAGAGTTCAAAAGTTGCAGGGAGACTGTGAAGCTCCCTCATCTTTTGTGGTTACTCCTCGGATGTTATTGATTCAAATGATTCTTATTTTATTTCAACAGGATATGAAGTGCTTTCCCCGCCTCACAGTCATTATTGACAGGTAGTTAGGAGAGGCAGCACCTTTGTTTTAATACAATACCTAGTGTTGACCATACTGTTTTATTCCACACTTTGTTAGTATGTACGTATCAACTGCAAAAAAGGGGAAGAAAAAGCTAGAAAGCTATTTTAAATGGCACGGCTTGCTCTTACCTACATTTGGGGAGGAGGCTACTTTTCAAAAGGGATTCTCATGATAACCTCCCCACCTTCTCAGATTGATGGTAATTTTGACTCCAAGAAACCCTGTGTATGAACTTCCCTCCCCTCCCCTCCCCACTCTTTACACCCACCCTAAGCCCATCCCAAGCAGCTGTTTCTTCCAGCCCTCCCTCTGTGGGTGGAAAGAAGCAGCAAGCAGTGAAATCCATTACTCAGATACAAAGTGCATGGTGACAGCGGAGGAAAGAGTTACTTTCTATCCCCCATGCCGAGAAAGGAGAATCCTCAAAGTAACGCAAAACAACTCCTTTGTTCATCAAATAAACGTGTCAGACCCTGTGATCATTTGTGCAGAGCCTAATTCTAGGGTGTGGCGCACATTTCTATGCAGCTCCTTACCACGGACAGACAACTCTGACATCAGTGAGCATATCATTAGCTGACCCTTTGCCAACGTCTCAGTAGAGTGCAAATCCTTCTCTCTTAGGCTTAACAGGGTTTTTAGAAATATTTCCTACAGTTCCAAACTGGGACTCCAAGATACTACTTCTTGGAAAGAATTCATGTGAATGAAAGGCTTGATCTTGCTTCACAGACCTTTCACAAAGTTAATCCAGCAGGAAGGAGGCATCCCTCCCCTGGGTGATACCCTTATTAAGAGATGAGTATGGAGCCAAATCCTCTCACAGAGGCCTTCCCTAGAAGCTAAGAAGCACTGAGAACAAGAGCTGAGGAGACTCTCAGCAACTGTTCAGCCCCACCTCTTCAAGTTACAAGGGTGGAAACTGAGGCCCAGAGAAGTTAAGCAATTTGCCTCAAGTCACACAGCTGGAACCATAACCCAGATCTTCTGACTCCAGGCCAGGGACTTTTCTAACATACGCTAAAGAGCTTGATGTGACTTTAAAACACCCGCTCCTTCACCTCCTAATGATTTGTAATATCTGTCAGGTAATAGGAGCCCTGGTGGCCCAGTGGTTAAGTGCTACAGCTGCTAACCAAAAGGTTGGCAGTTCAAATCCACCAGCTGCTCCTTGGAAACCCTATGTCCTATAGGGTTGCTATGAGTCAGAATCAACTTGATGGCAACGGTTAATGGGTTAGATTATTATGTTTTTGCTTGCTCTAAGTTTTGTACTGTTGGGGGCTTTTTTTTAAGTTAAATAAAAGACGATCTTCATTTGAAGACTGATTATTGAGGAATCAATAATGGTTTTTAGCCACATGAAACCAAGGCTTTGAACCAGTTCGTTCTGGTTCTAACCCCTGCTGAGAATTTGCATTTCCACCCCAGATACACTGAATCAGAATCTACATTTTAACAAGATCCTCAGGTGAGGCTTATGTAGAATACATTTTGAGAACCACCGCTCTCTACTAGTGGTTCTCAGAATTGGTCCCTAACCAGCAGCATTAGCATCACCTGAGAACTTGTCAGAAATGCAAATTCTCAGCGGGAGTTCGAACTGGTTTGAAACCCTGTGTGAAACCTAAGGCGGGAAGAATACTGATGCCTGAGCTCCCTTTTCAGGCCTACTGAATCTGCATCTTCAGGATGAGGTCCGGATCTGTATTCTTTAAGCACCCAAGGGGATTCTGAATGTTGGAACCCATAGTTCTAGGTGGTTTCAGAACCAGTTCTGGGAATGTTCTTCCAAGGGGCACAGCAGTTCAGCACAATCATTAGACAGAGAGAGAAACTAAGGCTTATACACGTTAAGAATGTCAGAGGAGAGTGCATACACGTAACCCTCCACTCTTTGCTACAAAAATATAGAAATGTTAGATATATTTTAAATATATGAAAATAAATAGTCATGGGATAAACTGCTATTTTCATGCAATGGAATAGTATTAAGCAATAAAAAAAATAAACTATTGAGGCAGGTAACAACATGGATGAAACTCAAAATCATATGTTGAACAAAAGAATTCAGACAAAAGAGTACATATTATATGATTCTGTTTACACAAAGTTCAAGAACAGGTAAAACTAATCCATGGTGATAAAAATTAGAGCATAGTTCAACTCTTAGGAGAGATGGTACTGTCTGGAAAGAGATACACGGAACTTTCTGGGGTAAGAGAAATATTCTGTCTTGGTCTCAGGGTTGAATCTTAAGTACACTTAAGATTTTGACTTTAATTATATATAAATTATACCTCAATATAGTATTATTAGTGTGAAAAAGCAAACAAACAAAATACAAAGCTGTGCTTAAAAACAAATGAGAAAAAGAGGACTGAAAGAATATAAAATTCAAGATAATCGTTGCCTGTAGGCAATTTTCAATTCTGGGCTGCTAGACTACGGGTATTTGTTAATTTATCCTACTTTTCCGTATTCTTTTGAAAGAAAAGGAGAAATGTTAAGAGCTCATGGTCACAGAATAAGAAGAGGCCACATCTGTCACCAGGCTCAGCAATCTCTCCACTTCCCAAAGCTGGCTGTTACAGTAGTTCTTTCTCACGTACGTGCATTCAAGAAGCTTTTCAGTGACCACCAATCTGATTTAGTTGGTCTGGATGAAGTCCGGCATTGGTATGTTTTTAAAGCTCCCCAGGTGATTCTAACTTGTGTCTAGGGTTAAGAACCACTAAGGAGGCCCTCAGTGGAGATTCTAGCCCAAGTCCAAGTTTAAAAAATGCAGACTATGGTTTCTCCAACTGTAAAACAAAGCCACTGGACAAAATGATTTTAAGGTCTCTTTTCAGCACTGAAACTTCATGACACAGAGGGAATAAAACAGTCCGTGGCCCAGTTCTTCTCCTTCTTTCATGGTATCCTGAAGTGGTACATTTGGGGTTCAAGAGTAAATTTAAAGAAACCCAGAAAAGTTACAGGAGGATCAACTTTTAGCCAATCAGGTGTTTCCCAGTAATACAGTTGGGCAAGACGTTCATGGCGTTCTGCCTAAGTGCTTTTGCAGCTGAAAACCATCGGAAAACATCAAGGGGCCCTCTCATTAGCGTCTCCATGCAGCTGCAATGGGACTCCTCTGAGAGCAAATTTGCACAGAGTGGTTCGCTAATTAAAATGGAATTCTATGTGGACGTTTCACTTGTGGATTAGTTAAATGCAATTAGCATCTGGGGCAGAAAGAGTACTGTGGGAAAGACATTGAATGGGTACATTTTTGGGTGGAATGGAAGAGTTAGGCTTTGCCTATAATGCTTAAGGGACCTGACTCTGCATTCTCCTTGGGTGCTCCATCACAGTGAGGTGAAATCCACAAAGCAGGCTGGAAGAATCTCAACTGCCAAGTCATACGGCAGATTTACTGGGTTCTCGAGCTTATGCCATGCTTCTTTCTACTTCCTGTCTTGCTTACCACCATTAAAAGCAAAATATAATAAAAGCAGATTGGTATGTGAAGTATTCGTTTGTGGCCAAGCAGTAACTTGAGACATCAAATAACGTATCTAGAAACCCCTAAAAATAATCTTTAAAAAAAAAAAAAAAGGCAGGTTCTAACCTGCTGGTATAGGGGACAGTGGGCCAGGCGAGACAAATAATTGGGGAGCACATGTGGATTGCTAGATTTTTTTTTCTTTCTGGCTGCTAATCAAAAGGTATGGGGCAGTTCTACTCCGTCCTATAGGGTCGCTATGAGTTGGAATTGACTCGATGGCAACGGGTTCTGGCCCAGAGGTAAGATAAAGAGGCCTGAAAATGGGAGGCAAGAGTTGGCATAAGATGAAGCAAGTTAGAGTATAGTGGCTGAGGATCCTTAAGTTAAATCGCAGAGAAAATGGGGGAAAGAGAAGAAAAATATGAGTTTGGGTATATCTGTAAGTGGGTAAACTAATGTGCTTTTTCCTGGCTAACATTAGAAAGCAAGAGCTCCACCACACAGCACAGGACATGGGCAGGACAATAAAGAGACAGCAGTAGACATTTCCAGACAGGAAACAGTATAGAATGCCCCTGGTTCCTCACAGTCTATGCCTGACATGGAGGAGACCCAGAAGGTTCCTGTGCCCAATAGACAGGAAAGAGAGAATGTACGGAAGGTAGCTGAGAGTCTTGGTTGGCATGCTTGACCAGGGATTTCTATAGCAAGGGACAAACTGATTCTGGAATGGAAGGCTAAGAGTGGTCCACCCCAGCCAGGAATCAGGGGATCCCCAACTCCAGCCAGAATCAAGCCTGGAGTTTCCCTAAAGAGACTGCTGGTATATGGGCCAGGGTCCAATCAGGCGACAGAAACCACACCAGTTATTTGATCAGAAAGAATTTACTATAAATAACTGTTCACTAAAACTCCCAAAAAACCAAACCTGTTGCCGTTGAGTCAATTCTGACTCATAGAGACCCTACAGAACAGAGTACAACTGCCCCATAGGCTGTAAATCTTTACGGAAGCCGACTGCCCCATCTTTCTCCTGCAGAGGGGCTGGTGGGTTCCAACCACTGACCTTTTGGCCAGCAGCCAAGCGCTTAACCACTGCACCACCCTGGAAATGCCAAAGAGAATTCTAAAGTATCATGGAGGTAGAAACTGCAGAAAGAGCTGCTGACCTCTGAGGACTGAAGGCGCAAAAGAAAGAGATCAGAATTATTGAAACTTAGACAGTTAGAGAAGTTCAACCGAGGTGAAAATGAGACCCCAAGGAGGGGGCTCTAGCCTGTTGGTGCTGTCATCTCTAAATGTCACAACTGGCTGGTTCTGTGATGTTGGAAAAATCGGATTCAGTTGCCCCTACAGGGGAGGAACTACTCCAGCCAGGGTGAAGAACCATTGCTGTAATGATGCTTAGAGACAGCCAAGAAGTTCAGAGGAAGCAGAAGGAAGGAGTGTATCCCTTCTTCCTGCTCCAGCTTTGCAGTCTTTTCTAGCACCCCCTACTGGCAGGGAACCAGAGGCAAACAAGAAAAGTATTTGCAGAGTCCCAGCCCCAAGATCGCAAAGCCAAGTATAGAAGAGCATGTTTGGATTCAAAAGACAATAGCTTAATAGCTGGCACAGCTGGTCAGTTTGTGTCAGAAACCAGACTGTATGATGTGAACAGCAGTGGACAACTGGCCAATCTTCTTCTGGTATGTTCAGGGGAGAAATTTGTTTCTTTCTGTGGCCCGCCCCTCCTGATCGTACAGCTTCTAACCATCTGAGGCCTCAGACTTCAACTCACCTTGCTACTGGTCTCCACCTAGAACTTTCAGTGTAATAGGAGCCCTGGTGGTGCAGTAGTTAAAAGCCCTCAGCTGTTAACCAAAAGGTTAGCAGTTCAAACCCACCAGCCGCTCCATGGGAGAAAGATGTGGCAGTCGGCTTCTGTAAAGATTTACAGTCTTGGAAACCCTGTGGGTCACTATGAGTTGGAGATCGACTCCACAGCAGTAGGTTTGGTTTGGTTTAGGGCAATGCTGCTACTACTACCACACCAACCTCAAGAGGAGGGCGTGTGAGCAAGGCTACATGTCCTTTAAAGTTCTGTCCCAAGTGGTTTCCCAGGCCATATTTTAATTACTTACAGTACAATACAACTTTATTGAAAGTTTAGGGATTATGAAGGAAAATTACCACACAGAACGGGAAGCAACTTAAAATTGAATATTAGACATTATTGTAGATAAAGTTCATCAGATATTCTCTCTTCAGAGACTTCAATCCTTAGGACTGATCTGCTATCATGTCCCTGGGGCCTATTTTCTCACTTTTTGAGTTCCAGGCCCAAACCCAGGAGGAAAAGCTGAAAAGTCCTACTAATTTGTTACACACAGCAAATTCAATTTTCTTGTCTCATCCTCTCAAACCCAGAACTAGCCTTGAATCTCACTTTTCAAAAGCAAAAGGCCTATTATGTGGCTTTTCCAAATAAAAGAATATTTTTTTGCTCCATGAGGAAAATTATACTACTCCTCTTAAAATACAAAAGCAACTGAAGTCAATGTTTTTATGATTCTTCTTTCTTCCTTCTTAATAGTTGTTCCAGGGTAGAGGAATCACTCAACTCCTCTGAATTAGACAGATTGTAGGCTGGTTATTTCTGCCTGATGAGCTTCCATTTCCTCATCAGTAAAATAAGGTGGTTAGATCAGATCTACTCCAAGATCTCTTCCAGAATACAATTCTATCATTATTAATGAGTTATGAAATTTTTTGTTCAATAAATGTTGAATAAATTATATTAGTAATCCTGTACTCACAGTAATCCATACCTGTTTTCTTCCACTGTAAGACTATCAGTTTTATGAAGGCAGGGAACTTTATCTTGTTCACATCAGTATGTCTAGCACCTACCATAGTATATGACCTGTTACAAATGTTCAGTGAGTTTAGAGAGAGACTTTCAAAATCATAAGATTTTTAAAATCATGAACCTCACAATTTGGTGAAAAGTTGTTAGTTTTTACCTTATTTCCTTAAAGTTTTATTCTCATTTATATCTTTGTCATTGTGTATACCTGACTTTCATATATCAACATTTGTTGCCATTTTTCACCATCATAATGTTGAATGTCTCAGATCTTAGCCCTGAGTAATTTCACTAATTGTAACTTAATTAAAATGGTCTACAAGGTCTAACTCCCTCCGTGAACTATTACCTCCTTCACTTCGAGATCAGAAAAAATGGATAGTGCCCAGCTACCATTACTAAATGTTTTGATCAAGGAACCAACAGATGGATTGTGATCAAAAGGAGAAAAAAATGTGGAACAGAATATCAAATCCCTATGGAAACCAGACTTACTGGATCCATTGCAACTGGGGGAAACCCTGAATCTATTTTCCTGAAATAATCTTTAATCCTTGAACCAAACTGTAAACAAAATGACAGTTTAGCTCAATTAGACTGCTGGTGTATGGGCCAGGGTACAATCAAGAGACAAACCACACCCTTGAATATTTCGCTCTTTTAAAGAATTATCTGTATGTGATCAAATTAACAACAGTAACTCTAAAGCACAGACGAGAACATTAAGAGGCATAGAGAGTAAAAGTTAATGGTGGTGGAACAATATGGGTAGAGATAATGAGAGTGGTGACACAATGTGAAGAAGGTAACCAATGGCATTGACCTGTACGGGTAGAAACCGTTGAATGGATGTATGTTTTGTTGTGTATATTTTCACCAAAAAAATAAAAATAAAAATCCAATAAGTAAAACTATTTTAAAAATGATCTGCAATTTGGTGAGGGCAACTTGTATAAAAGTGTATACTTGGTCAATAATTGTGTCTTAAATTGATATAGCTCTTGTGTTTAAATAAAAAGTTCTCAACTCCCTGACTTTTCAGGAACCTCAATTAAACAAGTTTACCAGCTGGTTCTCATCAGGGATGGAGCAGGGAGGAGAACAGGTGTGGTTAATGCAGGGGTGTCATCCCCAGTCAAGAGCAAACCCTCAAGGATGAGATCTTAAAAGACACGAAGCAAACCTGGGTTCCTCTGAGACCGTAGTCTTGTTGACCATGTCAAATAAAGAGTTAAACATCCTGTTCTCCTCTTGAGTTTCATGCAAACATAAATGGAAAGTGAAGAAGTTAATGTAGCAGCTTGTGATTTCTGTCATAAATCACAAGGATGAGCGCAGCCTTTGGTCTAGCAATTTTAAAGTTTATTATGCTGTGACTCGTGTAGTCAAGAATGACATCAGCACAATCTTAATTTTGATACATAAGGTGATGACAACCCTGACTGATGCCACTTTTAGCTTCCCATTTCCAAAGCCTAAATGTGTCCTTTCTCCATCCAGATACAGTAAATTAACATTGACTTAGGAGGCATCTTCCCAAATAAGGAGTCAAACTTTATCTAATGATATTTCTATTTAGGGAAGTGGGTGCTATCTTTGGCCCAGCTGGCTGCTCTCTTCAGTAGCAGTTCAGTAGTGTGGCTCTTGTTCTTGGGAAGCTGTTAACTCCAAGGCTTTTTTGTTGTTGTTTTATGTGCTTTAGATGAAGATTTACAGAACAAATTAGTTTCTCATTAAACAATTAATACAAATCGTTTTGTGACATTGGTTGCCAATCCCGTCATGTGTTCCACATTCTCCCCTTCTCGACCTTGGGTTCTCCGTTTCCATTCGTCCAGCTTTCCTGTCCTCTCCTGCCTTCTCGTTCTTGCCCCTGGGCTGCTGTGCCCAGTTAGTCTCATATAAGCGGTTGAGCTACGATTATTATTGTTTTATGGACCTGTCTAATCTTTGGCTGAAGGGTGAACCTCAGGAGTGACTTCAGTACTGAGTTAAAAGGGTGCCTAGGGGTCATACTCTCAGGGTTTCTCCAGTCTCTGTCAGACCAGGAAGTCTCGTCTTTTTTTTTTAGTTAGAATTTTGTTCTACATTCTTCTCCAGCTCTGTCTGTCTGTCTCTCTATTGTGATCCCTGTCAGAGCAGTCACTGGTGGTAGCTGGGCACTATCTAGTTGTGCTGGACTCAGTCTAGTGGAGACTGTGGTAGTTGTGGTCCATTAGTCCTTTGGACTAATTTTTCCCTCTTGTCTTTGGTTTTCTTCATTCTCCCTTGCTCCCGACAGTGTGGGACCAGTGGAGTATCTTAGATGGCCGCTCACAAGCTTTTAAGACCCCAGATGCTACTCACTAAAGTAAGACCTAGAACATTTTCTTTATAAACTATGTTATGCCAGTTCAGCTAAATGTCCCCCAAGACCATAGTCTCCAGCCCTCAGCCCAGGAATTCGGTCCCTCAGGGAGTTTGGATGTGTCTATGAAGCTTCCATGACCTTGCCTTGGTCAAGTTGTGCTGACTTCCTCAGTATTGTGTACTGTCTTACCCTTCACCAAAGTTACCACTTATCAACTAGCTAGTGTTTTTCTCTCCCCACCCCTCTCCTTCCTCTTAACCATCAAAGATTATTTCTTTCTGTGTGTAAACTTTTTCATGAGTTTTTGTAATAGTGGTCTTATACAGTATTTGCCCTTTTGTGATTGACTTATTTCACTCAGCATAATGCCCTCTAGATTCATCCACGTTGTGAGATGTTTCCCAGATTCATCATTGTTCTTTATCGTTGTGTAGCATTCCATGGTGTGTATGTACCATAGTTTGTTTTTTCCATTCATCTGCTGATGAGGACTTAGGTTGTTTCCGTTTTTTTGCTATTGTGAATAATGCTGCAATGAAACATGGGTGTGCCTATGTCTATTCGTGCGACGGCTCTTATTTCTCTAGGATATATTCCTAGGAGTGGGATTGCTGGATCCTATGGTATTTCTAACTTCTTAAGGAAGCACCATATCGTTTTCCAAAATGATTATACCATTTTACATTGCCACCAGCAGTGCATAAGAGTTCCAATCTCCACACAGCCTCTCCAACATGTTATTTTCTTTTTTGATTCGTGCAAGTAATGTCAGGGTGAGATGGTATCTCACTGTAGTTTTGATTTGCATTTCTCTAATGGCTAGTGATCGTGAGCATTTCCTCATGTGTCTGTTAGCTGCTTGAATGTTTTCTTTGGTGAAGTGTCTGTTCATATCCTTTGCCCATTTTTTAATTGGATTATTTGTCTTTTTGTTGTAGAGGTGTTGTATTTTCCTATAGATTTTAGAGATTAGACCTTTGTCAGATTTGTCATAGCCAAAATTTTTTTCCCAGTCTGTAGGTTCTCTTTTTACTCTTTTGGTGAAGTCTTTTGATAAGCATAAGTGTTTAATTTTAGACTATTTCAGTTACCTAGTTTATCTTCTGGTGTTTGTGTATTGTTGGTTATGGTTTGTATCCTACTTATGCCATGTATTAGGGCTTCTGGCATTGATCCTATTGTTTCTTCTATGATCTTTACAATTTTTGGTTTTATACTTAGTCTTTGATCCATTTTGAATTAGTTTTTGTATATGATGTGCGGTATGGGTCGTTTTACCTATTCACAGATGCACATCCAGTTTTGCCAGCACCATTTGTTTAAAAGACTGTCTTTTCCCCCCATTTAATGGACTTTGGGCCTTTGTCCAAGATCAGGTGACCATAGGTGGATGGATTTACATCTGGGTTCTCAATCTGTTTCATTGGTCAATGTGTCTGTCATTGTACCAGTACCAGGCTGTTTTGACTACTGTAGCTGTACAGTAGGTTCTGAGGTCAGGTAGTGCGAGTCCTCCTACTTTATTCTTCTTCTTCAATAGTGCTTTACTTATCCAGGGCCTCTTCCCTTTCCATATGAAGTTAATGATTAGTTTTTCCATCTCATTAAAGAATGCCGTTGGTATTTGGATCGAGATTGCATTGTATTTGTAGATTGCTTTGGGTAGAATTGACATTTTCACAATGTTGAGTCTACCTATCCATGAACATGGCATGTTTTTCTGTTTATGTAGATTTCTTTTGGTTTCTTGCAATAGTGTTTTATAGTTTCCTTTGTATAGGTCTTTTATGTCCCTGATTAGATTTATGCTGAAGTATTTTATTTTGGGGGGGATGCTATTATAAATGGTATTGCTTTCCTGATTTCCTTTTCATTGTTCTTTTTATTGGTGTATAGGAATCCAACTGATTTTTGTATGTTTATCTTGTATCCTGCTCCTCTGCTGAATCTTTCTATGAGTTCCAGTAGTTTTCTTGTGGAGTCTGTTGGGTTCTCTATATATAGTATCATTATCATCTGCAAATAGGGATAGTTTTACTTCTTCCTTACCAATTTGGATACCCTTTTTTTTTTTTCTTGTCATATTGCTCTAGCTAGGAATTTCAGCACAATGTTAAATAGAAGTGGTGATAAAGGGCATCCTCATCTTGTTCCTGTTCTCAAGGGGAATGTTTTCAGACACTCTTCATTGAGAATGATGTTGGCTGTTGATTTTGTATAGATGCCCTTTATTATGTTGAGAAATTTCCCTTCTATAACTATTTTATTGAGAGTTTTTATCAGGAATGGGTGTTGGACTTTATCGAATGCCTTTTCTGCATCGATTGAAATGACCATGTGATTCGTTTCTTTTATTTATGTGGTGGATTATGCTGATTGATTTTCTAATGTTGAACCATCCTTGTGTACCTAGTATGAATCCCACTTGGTCATGGTGTATTTTTTTTTAATATGGTGCTGAATTCTATTGGCTAGAGTTTTCATGGGAATTTTTGCATTTATATTCATGAGAGATATTGGTCTGTAAGTTTTTCTGTGGTGTCTTTGCCTGGTTTTGGTATCAGGGTTATGCTGGCTTTACAGAATTAATTTGGGAAGTATCCCTTCCTTTTCTATGTTCTAAAATAACTTTAGTGCTGGTGTGAGCTCTTCGCTGAATGTTTGGTAGAATTCTCCAGTGAAGACATCTGGGCCGTGGCTTTTGTTGTTGTTATTGGGAGTTTTTTAAATTACCTTTTCAATCTCTTCTCTTGTTATGGATCTATTCAGATTTTCAACCTCAGTTTGTGTTAGTTTAGGTAGGTAGTATGTTTCCAGAAATTTTTCCATTTCCTCTAGGTTTTCAAATTTTTTGGAGTATAGTTTTTCATAGTACTCTGTTATGATCCTTTTATTTTAGTTGGGTCTGTTGTAATGTCCCCCATCTCATTTCTTATTGGGATTATTTGCTTCCTTTTCTGTTTTTCTTTTGTCATTGTGGCCAGTGGTTTGTCGATTTTGTTGATCCTTTCAAAGAACTTTTGGTTTTGTTGATTCATTCCATTGCATTTCTATTCTCTATTTCATTTATTTCTGCACTGATCTTTATTATTTCCTTTTTCTGGTGGCTGTGGGCTGCTTTTGCTGTTCTCTATTTGTTCGAGTTGTATAGCTAATGTTTTGATTTTGTCCCTTCTTTTTGATGTGTGCATCTATTGCTATATATTGACCTCTGAGCACTGCCTTTGCTGTGTCCCAAGGTTTTGGTATGATGTGTTTTCATTCTTGTTTGATTCTAGGAATTTTTTTATTCCATCTTTGTTTTTTTCTATTACCCAGTGGTTTTTAAGCGAGGTGCTATTCAGTTTCCATGTATTTGATTTTTTTCTCCTTGTTCTTCCTGTTATCTATTTCTACTTTTATGGTGTTGTGATCAGAGAAGATGCTTTGCATTATCTCAGTGTTTGGGATATGGGTTAGGGTTGCTTTGTAGTCTAAGATGTGGTCTGTTCTGGAGAATGTTCCATGTGCATTGGAAAAGAATGTGTATTTTGCTGATGTCAGGTGGAGCATTCTATATATGTCTATGAGGTCAAGTTGGCTGATTGTGGCCTTTAGATCTTCTGTATCTTTTCTGAGTTTCTTTCTAGATGTTCTATCCTTTACTGAGAGCAGTGTGTTGAAGTCTCCTACTATTATTGCGAAACTGTCAATTACTTTAGTGCTGTTAGAGTTTATGTATTTTGGAGCCCTGTCATTGGGTACATAGATATTTATTATGGTTACGTCCCCACGGTGAATTGTCCCTTTAATCATTATATAATGTCCTTCCTTGTCTTTTATGGTGGATTTTCTTTTAAAGTCTATTTTGTCTGAGATTAGCATTGCCACTCTTGCTGTTTTCTGGTTGCTGTTTGATTGATGTACTTTTTCCATCCTTTGATGTTTAATATTTTTTTTATTGTGCTTTAAGTGAAAGTTTACAGCTCAAGTTAGTTTATCATAAAAAATTTATACACACATTGTTATGTGACACTAGTTGCTATCCCTATAATATGACAGCACACTCCCCCTTTCCACTCTGGATTTCCTGTGTCCATTCAACCAGCTCCTATCCCTTTCTACCGTGTCATCTTGCCTCCGGATAGGAGCTGCCCATTTAGTCTCGTGTATCTACGAGAACTAAGAGGCACACTCTTCACGAGTATCATTTTATGTCTTAATAGTCCAGTCTAATCTTTGTCTGAAGAGTTGGCTTCAGGAATGGTTTTAGTTCTGGGTTAACAGAGAGTCCAAGGGCTGATTTTTAATATATTTATGTCTTTGTTTCTAAGGTGTGTCTCTTGTAGACAGCACATCGAAGGGTCCTGTTTTTTTAACCATTTTGTCTCTCTCTGTCTCTTTACGGGTACATTTAAGCCATTTACATTCAGTGTGATTATTGATCAGTGTGAGTTTATTGCTGTCATTTTATAGTTTTTTTTTTTTTTTGTGGTGCTGACGTCTTCTTCATTCCTCTTACTCTCCTGTGCTGAATTCCTTTTGTTTGCAGATTTGTTCTTTCATTTTTGTAGATTTTATGTTTACTAAGACTTTGTTTTTCTTCATTTTGATAAGTAGGTTTGTTAACTTTCTTTGTGGTTACCTTGAAATTTACCCCTATCTTCCTAAGTTTAAAAGTCTTTTATTACTTGATATCGCCTTGACTTCCTCTCCATTTGAAAGTTCTATACCTACACCATTTATTCCCTTTTATCATTCTGACGCTGTTGTCATTTACAGAGTGACCTCTCTGGTTCCCTGCTATAAATCTTTTAGTTTTGTTTTGTTCTTGAGAGTTCATTACCTAGGTTGGTATCTGGCTGATGCTGTCCTATGTCCTAGATTCAGATTGTTGTCTGATGTTGTTGGTTCTCTAACCAAAGGACTCCCTTTAATAATTCTTGTAAGTTTGGTTTGGTTTTTACATATTCCCTTAATTTCTGTTT